>NW_021320118.1:274956-404907 GCF_001605985.2 Dendrobium catenatum
CTTCGCCGGACCACCGCTGGAGCCTCGCAGGACCCCTGCAGGAGCCTCGCCAGACCACTGCCGGAGCCTCGTCGGATCACCGTCGGAGCTTCGCCGGACCACCGCTAGAGCCTCGTCGGACCACCACATGAGGCCCTCACCTTTGCTAGAGGCCATCACCTTCGCTGCAACACCACATGAGGCCCGGACTTCTATTGGGCCACTACCTGACGCCTAGAGTTCTACCAGAGTACCGCCCTACTACAACGGTCTTTCATACCCTGGTCTCCTGCCGACTACGGTCCTCCCGACCTTCGTCGCCTACTATGGTCACTCCGACCTCCATCACCAGACAATAGTCTTTCAGACCCCAGTCTCCTGCCGACTACAGTCCTCCCAACCTTCATAGCCTACTATGGTCACTCCGACATCCATCACCAGACAACGGTCACTCAGACCTCGGTCTCCTGCCGACTACGGTCCTCCCGACCTCCGTCGCCTACTATGGTCCTTCTGACCCCCATCACCAGGCAACGGTCTTTTCGACCTCCATCCTATCGACTATGGTCGTGCTGACAAAACAAATACATTTATTGTAACTCTCACCATGTAATACACTCTATATGATGTACATTTGTGACATCAAGCCAAGGCCTTTTCCCAAGGAAGGGCCTCATTTGTAATCAACTACAAATACTAGTGGATTCATCCAAACTGGGCCAGACCCTGTGGTTTTTCCCCATTTTCAGGGGTTTTCCACGTAAAAACTCTGGTGTCTCTTATGAACGCTACACCCTCTCACTTATTTGATTGTGTGCTGGATCTTCATACAATGCTAAGACGTTAAATTATATATTTCTCTACCGCCGCGAATATTCCAGGACACAACAATAATAATAATAAATAGAAAATCCCTGTTAGTCGACTAGTCCTTAAAATATTTGGTCCTTTATAAGTTTCTTGCTGTTTTCTAAAATAATTTTTTTTAAGTGATAAATTGTATTAGATTTTTTTTTTTTAAAATAGAATTTTTATTAAATAAAAAAGGGAGGGGTACAAAGACATAGGATCCTCAACATGTGATACAAATAGCAAAGACCCAAAACATCCGAACAAAGCAAAAAATACAACGAAAAAGGTTAGACAACGAAAGGAGACTCAGAAATGGAGGCCCCTAGCACCAGCCAAGCAGTCCAGCACGGACCATCCGTAGGTGATAGTATACGATTGCAATCTAAAACCAACGCCGCGAAACCTAGGTTGACAGCCAACTCAGCCATATAGGGGAAGCAGGGGCCTCCTCGTCATCGTCCACTAAAACTTAAAAAACATCGATGAAAACGCACGAGCCAAATCATCAACCCTATTTCTTTTTGCCTGTCCTTTTATGCTTATTATCATGCGCATTGGAAACACCACATATAACAGTATAGTCCTGCTCGACATCATGATAATCAATTTCATCCTCACTGGAAGGGGAAGAAAGTTCGTCCTCTAAAATCAACCAATCATTCTGAATCAAAACAGAATTTTTCGCAGAGATAGTCACATGCTTTTTCAATTCACTATTAGACATAACCGAAATAGAGATATTAACAAAATTAGCATTGCCCACAACCTGCTTCTCCAACATTAACAACCGAAGAGAAAACAACATCCTAAAACATGGGATCCATAGGGGACGGAAAAGCACCACCAGGAGACTCCCGACTATATATGAGAATCAAAAGAACCATACAGCTCAGCAATCTCAGCAGGCACCTCAGCCATAGCCAAACCGCACATGGCATACACAAAATTCATACAAGATAAATTGCATTAGATTTCTATTTAAATTATATTGTTATAATATTATTGAAGAAATTTATTCTTATTGAAATTACAATTTGTTATTTTCTATCAATATGCATAAGCTTTATTGAATCATTAATTTCTTTATTTTGCATCTTGTGAGCTTTAGATATTTAATATTATTGATATTTTAATGTGACTTAATGATTTAAATGTTATTTAATTACATATAAATGACTTTCTTAAAATTGGAATAGAATGGCTCATTTGTGACTTTCTCAATATTAGTCATAGTTATTTAATGATTTTCTTAGCTCTTGGCCGGTGCTTTTTAATTGCTTTAAAAAAAATTATATTAAAAAATAAAAAAAAATTCATGTTCAATAGCCAATAGGGATGAAGAATGTATGCCAGCAAATGCTCATCTTAACTTTTTTTTTTTTGGGACATTTAGGTCATTTAAGGCAAACTCACACACACAACGCATACACATAGACTCGAACCCTGAACCTCTTAGTTGGAAGTCAAAGCTCTCAACCAATAAGCCAAAGAAAATTGTGTATGCTCATCTTAACTTAATAGATAAAGATGTAAGGTATTGCTAAGGTCATGGGTTATGTTGTTCAAATTTGAACACACTAGCAAATATGAATCTTATTAACATTTATAATAATAATAATAATAATAATAATAATAATAATAATAATAATAATAATAATAATAATAATAATAATAATAATAATAATAATAATAATAATAATAATAATAATAATAATAATAATAATAATAATAATAATAATAATAATAATAATAATAATAATAATAATAATAATAATAATAATAATAATAATAATAATAATAATAATAATAATAATAATAATAATAATAATAATAATAATAATAATAATAATAATAATAATAATAATAATAATAATAATAATAATAATAATAATAATAATAATAATAATAATAATAATAATAATAATAATAATAATAATAATAATAATAATAATAATAATAATAATAATAATAATAATAATAATAATAATAATAATAATAATAATAATAATAATAATAATAATAATAATAATAATAATAATAATAATAATAATAATAATAATAATAATAATAATAATAATAATAATAATAATAATAATAATAATAATAATAATAATAATAATAATAATAATAATAATAATAATAATAATAATAATAATAATAATAATAATAATAATAATAATAATAATAATAATAATAATAATAATAATAATAATAATAATAATAATAATAATAATAATAATAATAATAATAATAATAATAATAATAATAATAATAATAATAATAATAATAATAATAATAATAATAATAATAATAATAATAATAATAATAATAATAATAATAATAATAATAATAATAATAATAATAATAATAATAATAATAATAATAATAATAATAATAATAATAATAATAATAATAATAATAATAATAATAATAATAATAATAATAATAATAATAATAATAATAATAATAATAATAATTTTGTTCTAACCCAAGTTGTGATCAGAATGCAAAAATATTTCCTTCAGTTTTACAATACAATTTTATATTGCAGAAAAAATATTGCTTGATTGTTATCTTTGAACGTCGTAGATATGGCTCACAGCCTCACATAGTCATAAAAAATGTTTTGCAGTTTACCTATAAACATTTTGCATATCTAGATCGGAAACACGAGGTAAGTTTTTTTTACTGAAATTAGGTGTTATAGAAAATTGTGTTTTTAGTTGGGCTAAAATAAAAAACAAAGGATTTATTCAATTTGAGCTCAATTCAATATTTTTTAATATATTTTCAGATAAATATAACACGTAAATAATTAAAATAATATAAATCTCAAAACAAATCTAAGAAATCTAATTATTTTTTAATCAGAATATTTTGATACTGTTTTTTTAATTAAATTAAGGCTTCGTTTGGGAAGATTTTTTTACTGCTTTTTAAAGCATCTTTAAAATACAAAAATTAAAATTTTCTTACTTAAAAAACTATTTTAATAAACAATAAAAGCAGTCCCAATGAAGTCTAAATATGAAATTAACCTGATGCCAAGAATCCTATGTTCAGTAACCTACCAGCTTTTTATCCTAATAACTTTCACAATAATATGAAAAAAAAAGATCAAATATCCCAATGCAATTTTCATTGGAATAATTTAAAAAATAAAAATTTTCATACTTATTTTATTAATTATATATAATTATATTACTATTTTCTTTTTTAATATGTTCAACAGTTTTTTTTTTCATAATTGTTAAATTTAACTAGACATAATTTTATATCATTTAAATATATAAAAAAATCATGCATGGAATTTTAAATTTATTTGGACGATAGATTTGCTACCGAATCACTTGGAGAGGCATTGGGCTGCAAATAAATTGAGCGTTTGACAAACTACTCGTGGCTTGGCTCGATAATTAAGAGCTCATTCATGTTCATTTGATAAAGTAAACGAACAAGCTTAAACACTTTTGATAAATACTCGATAGCTAAATAAACAAGTTTGAACAATTTGACGCTCGATTCGTTTATGTTCACGAATAATATCGATTAACGCTCATGAACACGCTCGATTAGAACAAAATTAGAGTTTTTAAAAAATAAATATAGTTAAATTTAATAATTTATTTTTACTAATCTCATTTAAAATTGTTTAATAATTTATTTTTTACTTCCCTCTTTAGCCTAAAATCACGAACAGTCACTCTTCAAATAAATATAACATGAATCATAGATTGTTTGTTCATGAAAGTAGTTTCAAAACACTAATTGTTATGTTCATAAACAAGCTCATTTAATAGCTCAAAAATACTCATTAGATATGTTCATTTTTATGATAATATGTGTTTATACTCAGTTTACGAGAAATCGAGGTTTAATTTCTTGTGGGGGAGATGACATGTAAGAATTTGCACAAGGTGTTTGTGTATAATTGGGCAAATTATTGCATCCGGTCACCTGACAGAGAGATCCGTTCTCTGTCTACAGTAAAAGCGCAAGTACTGTAGCATACATGCGCTTCACCTGCGCTTTACTGTAGACAAAGAACGGATCTCTCCGTCAGGTGACCGGATGCAATAATTCGCCGTATAATTGTCAATGAAAAATACATTTTTTCATATCCAAACAATGAAGTAAAATGTATTTGCATTCTCTCCCATACTTTCAAACAAAACATACCCTATGTGTGATGTGCAACTCACTTCAAAACCATTAATCTTGGCTAAAATATTACAGCATGAAGGCCATAATAAGAACATGCAGAATGCAGAAACAATAGCATTTCTTTACAGCAAAAAAATGTGCGTCATCAGATGATAGTAAAAAAGCAGTGTGGATGATAGAAGACAATAAAGAATTTCACTGAGTTCAGTTCTTATTAGTATTGTTTCTTATCAGGCAAAGAGCCTCGAGGGATTTTTTGTAATACTTTTTCATCAAGTACAGCATATTGTTTCTTGATATGAATCATTGCGTTCTCAACGGCTGCATCTACATTATCCTCGTACTTCTAGTGCAGGCAGAGAACATATTATCGTAAAAACTGGAGTCAAAACAATTATTAGGGCCTTATTGAGGTTTTTATTGATTCTATACTGTCACTATATGATATCTAAAAGTAAAGTTTTTAAGCATGAATGCACAGAGAAGTTCTAATAGTTCGGTCAATATATCTATAACTGATCGGAAAGAAACCACTTGGTGGAATTTTGAGAATGGTTTTCTAGATTCAAAGCTAAAAAAAAATTCATTTTTGAAAATGTCTACTGTCGATTGGGATCGATTCATTTGGTTCAAAGAGCATTCCATCAAACATTCTCTTTTGTTAGATGACTTAGGGAGGTATTGAAAACTATGAATAATTTGATGGCGAGAGGCCTCTGATGCACAGACACGGACACGGCGACATGGATACGACACGACACGGACACGAGACACGTCAGTTATTAAAAATATAGGACATGGACACGGGTTGGACACGGGTTGGACACGGTATTATAGCTTTTATATTTAAAAAATAGTTTATAAAAATTAAATAAGTATAATTTTAAAATAATTTGAAAATAATAAGTCATTTAACAAGAATTTGTGCTTAAAATGATTAGTATTAGGATGTCGAGAGTCAGACGTCGATGCCGTTTATCAATCACCGAGAGAGGAGATGAAAATACCTTCACTGCCAAAAAGAAATGAAAATGAGAATATTCGATGATTGGGTATTAAGTGCGGACGCTGATTTGATGTTATGGATAGGAAATAAGAAATTTAGTTTAAATCCTACCAAATACAAGAAATTATATTTAAAAAAATTCATAAAATATTTAAGATAAATGTGTCGGACACGCGTGTCCAATTGTATATAATATTTTTTAATCGGACACGTTTTTGACGTGTCCGACACGTGTCGGTGGAGTGTCGGGCGAGTGTCGTGTCGGACACAGTGTCGGACACTACACGCTTCTTTGAGGAGAAGTGTCGGTGCATCATAACGAGAGGCTTAATTGTGGAAGATAAATGTAAGCTTTGTGCTATTGAGATGTAAACGCATAAAACATCTATTTTCCACATGCACAATTTTCACGTGGCTCGTTCGAAGTGTATTACCTGATGACAGTTTCTTTCTTTGTGAAAGTAGCTTGGATCAGGAGTTTCAGACAAGTAACAATCTCTCTCATTCCACTAGCAAGAGAAGTTTCATTCTAATTACTTTAAATGTCATTCGGAGAGTTAGAATTTTTACTGATTCAACAACTTTAGGGAGCTTCTTTGTTATTTGTTTCTTTATGCAAATTAATCTTGTTTCTGTTGAAGATTCAGGGATCAAGCTCCTTCCCATCGAGAGAAATTCACAAGATGTGTTTCATATGATAATAGCCTTTTTTTATTATTCATTTTTTATGTTTTTTGCCTCCTATTTGTAGTAGGATCTATAATTGCTAGAATTTCTTGGAGCTTAAACGCTTGGGAGGCATGGTAGAGTGAGTGGTTTAGACAAATTATTTATGAAAAACAATACTATAAGATGCTCAACTCTATATTATACTCTCTTTTTTCCTTTAAAAAGTGCATGCAGGAAGATTTTTCAGGCTTCCAATGTTAAATAAGTTGACATTTGACAAAAAAAGGGATCTAATTATCAGATGTTGAAGTGCAAAAAAAAAAAGATTATAGTAGACTTACCAATGTAGAAAAGGGTCAAGAAACTGAACCAATTGCTGATTATCGAGAAGATCCATAAACCACCAATAGCCTACAACAATACTTTCACAGGTGAACCACCAAACTTATGCAGAATAAATAATGAAGTTACTAAAGTGAAGCCTATATTACCATGAGGAACGTCTTCAAATCTTTTCCTGAAGCAACAAAACGGAAGGTAGCGTAAGCATCATTAATCTGAAATCTAACTGCCTGAGCTACAGTTAGAAATAGCTCCTCTGACAAGATAACTTCTAGAAATTTGGGAGGATTCCTAATTTCATAATTTAGGTAACAGAATTAGTTGAAATTACTGAAGCCTTCTGAGAAACTAAAAACTATCCACATAATTCACAAGAGCAGTTATCAAACTTTTGAAGCACTTAAAAAATAATAGAATTAATCAATGCACAGTAAGTTATACCTTTTGTTAATGATTTGAAACGGTAAGCTCTATACTTATTATAGTTGATCTTTTTATATGATTATCATTGTGTAACAATTAATCTAATTTAAACATAAGCATATGGTATACAATACTATACATTCAGGCTGTGCCTCCTACAAAGTTTAGCAAGTTTACACCAATTTATCTCCATTGTTTCGGAATGAGTGAGTTTAATCCGTTATGATTCAGTCAAACCGCATTGTTACTAAAAGATTATATGGATCTGGAGTCATTCTACCGTGAATAGTACCGCACTCAGACTAGTTATGATTTGGTGGATGAGCTGCCAAAATATTTGTATATTTAATTACTCTGATGTGGCTATTAGTGCATAAATACACATTATTGGGCAAGCTTTGTGATAGGAAATACTTGAGTTCGCAAGTAACCCTAAGGTAATACTTGAGTTCGCAAGCAAACCTAACCCAAATCGGCACACAAATAGCGCAAAAACAGCGGAAATAGGGAAGAACTTGTAGGAAAACACTAGCGACGATTGTATTCCACTAGTAAGCAATCAAAACCAAAGCCCGATACAATGTTCTTCAATTCGAGAGGAAGAACAACTCTCCTACAATCTCCGGCAACGCCGAGAGCCCAAGCGAGAAAACCTAGAACCCAAAGTAATTTCAAAATGCAAGATGAAAAACCCCTCTCCTCATAACTCCCTATTTAATACACTCTAATTCAAATTAAAAGCAAAAGGACTTCTCTACCCTTCATTCTCCCTCCAAAAACAATTAATTTCAAATTGAAATCAATTGGACCCCACCCCGGTTCCCTCTCTCCCTTCCGCCTTCTTCCGTCGGCCATAAGCCCGAACCGGCTGGGCCGGTCCAGGATGAGCCGGTCCAGGCTGGACCGGCATAACACTTTGTTCAAGTGCTTCACTACAAATCACAAACTTCAAAGGATTATGGTTATACCAATGAAATATTTTGGGTACTATAGAGCGTTTTATAATGACAATTTGTATATAAACTAAAAGATGTACTTACTAAGAAAAAGTAACTCAATGACCAAGCTGGATCGTCAAACCCAAAGAAAGTAATATAAGATTAATCGCTAAGCATTCCAATTGTTGGAGAATACCTATCGAGAAATGATGCAGCATTGGACCAGAGAAACAATGCTGCCAGAAATAACATAAGTGAGTGGCAGATAAAAGTGAGCAGGTGATAGCCGACCCATTCAAAGAGAAGCCAAATCACTGTCACACTGGAAGTATGCCACCCGATTTGTGCTTATTCTTCCATAATATGATATCAGCAGCTGAATTAGAACAATAATAAACAAGTAAGCAACACATATAAAAAATATGGAGCTCAATTTTTAAGCAAGTAAGCCACCCAATATATGCTTATTACAACAATGTATTGACAACCATTCCAACTGTCCTAGGAAGGACCATATCTTGTATTCATCCTAAACTAGTGAAATTTGTTCAATTGGGAAAGGGCACAAAATTTTCATATAAAAAATATGGTGCTCCTTTCAATGTTTATTTTATCAAACTACATGTCTGAGATTGAACAAGTCAAAGGCTATCAAGACCGGTCCTTACTCCCCTAGCTAAATTTCTAACACGTAATACACATCAATTCTCTTTCTTTGATATTAAGATCTACATATATATATATACAAAGAATAAAATGCCTGTAACCTTCAAGAAACATTGAAACAATAATGGGACTGGGTTATATAATTGGAAAATACATGAAAGGCGAAAGAAAAGTTAATAACACAGAATCCTGAACCAGCGCATGCATATTTTTCAGCAAACAATGAAGAGTTAATATCAGCCTTTTGTGTGAAACTATCAAAGCAGAGATAGAGGAAATATGCGACTTTTGAAGAAAAAAAATTATTGACATATTTCAAACAGAAGTATATCATATCTATCACCACGCAACTGTAAAAATTATTCAGGAAGAAACCCGTGCACTCCGAATGTGCCTACTGCTATGCAAACTCATTCTGCAGGGGAAGTCTAAAAGCCAAAGCTATACATAATCATGCAACAGTCAAAGAAATTGCATAAAGGCATTGTAGGATAGATATAATCCTGCTAAAAAACAGGTCATTTATAAAATTAAATCAGGAGATGCATGTAAAATATGCCACTTTTCTGAAAAATAAATCAACACCAAAAACAAGGATAAAACGAGAGCGTAGCAGTCTTATCCCCAGCTGGAAACTAACGATATAGAGAATTGAAATTTACATTTCCCTCCGCCGAGAATAGTGTGCACTGGCTCCTTCCGTCCAAAGAGGCGTTTCTTCCTTCCTGCAGGGATCGACGGCTCATCCTTTTCTGACTCCGAAGAATAAGATGGTCGCTTGTACTCATGAATTTTATCATGGATTTCCTCATATAGAAAGGCGTGACCCACATCTTCCGACATCTTTGACTCTCAAATCCTGATCATAAAAAATGCATTAGGGCATCTCCAACCGAAAACTTCATTTTTCACGGCAAAGTAACGCAAAACTTCAAAATATATGCCCGAATCGAAAAATAAATGAAATAAACAATACATGCCGAATCATTTGAGTTAACATATCTGAAACTGAAGGATGAATAAATCTAAATTTGTGATCTAGAACAAAAAAAAATTCAAAACAGAAAATCGTACATGACTGCCTGAGACATTTTCCACAAAATTCAAAACAATGGGACGCAGTCGATTAAGCTAGCGAGTAGGGTTACATTTCTATGAAAGAAGCCATTTCATCTCTTCCGCGTACCTTCGTTTTCGATCGCCTCGGCGGTGGCTTGATCGATCTCTCGCTTTTCCCACTCGCGAAAAACTGAAACTGGCGTAGCAGGAAAAGGCGGGGTTCTTATATACTGTATTTTCCTATTCATCCGACGGTTGATGTGGATATTCGGATCCAACGGCTGGGAGAATCTCTGCGGCTTAAATATTTAACGCAACGGTATGGAATAAAAAATTTCTTACAATATTTTGAGTTAATTATAAATTATTCTTATATAATAATTTTTTTAATTTTTTAATTATTTATATATATATATATACATACAAACAGATATGCCACTACTAAAAATTTGGATTTTTCACAGCAGATGTTAGGAGCGGTTTTAAAACCACGGCCAAAACCAACTTTTAACATCAGTTTTAGCCGCTGCTAATTATACCGGTTTTAACCGGTGCAATTAGCACCGGTTTTAACCGATGCAGATAGTACCATTTTTTAATGTCGTTGTAGCGCATAATAAATACAGCGTATTTGTAGCGGTTTTAGAACCGCAGCAAAGAAAATTGTGGCTGTTAAAACCACCACGATAGCTCAAAATTTGTGTTGCGATTACCTTATTTTTTTGGTAGTGTGCTCAACTCGAATAGATTTTAAATTGAGTCTATTTTGGATGAGATTGAGCTCCTTAGAGATCAAAATGAAAAGTATGAGTGCACGTGCATGTTAGACTAAGAACTTATCATAAGATATTCAAAATTTACTAAGATCAAATCTATTTTTTTGACTAGAATTGAAGTTAACAAGCTATGACTTGCTTAAATAGATTGGATTGTGTCAACCTATAACAAGAGTTGGTTCAATTTGAGTCATATGAAATAATTTTGAACTTATCTTGAGTTGGGATTGAGGAGATCAGAGATGAGATCATTAACAATATTAATTAGGCGAGTAAAGTAAGCGGAAAAAAAAAAAAAAACTTTCATGTGAAAATTCTTCAAAATAAAAATTATAGAGATTGCCGCGAAGAAAATGAAATAGTTGATATAATCTACAAAAAGCTCCCTTTTTTATGACTTAGAGAAAATGAATAAAAAAAAACAAGTTAAAGATCAAACTCCTAAAGTATCCCTTGTGATAGTGATGCAAGGAGTTTAAGGGTACTACGAAAGATGGTCGAGACAATCCTTGCCCTAGAATAGCTATATAACAATCTTATTCTTTTATTTTTTAGCATACAAAAATCTGAGCTATCCAGTATCATTTATCAATATAAACAGCGAAAATAAATTCTATAATTAAAATTATCATGTATATCAGCATTTATTTATTATATATATTACTCATGAGTATTCACATATTATCCATATATTCTATATCAATATCAAATCAGTGTCTTACATGCTCAAATGCTCAACATGTCACATGCTTAGTATTAATATAGTGAATCAATAATATCAAACATTATTTGTGTCTATATTAGTATCAAAAACATTTCAGTGCTAAGAAAAATAAAATAATATAATAATAATAAATCTTTGAAATAATAATAAATATGCACAATAATAAAAACAGTTCCTCAATAACATGTATTCAATAGTCACACTAAATAAGTAAGAAGTTATTGTTATTACCGTATTTTTCAATAATCAATAATTAATAGTTGTTAGCCATTGGATTAGTAAACAAGGTCCTTATTCTTTGCTTGTTGCATAATAATAACTATTTATAACTCTCAATTAGTATCACGTGAATCAGTAGTGGATAATACTAAACCACAGTATTTAAAGGAAAGTCCATCGGCCTACCATCCTATACAAGTCAATCAGCCTCTAACTAAAGGGTCAACTAATCTTCACTTGTCTTTTACACATACACATTCTTATCATATTATTATAATAATAATAGTGACCAACTATTACTCAATCACATATTCATACACATGTTCAATGCATTATAGTAAATAACTTATTATTGAGCTCAATTTAAAAAGTGTTAAAATGTCATAATGACAGGTAACCAAAAGCCCTACTGAGCAAAAAATTCATATTTTATGAAATTAACCAAATTAGGCTCAAGCTCATTTGGAAAGCACGAGCTTGAATTAATTGTTAAGCTCGATTTCTTTGTTTTAAATTAAAATTTTTGATTTTTTTTAGGAATTTTAATTTTAAATATATAATTAATTTAAAAAGGTTAAATGTAATATATTCTTTGTTTTAATTTTTTTTTTTAAGAATTTGTTATTTTAAATATAGAATTAATTAAAAAAGGTTAAATGTATTATATTCCTTGTTTTAAATTAATTTTTTTATTTTTTAATAATTTTTATTTTAACTAAGAATTAATTTAAAAAGGTTAAATGTATTATATACTGCACATAAATGGCAACCTTACAATGATCCGATTAGATGTATTAGATTTGACTTATGTTAAAAAATATAGAGGTTGACCTAAAAAGACTTGGTTAGAAAATATTAGAAATGACATTTCTTTATTAGATTTAAATGGAATTTAACTTTTAACATAGCACAATGGTGAAAAAGGTTCATGTGGCCGACCCACTGTGTGGGATAAAGGCTTGATGTTGTTTTTATTGTGTATTTTAAGATAATCAAGCTGCTCAACAAGCTTACAAGTCGGGCCAGGTTGAGCTCAAGCTCTAACTCGAATTTATGACTTGATAAATTAGACTCGTGAGCTCATTAATGAGTCGATCTAGAGCCGACTCGGCTTCCTTACACCCTTTAAATACTGATTTGCATTCTTTCCTAGTATTCATGTATTTACCTATCATTTCATTTGAATCATTCTAGTTTAAGGAATATTAAACAAAAATGACATGATATTTAAAATTGAATATAAGGAGTGTAAATTTAGTAGCAATAGACCTAGTTAGGGGATTGTGACTTTGGGCGATCAAGTCATTAATAATAGTACACGTTTTAGATATATTGGATATATTGCTCAGAGTGATGGTGAAATAGATGGGGATATTGTCAATAGAATTCAAGTTGGATGGTTGAAGTAGAGGAATGCATCAGACTTGTTGTGCAATAGAAAAGTCCCCCTCAAACTTAAGGGTAAATTCTATAAGATGGTGGTGAGACCTGCAATGCTTTATGGTGCTGAACGTTGGCCATTAAAAGAGAAGCATAATACTAAGTTGAGTGTTGCAGAGATGAGAATGCTTAGGTGGATGGGTGGCTTTACCCTTAGATATAGGATACGAAATGAGCATATATGTGAAAAAGTTGGAGTAGCTCCAGTGGAAGATAAGATTAGAGAGAGTGGCCTTAGATGGTTTGGTCATATTAAATGGAGGCCTTCTAATGACCCAGTTAGAAAAGTTGAGATATTATATTTGACTTATGTTAGAAAAGCTAGAGATAGACCTAAAAAGACTTGATTAGAAAATAT
Source organism: Dendrobium catenatum (assembly GCF_001605985.2). Taxonomy (NCBI): domain Eukaryota; kingdom Viridiplantae; phylum Streptophyta; class Magnoliopsida; order Asparagales; family Orchidaceae; genus Dendrobium; species Dendrobium catenatum. Next base: position 288,572 of record NW_021320118.1, read on the forward strand.
TAGAAATGGTCTTTCTTTATTAAATTTAAATGAGAATTTGACTTTTAATAGAAAAATGATGAAAAAGAATTCATGTAGCCAACCCCACGTAATGGGACAAAGGCTTGATATTACAGTTATTGTTATTGACATGATATTTAAAGCAAAACACAAAAAGCAAGCTGCCTACCTGCATGCCAAATTTGATTGAGAATATTATAAGAATGTGAAACTAATTCTCAGTTCCCCAAGGCAAGGGCGCTCATTTGCCATATTGCTTCATTGCCAAACCAGTCAAACCAAGTGAAAAAAAAAAAAAAACAATTCAATAAAAAGCTGATGAAACAAACACCCATGAAAATTTGATTTCACTAACCGCTGCAGAACATTTGCAGGTCATTTCGTTTATTTCTGGTTAGAAGATGTCTGAACGCTAAGAGGGAAGGTTTTCCTGCACCGAAAGCCAAGAGAAAGTGAAGTCAATCCTGACCACCAAAGAAAGACCACCATCTCCTGTTCCTATTTGCACCAGTCATTCTACCATGAGAACTGTGCGATTGCTGCATATCATGATCCCTAACCCCGCACTGAATCCTTCCCATGGGCATAAAATTCCGCATCCAAGTTGCAATAGCAATACCAACAATGGCCACAATTGGAGCCGCAGCAATCAAAAGCCATTGTACGTTGCCACCATTGTTTGACCTTCCTTCGACATCATCATTGCAAGCAATATCAGGTTGATCTTCTGCATGTTGATCCTGCTCATTAGCTTCATCTCCTATATCACTTGATCCATCAGAAGAGATTTCATCAACCGGCTCCTGAAGCCGCATTTCATCGATAACGGTTCTGACATTGTTGTGTTTTCCCTCCTCATACTCTTGGTCATCTGTTGGAAGTTCATATCGACAAACGGGGCAGGAGTTCCTAGTTCTTAACCATGGTAATATACAGGAAGGGTGATATAGGTGTGAGCAAGGAAGCTGCCTTGCTTCAGCATTAATTGATAAAGGATCTTTGCAAACTGCACAGACAAGAGTCCCATTCTTCTCGTGATCCTTTGATATGATCACACAAGGCAGACTCTGCACAGAAGAAGTTGCAGCAGGAGGTGCCCCTCTTCTTGAGCTATCCGCTTCTGCGAGTTGTTCAAGGAGCTCCTCAAAGCCCTGTGCATCTATGTAGTCACCTGAGTTACCAGTAAAAGGGGAAATATCTATTTCATCTGTATCAGTAAAGAGATCGACAGGACGTAGACGCCGTCGAACCCAAGCACCATTTTGGGGGCTTGTGGCACTACCATTTGGACTGTTAGTATCCAGAAGATGTATTGATGCTTCTACTACGCTAACCTCCTCCCATGCTCCATATTCACCCTGGTCATCTGAAGTCCATTGGTCTAGACCAGCATGCATAGGATCAATGTCTGTGTCAGTGTGGATGCGGCTTTCGTTATCGAGAGGGCTAAGTATTTCCCTATCTATTATGCTATGGCCATCAACTGAAGCGTCTGAATCACCTCCATAACCACCAAAACTTATATGTGAGTCAGACTCAATGCTATCGTTATCTGTATCAGAATTTACCCTACGAACTCTTCTTAACCAGTTCCTATAAGTATAACTTGGACGCTGATGGATGGCAATTGTTGTGTCATCGTCAAGCTGTAGATCACGATTTTGTCTTGCCAAACCAATCATCTGTGAGAACTGCTGTGAGAACACACTCTCTACTGATTCTGAACTCGGATATCTTGAGGTTCTTCTCCTCTGCCTTCCCGAAGGATTTCTGGCAGTCAAGCCTGTTTCAATATCGTCCACAACCAAGGATTTGCACTCTCTGCATAAGCCTGATGGATCAAGACCTTCGTATACTTCGACCCATGGTATAAAAGTTCTTCTGCAGACTATGCATTGCATCTCCAGTAGCTCCTCTTGATAAACAGCGTCTCTGTTCTCTTGCAAATCTTCTAATGAAATAGAATATCCATGAGATTCAGCATCCATCTACAAAGTGAGATAACAAAATTTAACCTATATGGAGAAAATAGAGCAAACAAAGTGCCATTACCTCCTTAACGACTTACAAACAGTTGAAACGGGAAAAGACACCAAGCAGGAAGCCGTACGTGAGAGTTAAGGATGTACTAAAGTAAAAGAGAGAATTTATATATGGTAATCACAAACTTATTTTCCCAGGAGCTACTCACAAAATTTGGATTAAATGGCCAAGTTTGCATCTGACATAAATATCTGGAAGTTGCAGATCAATAATTTATAGTGTAACATCCTTAAATTTTATTTTAAAAAGAAAAAGATTTTGGACCTCACCTACCCATATTAAAACAATTATAGGAGGAAGCAAAGAGACTCAGTGAGTGAGAGAAAGACAAGAGGATGTAAGAGAGGTGACAAGAACATGTGATTGAGAGAGAGAGAGAGAGAGAGAGGAGGGAGATCAGAGGTAGAATAAGCGATGTAGAGAGGGATCAAAGAGTTATAGAGTGCGGATAAGCACGAGAAAGGGAGAGGGAGAGAGAGCGAGAGTTGAAAATGGAAAGAGCTGTGGAGAGAGACGAGTAAGCGGAATAAGAAATAGTGAGGAAGGATCCGAAGAAGATTGTGACACAACATCTTGTTTTGATGCCAACAACCTCAAGGAATGGTGTTTAGTTGCTCTTCTCCTTTCATTTTCCCTAGACTTTAAAGAGAAATTCCATTGCTTTAAATTAAAAGATACTTTGAAATAAGTAACGTTCATTTGACAGATGATTGAGGACTTACTAATTAACAATTAAAAATCTAGAGTTAATTGGACTCTTCTCTAAACAAGTTTTAAAGAAAAAATCTAAACCCAAGAATTGCATTTCCATTATTTTTGTGCAACTTTGTTTGGAATTGCTAGTTGTTAATAGAGCCATTGTCACGCCATTGACTTGACTCAAAAATAGATAAATATAAACTTTACTTGGATTAAAGTTTAGGGCCTAAACTTTTCCAAACCAATATTCTCTATAATTAAGTTTTTTTATTAACCCTTGTTTTTATTTAAAGGTTATATAGTAAAACTTTTCGAATATTTTTAGAAAAGATTTGTACAAACTTAAAATTTAATTTAACTACATTGTACAATAGAAACTTCATATTAGTTAATAGTTATACTGAATTCCATTTTGGGTTAGTTCATTTTCATTGAAAGATTATGAAAGCGTGATGCTAAATAGAAATATCATCTTGTAAATAATCCATATGTTGTTTTCTATGGGGCGGTTGGGGCCATTTTAATAATTTAATTAGTGGAATAATGGTTTTATGTAATTGCTTTAGTTAGTGAAGCTAATAAAGTTGGATTGGGTGTTGGGCGTACTTATGCCTCTTAGAGATCTTAAGATATTTATTTCATGCCTTGTAGTTGCTTCATATAAAAAATGTGATTTAAACTTGCTATCATTGATGAGTTCAGGTTAAGGCTGCAGCACAAGATTGCCCTCCAACTATTTGAGATAGCTAGCGTGGACTTAATTAAAAATCATTTTCTTTGTTTATGTTTTGTTGTTGGTGCATGAATTCCTTGGGTTAAATTGCAATATTTCTTCTCTTAGCTTGCTTGTTGACAATTTGTTAATGTGGGACTTCATATTCATGTTTGCTTAAAATATCTAATATTTAATACAAGCACGTCGGGAAATTTTAAGTTCGCAAGTTCAAATTTTAAGTTTATCATTGCTCTGATTTATTTGGTGATATTGATTGTTTATATGATTGCTCAGTTGATATACATTAACTGAAAATTTAATAAGTCACATAATCTTTTCATTACATTGATGAAATTCATAAGAATGATTTGGCTGGGTGTCCCATGTTGCAAATAAAGGTCAAACTTTCAACAATGTTGCATCAAATAAAGCTTTAAAACACAAAATCTTATTTGAAAAGCCAAGCTAAAATTTCAAAGAAATCTAGAAGACACTTTCAAGTTTGCATTGCCCCCCACCCCCAATCTTTCGAAATAATACCCTTCTTGCATGGTAGATGAGAAATCATCTTGCATATGTAGTGCAAGCATTTCAAAACTAACGGATCATAAATAAATTCACTTGCTCAACATTAAACACTTCCAATATGAGGATGAACATTGGCTTATTCATGTCATCTCAAGCTCCTTACTTGGCTCTCTATAAATTTCCATTAATCACCTTACACCAAAATCACCACCATAAATGGACTTTCTTCGCATTAAATCAAATTAATTAATCTTATACCAATGTAATTTTTCAAAGTCTATGCTTTATTGTTCTCTCCTATAAATTTATTATATAACATGTAAGTTTAATTCGTCCATAATCATCAAAATATTGAGAATCTACTTTGTTCTCAAATGTTGATACCAAAATATTTCTTCTCAAATCACTTGGCATATTTTTGGTAATGCAAGGTAGGCAGCAAAGAAGAAGAAAAATGGAGATCAGAGAAAAGGGGTGAAGAAAGATACAAATAAATCCTCAATTTATTAGTGTTGGATCTTTAAAACATCAGGCCTCATAATCTTCAAGGAATGATGTTTGGAATCCTCAAAATACGAAGCAGGAGATGGGAGCTCTTAAGCATTCATAAGGGATTGAAATCCCATAGAAGTATAGAACCGTAACTCCAAATAATTCATTCATCGACACATAATTACATGACTTTGTGCGATATTTATAATAATATGATCTCATTCAAAATGACAAAACTACCTTTGAACAAATAAGAAAAATGCCAAAACTAGTTTTAGATGGAAAATGATATTCTAAGCACTGAAAATTAGTTTAGAGACAATTAATGACAAACATAAGAAAAAACATGACACAAACCATGACAAATTTATTCAATAAGACTATGATTGACATCCAAGACTAAGCATCTTGAACCCATCATTTTATCTTAAAAGTTCATTGAAAATTATTTGTTAAACAAACCGCTACAATATTGTATATAGCTTTCTAAATTTCATTAGGCATCTCACGTAGCCCCAAAGGTTTATCTTTATGCATTTTCTTCAAAGCTAACGTACATTCATTACCATGGGATAATGATAATCTATGATATACTCTAAAATCTATTCATCATGCACTTTCAAAAAAACTTCTTCTTTGAGTACCTCATCTTAATAATTTCCCAAATTAACATTTTCATCTTTCATTAATAACTTCACACATTTTTTTTATCTTAGCTTTAAACACATCTAACTTCCTTGTTATAGTTATAAAGATGCTTATAAAGAATATTCAATATCAAATGCATCAATATATACTTTTAGCATAAGGCATAGTCCTAATTGCTTTAAACGCATCTTGGGGCTGTTTGGCAACAAGTAGGATTTAACTTGAATAGTATTTACTAAATCTTGTAAATCCGGCTAAAGTTAAATCTTGAAAACTGATTGGTAACGTAAGGATTAAATCCTCTGGAGCTGTTTGGTAATGTAATCAGATTTAAGGCAGTTATTGTAAGTTGATGTTGGAAGCCAGGTTCCGCTGTCCACTCTCCACCTCTCCCACAGCCCGCAATCTTAAATCCGCAGAATTGCAGGATTTAGTAAATCCGGGATTTACTGCAAAAACGATGAGACGGAGGATTTATTCCTCCGTAACTTCCAACAACGCCATAAATCTTGTTTGGCAGGACTTCGCGTAAATCCTGCTCAAATCGGGGATAAATCCCATTGCCAAACAGCCTCCTAATATAATCAAAGTCTTTAGAACTATTAACACTTGTCTTAATTAATTTAAAATCTTATTTTCTTTTTTGTAGTATGTAATTCTATAAATCATATAAAGCTGTACATAATTAGAGTGCAATTTATGAAATAAGGTTCAAGTAATTTTATAGCAGTCAATTGAGGTATTATCTTCCGATTGGGATAATTAGATAAAATTTCCTAATATAGCTTCCAACTATTCAACCAATATGTAATCAAGATAATCCCAAGCATAATTACAAATAATTAATGTATTAAAAAAATATAGTTTAGAACTTTACCTAGCCCAATATATGAAGCAATAAGAAGATCGAGGACGAGTTTGGCAACCTCTAAATCCCGCCGCGCTTCTCAGCGAACAATATCCTTTCCAGCGAGTTCCTTAATAAAGAAATTGGAGAAGATAAAGAAGAGAAGCGTGAGTCGGAAAGAAGGGAAGTAGAACGAATGGATAAAAGAAAGTAAGGAATAAGCCCTATGCTGACTTTAGCAACGCATGCGTTACCTTATCTTCCGATCGTCAATCCAGCTCTTGTCAGTGAGAACTCCCACGTCGTCGTCTTCCTCACGGTCTCTGAAACTGTTCCCTCTTGCTGTTCCGGCTCCTCTCGATTTTGGTTAGGGGCTTAAGATGTTCCGTTGTTGGCCAATGGCCCGCCCAATATTTGCGGGAACGGGCCGTTCGGGTTGGTGACCGAAAATTTTTTGTAAGTACATAATACCGCTCAAATATACAACCTCGAAAAAAAAAAATTTTTTTCCTTCAACTAATGAAAAAATTATTAAGGGCGGTGTCCGAATAGATCCGGAGATCAATTCTGACGTGTCATATCATCTAATACATAATGTATTATATGATGTGATGCGTCTGAATTAACCTTCAAATGCATTCGAAGACCGCATTGAATAAATTTTTATTTTAATGTAATTGACATTTTCTTTAAAAGAAACTATTATGATAATAATATAATGTAAAAGGTATCATTTTAATATTATAAGAACGTATGAAATACATATAAAATAGTATATTAAACATAGTATTTTTTACGTGAAAAATCTTTAAGAAAAAAATTATGAGACTTAATATAATTTAAATTTTTCTATTGATATATGTTATATGTTATAAATGATAACATTATTATTTTTTGTTATTGAAAAAAATAATGATATAATGTAATATATATTCACTATGGGGGATGACATTTATGATTAAAGTAGGTGAAACTTTAACCTATTAGAATTATCTTTAAGATATCGTTTGTAATTTATTTTACTACTTTTCTTGAAATATGAGACACTAAAATATGAGAAGACTAACTTAAGTGTAAGTGTTGACATCAAGCATAACATCAGAATTAGTTTTCAATAGTTGAACAATAATTTATTCGTAAGCTATTTAAACGGTAGTTGAAATAATGGTGGTTGGGTTACAGTTAATAGGGAACTGCATAGAAGCAATGGATGTTGAATGTCAATAGTCTAGTTATTATGATCAAGATATGGTAATCGGCTTATAATTATTTAATGATTGTATGATAGTCAAGTGATGGTGGTGATCAGTAGTAATCATTTGATAGAGTTATATATAATTTTGACTCCTAATATAGGTCAAGCTCTAATTGCCCCTTTATGTAATTCATACACTTTTATGTAGGTGAATTGCAAATACTTGATGGATTCCCTTCAAGAAACTCGATCAAGAGGATCAAGTCATCAAAGCGGCACTCATCTGAATGGAATATAACCCAAAAGAGCAACAACTACCACCATCTCATGCTTAAACAACCACTCCCCCCCTATAGTTTACCTGATCACCACATAAAGACTCGTTCATACGGAATAAATAAATAATGTAGTCATTATTAGCGAAGTACTCCAAAGGACACACCCAAATCTTTTTATTCCTTGAGAATTACTCACCTTAATCAAATCATCTTACCCACAACAGTTGTTAGTGACAGAAGCCATTCACCTACCACAAACATTCCCCAATCAATCTACAAAAAATACACACCTTTGAAGCATAATTTGACAACAACTTCATTAGTTGGACTCATTCCTGGCTCTTGCCTATTATCGTCTAGGGGACTAATATCTTACTTCTAGAGACTTGACATTTGTTCATAGAAACTCACCTCTTTTTCATAGGGACTTGCCAGCATAGTCTCGCTGTGTGAAATCAGCTTTTGAAGACTCGTCGAAGTGACCCACTTTTCAAGACTCACACAAAGCACTCACTTGAGAGGAGGGGCAACATCAGAGTGAGGGATTAGCATAGACATCATTTGGCTAGTCAATATGTAAGTATTAGTTAGTAACAATCACATAATGTACTTTTCAAAAAAAAATTTTTTAGGTGCAATCTTTCATATATCTCTCTTAATCTTATAAATAAACAAGTGTGAGGTATATTATAAGAACTTTTTTCTTATAAGTTTTCTTCTTCTAAGGACAACTCCAACGGAGAACTCCATTTTTCACGGAAAAATACAACAAAACTCCAAAATACCGTGGTGCTGCTCCAATCAAACTGCATTTTAAGTACTTCTGCGAAGGTAACGATTCTTCTACATTTCGTACGTTTTTTCGATTGAGAGAGCAAAATAGTGTAGGTGAACAGTGCAACGCCAATATTGTGGTCGCACTGTTCAGCCGCAAGTAAATGACGGAAGATTTGAAGTTCGCCTGGAGCAACGGAACAATGCCATACGTACGTTTGACATTTGGTTAGAGATCGGATAGAGATGATCTAATCCTCTATTTTTTTTTTTAGATCTTCATTTCGTTGGGTCATTCCATGAGTTCATTTAATTTTTCACCTAGTTGTTTTAGCCCTAACCCATCAACGCAGGGATTACGGAAGGAATGACCACTAGGGCTTCCCCGTTGGATGGATTTAGATCCTCTTCGACGGATTCTACGCCGGCTCGGATCAGAGCCGGCGCCTCCTTCCTGCCTTGCCATGATGGCGATTCATGCCTCCTCCACTCACCGTGAAGGTTTGCTGTAATCCATCCAAGGCAAGTCCGCTATCGCTTCATTGTACAGGGCATGTATTCGCCAGAAGGTGGTTCCGCCTGGGCAGGTGAGATCTTCTTGTTCTTGCATCCATTCGTTAAGCCTCCTTGGCTTCGAGGGTGAAGCATTGGTTGCTTTCAAACTTGGTCGGGAAGTGTAGCTGAGTTTTTTTCATTAGTTTTCTGTATTTTTTTTAGTACGAGGGTTATTTCATTTAGTTATGCAGATAATTTATTTGAAGACAAGTTGATGATCCAGGTTTTGGACCGATGCTGATATTTGGCGGATGTGGTGGAATAACTATGGAGATCTTTGTTTGAGTTTTCTTGATTTGGGTGGGAATTTCGGATCTAGTGTGGGAGTTCTGTGCAGATGTTTTGGCCTACTATGTATTGATTGGAAATTGGATATTGTTTAGGGTTTAGGCTGTTTGCACGCAATTAGGATTTGATAAATCATATAAATCAAGATTTAGTAAAACTTGAGAGAATTAACCATCAGTTACAGCTGTGGTCGAATAGGTTGAAGATGAAGCGAAGGAGTACAAAGTTGAGACTTGGGGTACCCAGGTGGAAGGAAAGGGAGAGGTGGCCGAGGCTTGGTTGACCATGCTGGCTGATGAAGATGGCGATCGCAAGGATTTTTTTTTTGGTGTCAAATCCCATGCCTTCTCCATAGAGTTTCAGAAAGCTCAACGAATGCCAAACAGTTTGTTATGATTGAGGAGATTTAGGGGCTGTTTGGTATGCGGATTTAGGCCGGATTTAAGGCCGGATTTGGGCGAAATCCAGCCAAACGGCCTAAAATGCAAAATCAAATCTCACGGTAAATGAAAGCCATGGTTGACGAAATATTCCCTCTTTTCATGGTAAATCTCGGATTTACGAAATTTTTTGGTTCAGCGGATTTATGGGATTTGGCCGAAGAAGCGCGGTTAAGGGAGAAAGTTACCTTCACAGCAAGCGAGCTCCCGTTGTTGCTTCAGATCAAAAAAATGTCGTAACTTCCGATCCAACAGGAAGGTAATGTCGTCGAAGGAACGACGACGATGAAGAACTCACGAAAAATTCTACATTCGTGCGAAGGAACAAAGCTGAACGAAATACAGGAGGGAAAAGTAAAAGTGTAAAACCTAGGTCAGGTGGCTCTAATTCCGTTAGTCAATAATATGTTGTCACGTGCTCTTACTTTTTATCGCGCGGCCCGACGACACGTCTCGCACCGGAATCCGGGATTACTATGTTCGCGTATTGCTAGGTATTACTCGGTATTGCTAGTTATTGCTTGGCAATAATGATAAATATTGTTTTGTGAAGAGCAATACCGAGTAATGCCTAAAAGAACTCGGCATTGCTTGGTATTGGTCTTCACAGAATAGTATTTTTCGTTTTTGTCTAGCAAAATCGACCAATACCTAGCAATACCGAGCAATACGCAAACTCCCGGGTCCGTTCCGGGTCGAATTGTCGGGCCGCGCGGTAAATAGTGAGAACACGTGGCGCCTGTTTGCTGCTCACCGAATGTAGAGCTACGTCAGGTTACCGGACCAAATAAAATTTCAAAACCTAGACACTTCTAATTGTTTGGATAATTTAATTAATATAATTTAAAATATTAATAATTAAGTTAAATTAATTAAATAATATTTAAATAATTGATAAAATTATTATTTAAATACTTAGTTATTTCAAAACAATTAATAGGATTAAATATGACCTAAAATAAAAATAGTTATTATAAAATATTATAAATAAAAATTAAATAAGTAATTAATATTAATAAAGTTTTGTTATATTTTATTAAACTTTTCTTATCGTGCTTTAATTATCCTAATAATGTATGTAAGTTCTTTTAATTGCCTTAAATCCTAAATTGAGCAGTCAAACAGTCACACAGGATTTAACTGGATTTATCATGAATGTTACCAAACAGTTTTCAGGATTTAACCCCCAGGATTTTGTAAATCCGGATTTGAAGGATTTACGAAATCCTACTTAAATGAAATCTTAGATTCTACCAAACAGCCCTTAGTATTTTAAATTTCATTTTCCTGTGCCCTTATGTTTCTATTCTGAAATGCAAAATGCATTTAGGGTTCATTTGGCTGCTTGTAAATAATTAACATGTTTTAGAAATCTTTGATTTCATGATTACTCATTTTGATTTAAAACGAAATCTTCACTTTTTAGAGAATTTTTAGAAAGTTTGTGGAATTTGAAATCTATGTTAGTGTCTAATTGCATTAAAACAAATGAAGGATTAAAAAAGGGGTTATCGTTTATCAACTTATCATGTGTAATTTTAAGTAGCTAAATGGGCTCTTACGGGCATTAGCAGTTTTTTTAAGGTTTACTTTTAGTATTTATGATTTTTAAACTCTAAGCATGAACCTCTAGGGTTTATTAGTTTGTTTTATGCTTGCTTAGAACTGAAGGTTGATTCAAAATTCATGTCAACTCATGCTTTACAGTAAAGCCTTTACTGAATTTTTGGCTTGCTTGTTCTAGTTGTTTCCTTATTGAATGAGATGATTGAACTATTGATATTATACCCTTTTTATTGTTGCAACCTAGATCCCTTCTTAATTATGATGGATACAAGTTAGTTTTTATGATATGTAACTTTAATTTTTTTTCCTTGAAATCCAGTGTTTAAGATGGATGTTCTTCATATTACTTATGTTGATGTTATTATTTTTCTTCTTTCTGTTAATTTTGCAGCTTTTTTTTTTTTGTTTTTGTCGCTTTAGTAGTGGTGGTGGTTGTTAATGTTATTTTCTATTCTTAGTTTTATCATCATTGTGTGGTTCTTTTCTCCATACATGCTATATCTATGTTTCTTCCAAGATGATGTATGACTCATATCAGATTTTAGGTTTGTAGGAGCCGCTTTAGTTACTTTATTTTTATTTAATATTCGTCATGGTCTATGCTGATTTAATAGATAGAATAGCTGGGTTCTGTGACATAACCACATTTTTCTGTCACTAGCACTTCACCTTTTCTTATGATGCATCATTTGGCTTAGTCGTTTCCTCCCCATGTAACCATGTTGCTTTTATGTGTCATAAGTTTGTTTCTGTTATGCTGGCAAGCTTTTTATTCTATCTTGCAGTTAATCCATCAGTTATTTACTTTTATTTCATTGTTTACTAGCAATTTGTGCATTCGTTATTTTCACTAGGGTATCATTTACTTTCAACTTTTTGAGTTTGCTTCCTTCCATCTCTTGTTATTGGCCTTTTTATGGACCTACCTTTTGCAAACTGTGTTCATTGGGTATCTCAAAGAACTATTGCATGGATTTGGTTTATTTCAAATATATATTTGTGGTAATATCATGTGGGTTTCTTGGAGACTTTGCTGTCATTCATGTCTTCCAAAGATGCTTATACTGTTTTATTTGATGCCCAAAATATGAGTAAATGTTTGTGTAGTTTGATTGAAGCTTGTTATTTGATGATATAAATTAGAAAAATTCCTATGATATGTTGTGCTGATTACTTTTTTGTGATTTTTTGTATAAACGAATTTGGTGGCTAGTGCTTTACATACTTGCAACTTGTGCATTAATTTAATTTATCTAGGTTGCTATTGAGTTTCACCTTTTGGTTTGTTTATTTTCATTTCTATTTTTAACTTTTATGTTGCTACTTTCTACTAGTGTCCTTGGGTAGCTCAAAGAACAATAATTTAAAATTAATAGATTCCAAGTGATTATTTTGTGAAAGTGGCATATAGACCTTGCAGTCTTCCATATCTTCAAAATGGACTATACTACTTTATTTGATTCTATAAAATGTGAGAAAATGTTTTTGCTGTTTATTGAAACATGCTCATCTGCTATTCAAATGATATGCATGAGAAGCACTGTTATCATCTGTGAGGTTGATTAATTTTTTATGATTAATTGTGTAAAGGAATTTAGTAATACAATTTTCTTTGCTTTTTAGACTAAACGCTGCAGCTAGCATGCTTAAAGCTCTTGATCATATATTTTTGCCCTTCTATTTTCTTAAATTCTTACGCTTCCTACTTGTCAGCATATTCATGTAATGTTTACTACTTTTGTAATACATCTGCGTTTATGTCTTACTGTATTGTTTAAAGTGATTAGTGAATGTAACATCATTTGCATTTTTACAACTTTTAGTGGTTCCCTTGGCTCATTATGATAGGCAATAAACAAATCTTTCCTACTTCACAAATTTAGTAGACACTTATTCATGTGTCATGCTATTCGATTACCGTGTATTTTTTGTCTTGCTATTCGATTGCCGTGTATTTTTGCTATGTAAAACACTTCACTTTTGAACTTAATAATGATTTTTGTCCTAGTGCAGAAGCTCAAAATAGTCACCTAACTATAATGAAATGCCAATTTAACCTCATACTTTGATAATGACCCACCCAATATAGTCTCTTAACTATTACAAAATGCTGCAATTTCATCCCAATGCCAAAGTAATAATTTGAGTTAATCCCAATAGTTAAATGTGAGGCAATTTTAGATATTAGTGTATATGATATTGTATTATTATTTTGTATATTTTGTCCATTATTATATTAAAATAAACATAAAAGTCATAATGAAATTTAACCAACTAAATAATACAAGTGGATAAATAATAAAATATTTTAATAGTATAAATGATTTTTGTATTTATTTTAATATGATAAATGATAAAAAATATAAAAAATAATATAATCTCTCATACACTCTAATATCAAAGACACTCTCACATTTGACTGTTGAGGTTAACTTTAAGTATTACTTTTGACATTTGGACCAAATCGGGACATTGTCTAATACTTGGGAAACTGTACTGTATTGGGTCATTATGTAAGTTTGAGACAAAATTAGGCACTTAATAATAATCAGGAGACTCTTTTGGACTTTTGCTCATATTCACATAACAATTGCAAGATGGAGCCATCAAGTTGCAAAGTATTTTGGTAAGGGACACAAATTAATAAATATTTCATAAGATACTCTTTTTGTCGATAGATGTTTCATAAGATACTCCTTTGCCGATAAATATTTCATGCCTAACCAGACCACCTTCTGTTGCCAAATAACTACTATCGTGCTTCTCAACATTCTTCTAATCCTGAACATATCTCAACAAAAATTTCTCTATCTTATCAACTTTCTTTTACAACATTTGAAACAAAATTGCATCTCGTCTGATTTAGATGTATGATTATTTGCTTAACGTGAACTGTTTTGGTGATTATGATTGTCTTGTCAGCAATGTGTTTTGTTATCTTGTATTGCCATTACTTTGTTATAGTTTATTGATTTTTTTTTTCTTTTTGAGAGAACTTGATTGTTTTCAATGGTTTTGTTGTAGATAATTTATGTATGTCATCTTGATTTTTTAAGGAAGGATTCCTTTTAGTATGAGTGCTCATCAACGAGACAGTTTGAATGAATCGAAACATGGGTTTTGGGGTGTTCTTGCTAGAAAAGCTAAATTACTTAAATACCTTCTTGAAGATGATAATGCATCTCATAAGTTTGAAACATTTGGAAGGGAGCAAACCAAGATGGTTGATAAAAAGTCTGCTAAGCAGGTAAGAATTTCATGACCTTATCAGCTATTGAGTTTTTATAGGGAACTTTCTTGACAAATGATGAATGACCAATTAAAGGGTTCAGTTGTTAGCATTACTTCTGCTCGAATAGTGCTATGAAGGGCTATAACTATTTAACAAGTTTAATTTATTATTCATTTGAGTTTATTTGTTTTAAGTTTTGATGGTTGTCCTTTTGAATGGTGAAGGCATCTAATTTAGGACTATTCATAGGTTAAACTAGCTGTCCAATTCCATTATTTACCAATTGTTATCCTATCATAATTACTAGCAGCTTCATTTTCCATTCAGTTTGAACCATCTGCTTTCTCAATTCCTTGCCCACTGTCTTCCACCATATGAATAATAAGCAAAGAGAACAATCATTTGTTAAACATATGCACTATTTGCAACTTTGACAGCAAATCCGTCATACTATGTTCTACTGCTATGAAATAGTCCTGGTCAAACTTAGTCTTAATTTTATGATATTATGCTATGTTGTGAAAAATAAATTGACTGACTCCTTTGCAAAGATGGACATGCCTATGTTGTGAAAACTGGGAGGCGCACATATAGTACATAGTTTTTCGTTTCATACTTTCATTTGCTAAGTTATTATACGTCAAACCAAAAGAAAAGTATTACCAAATTTATGTTTAATGAATTTCAACCTTAAGATTTCTAGTTATCATGTTTGTATTTGTGAATCACAGCCTTCATTAGTGTTTTTTGGGTAGATTGCTAGAGGACGACTACAATAGATATGACTATCAATTTTTTTTCTTTAGCTCTTTTTCATCTCTTTTAAACTTTAAATTCTATCATTATTTTATTATTTGAAGATTTATTTACTCTAAACAATCCGGGCTATGATTAGAAAGAGAGAGGAATGATTTGTGGGAATGGAAGCTCTAGAAATAATCAAACTAATATGGAAGAGGATAGAATGGGAGGTGTTCTTGGGGATGTTGGAGGAGATGCCGCCAAAATGTCTTTGGCTTGGTGACTCCTCTCTTCCCTGATTTCACTTCTTTATCTGCATCTGTTTTATGGTTGATTGTTGGGGTTTCTTCCACAATGATTGTTTCTTTTAAAAGATACACTTGATATGAGCCCACTCGCTCTGTTGTTGTTTAAGGACAGAATATTGAAATGTTGACTATCAGATTATGATATGCCAATGATTTCAAAGTCATGCCAAATGAAAAGCATTACCAAAAGAAAGTTTTATTCATAATTTTGAAAATGTTACAACTTTCAAATATATAGTTTCCATGTGGCTTCTACGGGATGGATTTTTGCAAGCTCTCCATTTCAATTGAAGTCCTTTAGTTTATCCTTCAACAACACCTCAACTCTCTAGAGCAGAGTCCTTTACATACTAGGGAATTGATGTGAGATGATTATTATCCATTACATATATGTTCATCATGTTTAGCATGTTTCATAAATCTGATAATGTCATATTATTTTGTTTCTTAATAAGTATTAATGCATTTTAGGTATGTATTATGAGCCTTGACTTTATATAAAGGATTATAATATTGCACTAAGGAACCTGATCTATGATATGATGGTTTCTCTCCCTCTGAGACATTCACTTGTATGTTTCCTCAACCCCATTTTGTTTATATCTCACTGGTTCTATTATATTAGGTTCTTCTAATTTAGCAGCACCGCTTCGTTACATTTTCTTTTACTTTGTTTCATTTATTTGCGTTCTTTCAGGGTGCATCCTTGGGGTTTCCAGTACTATTATGGTTTCCGTCAAGGTTACATTGTATTTGGGTGACTGCATTTATAACCTAATAGTTACCAAATCCTTCATTTTTTAGAACTCATTGCTTAAGTAATTCATTTCATTTAGAAGGTTCATATATGGTCTCTTTCTGTGTGCAAAACCATTAAAATATGGTGGAAATGCTCAGTATGCGCTCCCTCCCCCTCTCTCTCTCTCTCTCTCTCTCTCTCTCTCTCTCTCTTTATATATATATATATATATCTTCTTGATTGACTCGTTCAGCTGTCACGACCCGGCCCGGTTAGCTCGTATAGACGAGGCGGGAACGAAGTCGGACGTTAACAAAATCATTTAAGTATTCTATGTCATTAATTCTGCCAAAAGACTTTAGATTGGAAAGATACAAGCGCCTCTAATAACACAAATTCATAACACCACAAAAGTCTAACGCAATGTACAAGATGGCTATATCAAAAGTTTTGACACTTACTCTGTATGCCATCCAAAAATCACAAAAACAAAAACTACAACTACAAGACAGTAAAAAGGAACCTGTCACCCGGAGTACGACGTCTGTAAGTAAACCTTGGGTGATCAGCCATCACCTCAGCGTAGGTTCTCCTGAAAATTTCCCAAAACTCGGGAATGAGCTACGCTCAGCAAGTGATAACTATAGCTAAAATTTGTATATCTATGAAAGAACATATTTTGTGGAATAATATACTACACATGAGTTAATAAGTGTCTAAATGTTAAATTGAACATGATATGCCATTTACTTGCCTAAAATATGACATGTGATGCATAGGTTAACTGTAATGTCATAATATAAACATCCGTCCCGGAGTATCGAACGTACTGATCAGGTACATTTCTTTTTTTTTTCATGGCCATAGCATTTTCATATAATTCCATCTTGCCTCAAAGGCGGTATATAACCTCTTTATAGAACTTTTTCGAATTTACGATTTCTTCAAAAGTGCACTTGAATGATTTGCAAACCCTTTTCTAAAATTCATGATGTGAAAATAAGAGGAAGTTCTTAGTTTTCTGCTTCGCTGAATTAGGCTTTGTTTGTTTGAGCGTTTTTTTGCCTTTTCCGTTTTTGGAAACAGAGGAATTTTTTTTTGTGTTGTTTGGTTCGTCAAATCACGTTCCCAATAACTCCTTTTTTTCATTTTTCTGCAGTTTTGAGAAAGTTTTTATATATGCTTCTCCGTTACAAAACTCTATTTTTTGAACTAATGTTTTTTAAAACTGTCTTTTACAAAAGCACCAAAAAAACAAACGAAGCCTAAGTAAAACCTGCTGCAGTTTATTTTTCTAGAGTAGTGTTTCTTACTCCCACCTTGAGTTCACATACTTTACCCTTTAATCCAAGCATTTGAAAATTTTCCATATATTTACCATTGGTTTTCGGTGCATTGGGTATGATGCTATGTATCCATTGTTGTTTTATGCTTTTAATCTTCTTTTAAATTAAATTCCGTTGTTCTTTCCATTTTGTTTTGAATATTATTTTCAAATTTTATTATAAGTGTGTTGGGGACTAGAATATGTGATAGTAGAGTGAGGATTTTTCATCTTAGTGTTGCACAGATATCCAACACAAACAGAGAACTAAAAAGCACCAGGAAAAGGGAAAAATCACGGGGCCACTCCCACGTCGGTCCGCGGCCGGGTGAAAGTTTGGCGTAGGTCGGCGATCAGGAGAAAGTTAGGCATTGGTCAGCGATTGGGCGAAAGTTCGACGACGGTCGGTGATCAGATGAAAGTTTGGTGTTGGTTGGCGCCCGGGTAGAAGTCCGACATCAGTCGGCGACCGGAGAAAATTCGGCGTCCTCCGGAGACTAGATAAAGTTCGACGTTGGTCAGCGGCCGGCCGGAACTCTGACGTCAGTCGATGTCCGGGCGGAGTCCTACGTCGGTCGGTGGCCGTGTGGAAGTCCGGCGACGGTCGGTGGTTGGACTTACGGACGGTTGGTGGTCAAGCGGATGTCCAGTGACGGCTGGTGACCGAACGATGGTCGAGGAGGAGCTTGATTGTAAGAGAGATATCATATTTCTTTTCCTTCATCTTCTTTTTCTTCCTTTCTTTTGTGAAGAATGGCGAGTCTAATTATAATTTTTTGTGAGTGTTATGACTAGTAAATAGTGAGAAGATCAAGGGCATGTTGGGAGTGTTTTTTTTGATGGATGACTAATATTGATTTTCTTGATCATAGACCGTTTATCGAGCATTTGACTGATGTTAGAATTTGATGATTTTGGGTTCGTTGGATTCGTCTCATCGAGCCGCTCAATTTGACTATAAGCACATCGCATTTGAAAATCATTTGATCATCTAATTTATGCATTGAACCTTCTAAACACGCTTCGGGCTCTTGATTTGGACCCATTGGGCTCGGATTTAATCTAGTTTGATATTGTTGTGTTCGTCTATTCGAGATGGTCATTTCGACTATAAGTTGCTGAAATTAGAGTTCGAATGGCTTCAGATTTAATTTTGGAAGTTTCTAATCGGAAGTTGCCTCGAGAGTCATGTCTGATCAAGATAAATATTTGATGGTATATCAAAGTGAAAAGGCTAGATACCCGATTTGAAGGAAATACGAAAGTGTGAAATTAAAATATTTTAAAATAGTGAAAATATCATGAAAGAGGGAGGAGCGTGAGTTCTTTCTAATGAAGTTGTAGGAGATGCCACTTCACGGAAAAATTATTCTGTGCGGATCCCAGACGGCATCCGGAGACTAATTAGAATGCGCTACATTACTTTTTTACTCGGTACTACTGTATACGGGATGACGTGACATGTTATTATTTGTATCTATGTCCACATAGAATAATTTCACTCCATGACTTTTTTTGAAAGATGCCTTTGATCTGAAAGTTCACCCCAATATCATATCCAAATATTTACTAAAAACTCGAGAAATAAAAGAAATCTTCATTCATCGGCCTCCCGTCTGATGATAACAAATAAGACATTTGTAGGTTTTATGGCTATTCAGACCCAATCCATCCGTATGAGCTTTCGTCACAAGGCTGTTGTATGATGTGGTTTTAGAAGTAAAATAGTAATTTCCTTTAGTTTTACTCGGGACAGATTATTACGTGCGGAGTTCGGATACAGAGAATTGTTCGGTTTTGTGATTGTGCTTTTTTTGTTCACAGTCATAAAATTGAACGATAATCTGTGTCCGATCTCCGCATGTAATAATCTCTCCTTTGTTGGCTAAGAAGAGAAGACTAGCTCGCCAGCTCACGATGCAGGAGGATGAGTACATGGATGAGGGGCATTGATGAGTGCATGTCCCTGCCTTATACTTTATGAACCGAGAACTTGCCTTTGTCACACAGCTCATCTTGGCCTGTTGGTTGAGAGCTTAGGCTTCCAACTAAGAGGTATTGGGTTTGAGATTGAACCTTCGAATGTCTGATCCAAATGGGAGTCTGATTAGCTCAGTTCTTTAGTTAGCATAAATCCAACAATTGGCCAGTTATCTTACCAAGGAAAGAAAATTGAGAACACTTTTTTATTTTTTATTTTTAATGATTTTAGAATTAAGACTATAGTGTTTAAGATTTATTGTTGTATGTCTAAGAATAAATATCTATCATTGAAACATCTTTTTTTATTTAATGCATAAATTTTAAGCTGAATAGTGACGGGTTTTTACCATTCAAAGATGGATCTTTTTAATGACTTGTTTGGCATATGTAGAAATTTTTATTTAAAAAAACAGAGGTGCTTTTGAAATTTTTTTTTTTAAAAGATTTCATCCTGGGTTTTCTTGTTCATTAGAGATAAGGGAAAATAAATGAACAAGTACTATGCTTAGCATGAAAGAACAAGAAGGGTGCCAAGTTAGATTCATAGTAAGATTCAAATTTGACCCAAAAATAACCCTATATGAATATAATCAACCTGAAACTAGCTCAGCGAAAAATCTCAACCCATGCTTAACCCAACATGATAGAAAAATATATTTAAATCTGGCAAATTAGCGTCTACAAAATCCAAAATGAACATAATCACCTAATTTGGATACATATAGCCGTGTCAAATTCAAGTTTTTGGTAGGATTTGGGTCGAATTCGGAACTGACATGGCTTCAAATGGTTGATCCGAACTCAACCCTATTTTACAAACGGGTCAAAAACACGAATTTGTACTCGACCCGTTGGGTTATCGGATTGACCCGACCCGACATGATTTTGTAAACCCAAATAGCTTCACGCGAAGATGTGTGGGGCTCGCATTGACGGCGGGACAGCAAGGCAGGACTCGACGCTAGCGTGACTTGTCAGAGTGTATTTCCCATGTTAATCCAAGTTGAGATCGGGTTGCTAGGTCAACTCGAATCGGACCTATTTTTTCAAACACGTTGAATCCGAAAATCCAAATCTGACCTATTTTTAAATCGGGTCGGGTTCGAGTCGCGTCTTCATATCAATTCAAATATTGACAGTCCTAGATACATTCATCTCAATAAAAATAACTCAAGATAACAAATCTAATTTGAATTTCCCATTAAAATAAATCAAATTATCAAATCATTATTTTCAAATTGATATCAATCTAACCCAACCCAATTTGTTCCAATTCATATGTATGTATATGTATACATACATACATACATAGCTATATGGATGTATGCATAGCGGGGTTCAACAACTACTCAATTTCACATTTATTTCATCCATCAATTAATAGGAACTAAGAGAACATGCGCTCTCTTAACCTATTTCAATCATAATCAATACAAAGCATGAATTTGATTCAAATAGCATGTCGACAAGAATTTTGCTTGCTCAATAAGTTATAAGGATCTGTAACTTCTAATACATTTTAATGCTTTGTTCCATTATATGTCAAAGCAAATTAATTATATCAACTATTTGCTGCAAACGTTAGTCTCATGAAGAATAGAAAAAGTGTAGAAACGAGCACAAATGGCTTAGAAGAGATGTTGTAAATAGAAATGAGAACGCATTAGCCCAAAATTCTTAATTATAACTTGCTTTAACTACTCTTCCTCTCCCAGGCCATAGTACTCTTTAAGAAGCTTTGCACAGGTAGGAAGAGGCTCATTCCTCAGGAAGCCAAGAGAGTTTGCATGCCTTGTCTTGCCACTTATGCCACCATCATTCGCGAGCAATACTTGCGCCCTATCTCTGCCAATCTCGATCTCCTTGCAATTTTCGAGGGAGCTTTCGACGAGCACGACCTCACAAATCTCATCTTCGTGACCATCTACCACATTAATCTTGTAGGAGCCGGTTGAAGGACAGAACCAGACCACCATTCTCACCAGCCACAAGGATACCGAACCTCTGAAGGTTCCAGCAAAAACCATTCCAGCCGGAATTTCCAAGTTTCTTCCAACAAATCCATATTACGAGGTAAGCAAGCAATGCCAGGTAGAAAAAATAATCCAGTTAAATCGGCATAACCTGGAGTTACACCAAAAACTCCTTAAACCTTTCCACCAGTTTATCATAAGACCTCCATTTACTGATTTTTGCATGAATAGCAGCAGTAATGACATTTTTCACATAATTAGGACTGTTCCAGGTATTAGTAAATCTCCTAACATTCCTTTCTCTCCAGATGTGATACACAGCCACCGAAATAGCCAAAAAACAACAATTTTTTTCAATAGCATTTAAGTTGGTATTGCAGTTAATAAAGTCATAAACCTGAAACAGGTTGGGCCTTAAAAAGAAGCAATTGAGGAAGGGCAGCAATGAGCAAATGACATTGAAGGAGAAGTCACAGCTAAAGAAAATATGTGAATGAGTCTCATTATGCCTTCTACAGAAATCGCATAGAGGAGAAGCAGGAATTCTCCTAAAAATGTAAAGAAAAAGTTTATATAAACCCTTTCTGCTGTGATTAATCATTCTAATGATAATTATTTAAGAAATTATTCATTCAACGTTGTTTATTCAGTAGAAGATAATCTAAAACTTGTTGTAAAAAATAAGCTAAGATCGAGATGCGAGAAGAAACGAGCTGCTGCTCGAAGGTTTCATTTTAGGAAGTTGATTTCAACTGCATGAAAAATCGATAAATCCCACAGCACAATGGAAAGACGTTTCTTTTGAAAAAATTTTGGTGGCGTATAAAAAGATTTCCGTTGCCGGGACTCGAACCCGGGTCTCTCGGGTGAGAGCCGAGTATCCTAACCAACTAGACTACAACGGATTTACTTTTGAGTTTTACTTTCTGTATTTAAATACTTTTTATTGGTGCTGTGTCTTATAAAGGGAGAAGGATCAATGTCAAGTCTTATAAATTATTTATATCAAAATTAAAAGCCAGAATTGTACAGCTCAAATCACTCGTTCTAGCTCAAGTCAGATTGGGTGGCTAAATGAGTTCATTCACATGAGTTAATCTCCAACCGAACGCTAAACGAGTGTATGGAGTCGTTCCGTCGCTCCAACCGAGCGCGAAAATTTCCGCCATTTAATTGCAGGTGAACAGTGCGACGCACTGTTCACTCACGCCATTTTCTGCTCTCAATCGGAAAAACGCTCGAAAGGGAGAGCGATCGCTACCTTCCTAGAAACACCTAAAATGGCGTTCGATTGGAGCGTCACCACGCCATTTTGGAGTTTTGCGTTACTTTGCCGTGAAAAATGAAGTTATCGGTTGGAGATGCCCTGAGTTAATCTTACATTTATTAAGTAGAAAAAGAAAGACAATTATATGATAAAAATGAATAGATATAAAAATAAAATATGGTATTTCAAAGATTTTTTATGATAATTTATGTGAATAAGATATATACAAAGTCAACAATAATAATAAATTGAGGGCCATTTGATACATGCAAATACATATCAAAATAAGGGTGCCAAGTTAGATTCATAGTAAGATTCAAATTTGATCAAAAAATAATCAAATACGAATATAATCAATATGAAACTTTCTCAGCGAAAAATCTCAACCCATGCCTAACCCGAAAAGATAAAAAATATATATTTAATATGACAAATTAGCATCTATACATCCCAAAATGAACATAATTACCTAATTTGCATACATATAGGGGTGTCAATTTTGAGTTTCGGGTAGGATTTGGGTCGAATCCGGAACTGAACTAGGTTCAAATAGGTTGATCCGAACCCAACCCTATTTTACAAATAGGTCGAAAACACGAATCCGTACCTGACCCGTTAGGTTACTGGGTTGACCTGACCGACACAATTTTGTAAACCTAGGACGCTTTATGCGAGGATGTGCGGGGCTCAAACTCAATGCTGACGTGACTCGTTTGAGCATTTTTTCAGGGTTAACCCGGGTTCAGTTCGGGTTGATGGGTCAACTCGAACCGGACCCATTTTTCCAAACGGTTCGAATCCTGAAACCCGAATCTAACCCATTTTGAAATCAGGTCAGGTTCGAGCCGGGTTTTCATGTCGTGTCAAATATTGACACCCATTGATACATACATCTCAATAACGACTCAAAGTAACAATCTAATTTGAATTTCCCATTAAAATAAATCAAATTATCAAATCATTATTTTCAAATTGATATGAATCTAACCCAACCCAATTTGTTTCAATTCGTATGTATGAATGTATAGACATACATAGCTGTATGTGTGTATGTATAGCGGGGTTCAACAGCTACTCATCGTCACATTTTTTCATTAATGGGATCTAAGAGAACATGCACTTTCTTAACCTATTTCAATCTTAATCAATACAAAGTATAAATTTGATTCAAATAGGATGTCAACAAAAATTTTGTTTGCTCAATAAGTTATAAGGATCTGTAACTTCTAATACATTTCAATGCTTTGTTCCATTATATGTCAAAGCAAATTAATTATATCAACTATTTGCTGCAGATCCATAATACTGCAAACGTTAGTCTCATGAAGAATAGAAAAAGTGTAGAAACGAGTACAAATGACTTAGAAGAGATGTTGTAAATAGAAATGAGAACGCATTAGCCCAAAATTCTTAATTATAACTTGCTTTAACTACTCTTCCTCTCCCAGGCCATAGTACTCTTTAAGAAGCTTTGCACAGGAAGGAAGAGGCTCATTCCTGAGGAAGCCAAGTGAGTTTGCATGCCTTGCCTTGCCACTTATGCCACCATCATTCGCGAGCAATACTTGCGCCCTATCTCTGCCAATCTCGATCTCCTTGCAATTTTCGAGGGAGCTATTGACGAGCACGACCTCACAAATCTCATCTTCGTGACCATCTACCACATTAATCTTGTAGGAGCCGGTTGAATCTGTTACACCTTCATTATAATGTTTAACCTTATTTGTAGTAAAATGCGTGCACTCGACCTTAACTTTAGCACCTGCCATCATAAACACCACAGATCTATAATGCTCAATTACTTATTACTCAATTGATCAATTGATCTGTCTTTCAGTTGATTATATAAATGTGAGTACCTGAGATGTATTCGGTGATGTTAGTTTCGAAGCCAACACGACAAGTATCACAATAGACACGGCCTTGAATGGAGAAGGTGTCACTGGAGGAGACGAGAGCAATAGAAGAAATGAGGCAGAGGGTGCCAATGAGTTCGAACTTTGTCATCGTCATGATCGGCTTTTCTATTTCTCTTCTTTCTCTTTATTTTGATTGATTTATCTTCCCCTTCTGAGATGGAGAAAGGACATGGATGCTGGTTTATATAAAGGGAAATTTGTTAGGTATGTGTGGTTGCCTTTGCTTTCTATTTTTGGATAAAGAGAGCTGGAAAATTGAGAGGTGAGGGATGAACACTTGACCTAGTTTGTTGCTATTTATCTTCCTAATTTAGAAAGCTTGAGTGGTTCTCATAATTTGAGCTTCTATGAAGAGATATTTTGGTTAATTTTGAGCTATAATTCTCAAATTGATATAAATTTCAGGGTTTCCAATTATAGCCATATTGTCATTGTTAAAATGGAATCAACTATTCTTTGATCATTTGTAAATATATACAAAATAAGCTTATTTAAATGATGATAAAATGATGAAATTTATTTATTACAAATCTAAGATTTTTAAATTTTTTTTTATAAGAATTGTTTGAATTTTTTTTTTGCTTGAATTTTGAAAATATGTTTAATAAAATGATGAAATTTATTAGATTTAATAATTTGATTGAATGTATTTAAAAACTAAATATAGATTATAAATTCTTCAATTTTTTTTCAAAATTCTGTAGATATACTAAATCTCATTTCAAAACATAAATTTGCTGAGAATAAAATCAAGATGTTATATTTTTGTTTACAAACAATAAATATTAGCCTTAATTAAAAATCTAAGATTTTATTTGAATTTTTTTTTATTTAAGATAATTTTCATACTGCTTGAAATATTGGATCAATTATACTGCCGCACGCATTAATCTAAAATTCATAAGGATTAGATTGAACTTTCTATGACAGTAAAAAACTGGTGGTATTTTCCCCTCTTTCCAGATATATTTTATTTTATTTTTTGTATATTTTCTATATTAGTAGCCTGAACAGATATTGCTCTTCTTTCATGCAGGTAATATGGTAAAATCTTGACTCTAAAGATTTTACATAATTCCTGATAACCCTTACTGTTGGAATATAATTGAAACTACCCAAACTGAAGACAAATTTGGAGTCTAAAGAGAGTGGTCTTTACCATGGTGCTCATTCAAAAGCTGAAATACACTTCTACTAATCAAAGCGATCTGTTTGGGATAGTTACAACTAGTTAAATTAGACGCGAAAGAAAAATAAAAAATTTAAAAGTTATTGTAAAAAGTAATTTTTTTTTTCTTGTTAAGAAATAAAACATTAGCTTTCCCAAATTCTAGAAGATGTTAGTCAAATAGAAATTCAGATGGAAAGAGTTCACAAAATAACATTGTTAAAACATCTCTGAAACACGGGAAATTATTAGGCGCGAACACTGGACGTAGAGAATCTTCCGGATTGCTGCGTACCAAGCTCTGCCTACGCTCTGTGTATTTACTGCATATTTGCAATAAATAAACAACAAATATTTAGTTGTGAGGATTTGCTGATTATTTTCTGTGTATCTACAAATACGCATAGTGTAAGCAGAGCGTAAGCAGTGCATCTAGTAATCCGGATGCATCTCTACGTCCGGTTTCCGCACCTAATAAATTCCCCCGAAACACACCCTTAAATATTTGAGCAATTAGATAGAATAGATGCAAAAGCTCCAAAAGCTATAAGCCGCGTAGCTCAATTTGTGCTGTCATTATCATCATTCACTCCATTGTAATTCTAAATAGGAAAAGCAGCATAATTTATTTCTCGTTCTTATACCAACATCTGTAGGGTTGAAAGTGCAAAAGCATGTGATTATGTCTAATATTACTTATTTTAGAGACAAGACACAGCTAGGGTTTAGGTTAATGCATCGATGCCACATTGATAGGACTAACCTGATAGAGATTCTGATTCCATTCAACCTCTCCAGTTATCCTTCAGCCTTCTGAGTTCCCTCAGAGCTTCAACTGCAGATTGACAGCCTACTTTGGCCTGCAATATCAGAAGCTTAGGCCATTTCACTAAAACAGACAAAGTCAAAAAGTCTCAATTTCTTTATAAAAAAAAAATCATTTAACAAAGACATGTAATATAGAATTATGGTTCAGATAATTGCAGGATGAATGCTTATCTTTACAGAAGAGAAGTATGGCGAGGCGAGCTTAATAGAGAAGTAAATAAGAGATTTAGGCTTCGTTTGGGACGGTTTTTTTATTGCTTTCTAAAACGGAGTTTTATTACAAATTTTTTTATTTTTGTATTAAAACTCTGTTTTAGAAAGCAATGAAAAAGCCGTCCCAAACGAAGCCTTAAGAAAACTATTATTTACTCTAAGAAGAATCATTCTGTATAAGATTAGCTAGAGAGTAATTACAGAAGACAGAAGATATAAGAAGTAATCATTCTGTAATTTTAATAATTACAGGATGAATGCTTATCTTTTACAGCCTAAAAGATGAGCACTAAAAAGTATAGTTGTGAAAACTGACTGTAGATAGAACTGAAAGAAAGAGATGTTTAAGATTCAGTGATTAGACCAAGGTCAAACGGGGGAATATTAAAATTAATTAAATCAAAATGATATAACAATATGCAATAATGCAAATATTTGACTAAAAATAAACAGAATTCATATACAAATAATATTTATGATAACTATAAATCAACGACTATACACAAAATATAAATCATAATTATAAAAAAATAATACAAAATGCAAAGTGAAGGAGCAAAAACGTTGTGGTTCAAACATGACAACGAGAGAGGCAGAGGATCATCTATGAGAAGAAATAGCAAGGGAGGACGAAATCACATATGAGGGAGGACAACTGGTTTTAATTTTGGTCATTTGTGGGAATAGGGTTGTGGGGTTTTGATATTAACCTATTACAACTCAATAAATTTTATATGTTTAAACTTTATGATAATAAATTTCAGCTATTAGAACATCAATCAACAATGTTTAATATGGCATCATTTGAACTGACTGATTCTATATAACCAGGATAGTTCATCGATTCCTCATTTGAACCGCCAGTTCAATCTTGTTCCTGCCGATTCTATGTAACACTGGTTTTTAAAGCTACCATGACTATTCAATTGACCGATTCATGGCCGAATAGGTCAAATCAGATGGTTTGGTTAGATTTACTAAATGTTGCTAAAGAGTTAACATTATCAAAAACTCATTTAATAAATGTATTAAGGAATGAAATGACAGTCAAATCTCTTTGTTACATGCCTAAATTTCAAATGTTGTCTATTAAAAGAGAAGCATAAAGTTAAGTGTCGCAGAGATGATGATGCTCAAGTGGATGAGTGGCTTTAAACTTAAAGACTGAATGTGAATGAGTATACAAGTGAAACCATCAGAGTAGCTCTAGTGAAAAATAGAGAGTTGCCTTAGATGGTTTGATTGCATAAAACTTTTCAATGAGCTTATTAGGAGAGTAGATGTGCTAAATCTAGCCTATGCTAAGAAAGGTAGAGGTAGACCTAAAAAGACTTGGTTATAAAATATTAAACATAACATTTTTTATTACGTTTAAATGAGAATTTAACTCTTAATAGGACATAATAAAAAAAATGATTCATATAGCCGAACCCACAAAATGGGATAAAAACTTGTTGTTGGTCTTTTTAAAGGTTAAAGCTTTAATAGGAATTTTGAATACTCAACGACCAAAGAATCATTAGTTGGAACATATACACTCACACATACATAAAAACTAGTATAATTGCACGAAAATGGAGTGCACTAGAATAAATTTTAAAATTTCTAAAATCATATTAAAAAAATTGTAAGTCAAATTATTTATTTAATTTTTATTAGAGATCAATTTAAAAAATTTATCATTACAAACAATTGCAATTAACAATGATTAAATTAATGAAAATTTGAAAAAATACTCTTAAAATTATAGTTGATAAATATTTTAAGATAATTATAATTGTTAAAAAAGTCATATTATGAAAATTAGGATTATTGAAGGAATTTAATACTAATTTAAAATATACATACTCTAAAGCACATGGATAGAATTAAATTAACTAAAAATTTAACACAAGGCTTAATCCTCAAGGCAACCAAAATAAGAAATAGATCCTATGATCATGTCTGCCAATTATTTGTAGTTATTTTTTAACCAACTATATAAATCTATCATTTGAAGTTCAAAAAAAACAGGTGAAATCATAAGATCATTTTCATCAATAATATTCAACAACTTATTTTCATTTTGAACATGAATGTTCGTGATTTTCAATTCCTTCAATCTATATAATACAACAATAACAACATCAAGCCTTTATCCCACTACGTGGGGTCGGCTACATGAATCCTTTTTGATGTGAAACGTAAATGCCATATACTTGCCTAGGTGGCAAGATTAATTAAAGCCCAAATCAATTTGGGGAGAGAGAATGGAAATCTGAAATTAAGGAGTAATTAAAGCTAATTCAAATTCAAATTTTGAATTTGAATTGTCATTAATTGGGAGGATTAAATGATTAATTGATTTAAATCTAAAATTAAATTTCAGATTTAAATTAATGGTTATTGGCTTAATTGGAGGGACAAATTTAAGGAGTAATTAATGCTAATTCAAATTCAAATTTTGAATTTGAATTGTCATTAATTGTGAGCCTCTCCTAATTAAGAAATTTCTTTATTCCAAGGAGGAAGAGAGGGGGAGGTGGGGGTTGGTGGGCGTCGGCCTAAGGGATGGCTGGTGAATTTCTGGACGGGCCAACAGGGCCGGCGGCAAGGAGAACTTGGGGAGGAAAAGCCCGAGCTTGGTAGAGGATGAGAAGTTTGGGGAAATCTTGGAATTTCTAACCTCACGCTCTTAAACTTCAAGATCTCAAAGGAGATTATAGGGATGTCGGAACTCACACAGAGATCCACAAAACTCTCCTCAAGAACTCACAAAGAGATCTTGAGAATCTCGGAACTCACAAAGAGATCCGCGAAACTCTCCTCAAGAACTCACAAAGAGATATTGAGAATCTCGGAACTCACAAAGAGATCCGCGAAACTCTCCTCAAGAACTCACAAAGAGATCTTGGGAAAGTCGGAACTCACAAAGAGATCCTTCTGAACTCACTAAGAGATCAATACTAAAATAAAATTTTTCATTATCAATAATCCATCCAAATACAAGAGAATGGGCCTCTATATATAGGCTTTAAGAGAAATTAAAAGACACATTCGCCCCTCGGGCTTACATAAAACAAGAGGGTAAAATGGGAAATTGCAAAACTAAATTAAAATACACTTAATAAACGAAAATAAAGCAAAATGATCTCGGTCGTCGATCTTCACCTCCTCCTCAGATTGGCATGGACGGTTGGATGTCCGCATCATTCTCCCGGGGTGGAAAAGACTCGACTCGACTCGACTCCGTCGAATTCGCATCCCGGGTGAGCAACCATGCTCTGATACCAAACTGATGTGATGCAATGGGGAGTTACACAAGAATTTAAAAAGAGAATTAAATGTTAGCTCCACAAATTATTTAATAATGCATCAAAGTTAAGTCAATTATAAGTAATTCGCGGTGTTCAATTTGCTAGGCAAAGAAACTACAATAAGAGAGCTAAATCGTTTAAGAAAATGCGAAGGAAAACATAAAACAAAGGCTAGTAAATAAAAATACCACAGTTAATACCAAATTGTTCACACTTTGAGACCTTTAACACTCTCTTCCTACAGAGACTAAGTTGAGCGACGGAAGATTGTCCAAACTAGCATGGAGGTTGCCACTAAGATGGAGGTACCAAGGAATGTTGCCATGGAAGAGGATCTCGGAGGCGGAGGAGGCGCGATAGCTCGACCTTTGATAATCCAAGTGTAGACGGAGAAGTGTTCGTCAATGGAGTCTACAAGCGTCGGCAAGATTCGGTCCAAGTATTCTTCGACGGTATCGTCGAAGTCAAATCCGACGTCAAAGAATTGTGATCGCAAGATGTTGACTCTTCCGTTGCGGTCGTATTCAAACCCGTAGTTCCACTCGGGTTCGTCCATGCATCCTTGGGGTGGATCCGGAAGGTCGCCGCAAGCAAGATCTTCCAAGGAGGAGGGGTGGAACGGCGGCTTGGCTAAGGGAGAGGGTCGGCCGGCGGAAGAGCAGGGAGGAGAGGGGGCGGGCTAGGTGCACAACTGAAATTTGATTTCAGTTTTGGAATATGAGGAGGGAAAATTTAGGGATTTTGAAATTGCAATTAATGTAATTAAGGCATTAATTGAAATTTTCAATTATGGGAGGGAATAGGGTGAACCGACGGTAGGGAGAGAGAGGGGGAGAAGAAATAAAACTGAAAATATTTCAGTTTTAAAAGAAGGGGAGGGAAAAATTTAATTCTAATTTGAATTTCAAATTAAAATTAGGGGGGAGTAATTGAGCAATTAATGGATTTCCCATATGGGGGCCGGCGGCATGAGCTAGAGAGGGAGGGAATTGGGGAAGGGGGAATGAGGGTTTCCAAGTAAGAATTGTTGACTAGGAAAATATGAAATAAAATCCACTATCATGCAATTTTTGTTTTGGATTAATTTTCAAAACTTTACAAAATTGGAAATTCCCAATTTGGCAAGTAGTGAAATTTGAAAATTTCAAATTTCCATGAGGAAGTGGTGGGGGAAAGAAAGTGGAGAGAAGGTGGAGGGGGGAGGATGGCCGGCGGCAAGGTGATTGGCCAGCGGGCCTCGGGTGGCCGGCGGGTGGACTCCAAGGAAGCTAACTTCTCACGAGAATTTGGCTCCTTTCCACGATTGCGAATTGCATGCGGGAGATGAGTGGAGGGAAGAAGGTGATTGCATGTAGTAATTCGAGAACTCACTAAGAGATCTCTAATGGAACTCACAAAGAGATCCACATCTTTGGCACTCACAAAGAGAACACAAATCACAAATTTTCATTCAATAATTCTCATACAAGATACAATGACCATATAAATAGGCTCCAAAGAAAAGAAAGTACAAAAGTCTAAAATGCCCCTTGGGGCTACAAAAGCAACTACTACCCTCAGGGGTAAAATGGGAAACTACGAAAATAAAAGCATAATAATAAAACTGATGGTACAAGTATATGAGAGCTTCCGTAGTACGCACTCGACGGGGTCGAGTTCTCTCCCACCCGGGGAGAATGATGAGGTCATCGATAGGAGATTTCGGCTATCGATGACCTCATCAGATTCTCATTGGAAACTTTCCTAATTTGGCTTTAGTCAAATTTGGAAACTTTGAAACTCAATTTGAATTTCAAATTTTGAAAATAATGGGGGAAGAGGAGGTCGGTGGTTAAATTAAGGAAAGGGAAGGTGGAGGTGGGGAGGCCGGCGGCTAGGTGTTTGGCCTGCGGGTGGGGCATCCAAGGAGGCCGGCGGTATGGGGTAGGGCTCGGGTTGTGGGAAGAAAAAAAAAGGGTATTGGTTAGGGAGGCCGGCGGGTGAGGGGTTAGGAGAGGACGTATATGTTAGGGAAGAAGAAGAGATCGGGGCCGCGAACATTGGAATCCTCCGACGGTTGACAGGTCTTGTTATCACCCTCCTCGGGTTTCTCCTATCATGAACTCACTTAGAGATCAAAACAAAGAACATAAAACTTCATTCAATAATCATCCACTAGTACAATGCAAGAGGCCTCCTATAAATAGGCCCAAATAAAAGAAAACAAAAAAGACTAAATTGCCCTCGGGCTACAACATAGACTCAACTCCCCATAGGGGTAAAAGGGGAAACATAAAACATAAAACAGAAAATACATCACAAATACAGGCTCTGAATCTTAACCGTCGACCCATGACTATGTCGACGATACACATGTTGAAATCTCTGACTAATGTCTTATCAAAAATTTTGTCAGCCCTTATTGAGGCTCTCCCTAGCTTTCTTGCTTTAAGGATTTGACAAACGGTTATTGAGGAATCAACATCAACAGCTTGAGAATTTGATACTAAAGTCTTTATTTTCAAATTTCATGGTTGTTTTACTATCATGTTGCATATCATACATCAATTTAGTATAAAAATTGAATCAACTGTTGTTTGGCTCTAATTTTTATAAATATGTCAGTGTTCACTTACACATATCAGTATCAATTTTATGTATTTATTTCTCTTCCATGCATCTCTCCACCTTTTGCCTCTCTACCTCTTTTCATGAGAAAAAAGGTATGGAAACTATATTCACACAAATAAATTCCAGGTTTCTATGCTGCCCCGATTATCATGATTCACATCTAAAAAGAGTTTGTTGATCTAAAAAAGAGAGAAAATTATAGCTTTGATTTACATACATGAATTAAACAAGATAATATAAGAATCAAATAGACAACTCACCATATGAAGTTCATCAATCACAATAATTCCAACTTCAGAAAGACGACCCTCTTCTAACAACCTATTAATCAAGGAATTGGCTTTCTCGATTGTACAAACGGCTACTGATGTATCTTTGGGAAGTGAGCCACCACCTTGGTTTCCATAGAAGCTACGCACATGCTTGCCAAGAGGCTGAAGTAGTAGTTCCAAATGTTCAGCCTACATGAAATTGTGTAAAACATATTAATGATACTAAAAATCCTATAATTAACAACGAAACGATGAATGAAAGTACCTTTTCTGCACAAATTGATACATAGGGAAGAACAAGAAGAGCCATTTTTCCCGTTGCTATAACTCTCCTCAGCATCAAAATTTCAGCCACAAAACTTTTACCGGCACTGATAAATAGCAAATATTTATAAATGATACATAAAATTTTCAGAAGTAATACAATTTACCATATATAGCTCCTCCAATTTTACAAGGAAGAAATACATAATAACAAGCATAGCTTTGGCAAACCTGATTTGAGTCAGGTAAGCCTGACTTTAGTTAGGTTAGCCTGGTATGAGTTAACCTAGCCTGACATACAATAATGTACCATTTGGCATCTGTATACCAAAGAGAATGCTGACTCAACAGTCTCAACCTACGTTTGTTTGGGTTAGTTTAGGTCGTATTGGAATGTACATTGCAATGAAATTGTTATTTAGATAATACTAAGGATATATTAAAACTCAAAATAAATTCAACAGTTTTTAAACTCTTTTATAAAGTTAAGTGGTATTTTTTGTGTTTTGCTTTCTTTTCAAGAACTCTCCATAACACTTCTCTTGGAACTTTATCATATGCTTTTTCTAAATCAATAAATATCATATGTAGATCATCTTTATTTTCTCTATATTTCTCCATCAAACCTCTTAATAAATGTATGACTTCCATAGTCGACCTACCCGGCATGAATCCAAATTGATTTTGAGAAACATTAGTATCACGCCGCAACCTATGCTCCATAACTCGCTTCCATAGTTTTAAAGTATGACACAATAACTTAATACCTCTATAATTTGCACAATCTTGTGCATCACCTTTATTCTTAAAAATAGGTATTAACACACTCATTCTCCACTCATCTGGCATCTTTTTAATCTTCAAAATAGTATTAAAAAGTTTAGTAAGCCAAGAAATTCCTTCATCTCCTAAGTATTTCCACACCTCTATTGGAATATCATCAGGTCCAACAGCTTTTCCACCCTTCATTTTCTTAATTTTCACAATCTTCATTAAAAAGTTTAGCAAAATATCTCATCCACCTTTGTTGAATAATAATAAAAAAAAGCCAAAAGGATAGTTAGATAAGGTTATGTAAACGGGTAAAATAGAGAAAAGAAAAAAAAAATATAAAAGAATAATTAATTTGAATCTCTACATTGTTATTTATTGTTCGATTAGTGCAGGCAAAAAACAATCAACCATACATCATACAAGAGGTAAAAGAAATAAAGCGGTGGCAATTGTTGGCATTGATATTTTTAGAGAAAAATAAGATATTTATAAAATGCACAAAAGAAATATGTTAAAAAAAAAACAAAAATAAAAATATAAATATAAAAGTGATCCCAATCATCTGCCAATTTTTTGGAGATTTATTTTATCTTTTAATTTCAATAACTCATTTTCTATATTCTTATATAATGAAATGTTCATTATAACTAAATTAACAATAGAAAATGTGTTATTTGGAGAAGAATAAAAGAGGATAAGTACAACAATTTTTTACTCTCCCCTGCTATAAATACAAGATCATCCAATAAGCACCCCCTCAATACATCTACATTGAGGCCTGTTCCTCTAAATATTCATCTAACCATTAATGTTTCAGCTTTTTTAATTGCTCTTTTTATTACACAACAAAGCATGACATACCAAACGACTGAAGGAAAATGCCGATCAAAATAGTTGCTTGAAGTTAATCATCCCAACTTTAATTCACAACAAAAGGAATAACTATGTGAAGAAAAAAAATCACGCAAATATTCCAGTACCTGTAGTTGGGGTAAATCAACACGCATGAACGGATTAGTTTCAAACTCCTCTCCAATGGTCGAGGGGATTGTTGGGAAATTTGCTTTTCTTTGCTGCTGAGACCATTGAAGCTTCTGAGATATTTCCTTATTATCTGGCTCCACAGTTAATGCAAACCTCAAGTTCTTCTCTGTGTACTGGACATCTCTAAAATGTTACCACATACGAAATTTTTAAGAGTAGAATAGCAACTGTAACCACAAAATATGAACAACCACTATAACAACTATTAATTTTGATAAATTCTACATGGATAAGGAAAAAAAATTGTATTTATTTTTTCTTTTCTAAGATCAATTATTGGCCATCATCATCATTATGTAAAGTTACAAACCGCAAACATGCTGCTAGGAAGTTACTGTTTATGTTACTCATTAAGTAGCTAGGAGACAGAAAAAATGTATCCATCCTATATCCTTTTCCTAGAAATGCACACAAGAATAGTAGCATAAGCCGGAGTATCTATTCTACATTTTTTTCTCTTAAAGTGCACTAAAGTACACAAGCCTATGCCGCAAACTGATTTCACATAGCACAACCAAAGCATGCCAATGTTACACTATCTCTGCAATGATAATAATGATGAAATGGAAGCAGAAATGTCTTTCAGCTAAAATTGTTCAGAGCATCAAATCTTTAGTGGGCAAACTGCAGGACCAACCAATTACAGAAGTCCATTTTGAACAAAGTGAAGTCATGCACACCAAACTAAGCACCATTTAAGGTAAGCTCTTCGGAAAAGAGCATATAGTTTAATCCATCGAATACTAATTTCCTAATTTAGTTATCATCAGTATTGGCATTATTCAAACTACCCAGACTCAGCTTTATCTTATATTCAATGTATACTACTCTCATAATTTTTTTAATAAAATCATTCAACAACTAGTGTTTTAATTTGTTCACACATTCATCTTAAACTTCTCATTTCTATCATAATTAATTTGGCTATCAATGATCTCTTTACCAACACTCAGATGCATACAATACAATTGGCCTCATTATATCTCAAAATTTACCTTTAAAGTTGCATGATTTGCTTTAAGTGCATCATGCTCATAAAACACCTCCCTATTTTAGAAATCAAATCTTAACTCTAAAAATTATATCAATATTTATATCCCTATTCTTCTACAATACAAAACCAAGATACTTATATCTATCACATCTAAATATCATTTCATTTTCTAGTAATAATGACAAATAATTATTAATATCATACCAACTAAAATTACATACCAAATAGTCAATTATTTGTTCATTTAATCCTAAGGCCTTAGTCTTCTATAACACTTCTTCATTGTCTTAACTTTTTACTTATTTTATTATATATCTAAACAATTAGAATTATCTTCTAAAAATATATACTAATGCACCTCAATTTGAATATCATTTGTAAGCATATTTAACCAATACAAAAAGTTCTAGATTTGATGTTGATCATCAACTATAATTAAAAATTATTTGGTCGCTTAGCTAGTTTAATAGTAATCAATATTCTATCATATATATCTTCAAGAACTTTAACATGTCTTTGGAAAACACATTTTTTCTTATACAAAACAATTCAAATCTCATGCTTTTCAATCACAAACCTTCTTTAAGATCAATAAAAACGGCATGAAAACCATTTTTCTACTCTCTAAACTTTTCCAATAGTTATCTTGGCATTAAAATAACTTCTATAATGGATCTTTTTTATATAAAATCAAATTAATTCTCCAATACCAATGTATTTTTTAAGTCTATCTTCCATTACTTATTATCAAAATTTTAAATATATATTTTCTTCACAAATATTAATGTTAAAATGCTTCTTCTCCGCTCATTTGGCATCCACTTAATATTAAAATTTCTATAAAAAATATTTGTTAACCAAACCAGTACAATATCATTCCTAACTCTTCAAATCTCAATAGGTATCAAGCATGGCCTTTAGAGCTAAATCTACTTCTTTTTTCGGATCAGTCTACAATAAAAAATTGCATATTATGCTCTTCAATAAAATTATCATTTAATAATTTCTTAAATTAGCATTTTTATCTTTCATTCATATCTTCATCATTAACTAAGATCTAATTATCTTCACTTTTAATGTATCAAGCATCTAACTTGATGAAATCCTTAGATCTCTTCTTTCTAAACTTAGCTATTCATATATCTTATTTTCTCCCTTTTTTTAAGCTCCCAACCTATCATAAGTGCTAAAGGTTATATTTTTTGCTTTGCTCATCAACATCTTTGCAAGACTTCAAGCTTTCTTATAAAAGTTATACGCATTAGAAGTATTCATCTATTGCCACTCTTTTAAACCATACTTCTTTTCCTAAACAGCCTTTTGTACCTTAATCCACAACCAAATCTACTTATTAATGAACGATCTATTATTAGAATCACCCGAGACCTCTACAACAAGTTTCTTAATAAAACTACACATCTAATCCCATAATAGATTAGGTTCAACTAAAGAACTCCAATTATAGTTAACTATCTTGAAAGACCTTTCAATAATCTTACATTCTTACTCTAGGGGAAATATTTTTTTTAACATTTTCTTTATATTATTAAGATATACATCCTATGCTATGTGAACAAACTTCCTCACGGAATATTTTCCTTTTTTTAATAAAATAAATCTGTTTGAACAAGTTCAAAAATGAAACAAAGAATAAGCACATCATTAATGAAAATCAACAAAAATCACAAAGAATCAGAGAATTACCTCATGCCCACAAAATACTCTAGTAGGTTTTGGCAATGAACCTAATGTCACAGATAATGATTGGTACATATCTTCAGCAGTTCCTTCAAAGAACTTTCCACAACCAGCAATAAACTATAAATCAGTAGAAAAAAGGCGTTGAGCCTTCTGTTGCTAAAAATGCTAATATATTAGAATTCTAAAAAATAAAATGGTAAAAATTACCAATGTGTCTCCAGTAAAAACAGCAGGATCTTCTTCTTCTTTACTCGTGACATAATAACTTATATGACCTTTTGTATGGCTGACAGGAACATCACAAACAAATCAAAGTTTGATCTTGAAACATTTTTTTAGATTCTAAGCATAAAATTAAAGTTAGAAAGGTTGGGTAGTTTAATAGGGATAAAACTCAATATTACATATGCATGCCTTCAAATGGGGCAAGGAGGGACGGTAAGCATATTAGTAATGTTTAAATCTCGCATAGTAGCGAACTAACAAAATCTTTCTCTATAATTTGATATAAAACCCTTTTTGAAGCAGTTTAAAGCATTAAAGACATCTTTTAATTTTTCAAAAAATTAAGGTAAAAGACCAATCTTTTTAGGAATTCCTAATCAAAATGGTTCATGCAATCACAAAACAGTCCAATAAATAATATACTCATTTTGTACAGCAAGAACACCAAAATCAAACGGAGGCTTCTAAGGATGCATCTTATAGCATCTAAAATCATTTCAACAATCTGTTTCAAAATGAACAAATAAAGTAGTGTTTTGAGGAATGAAATTGAAAACCACATATTTCTTCTTTATATTTGATCTATGGCCGCAACTTCATATAGATAGACCAACTCAATAACCGAGTTGTTCTTATGTCATGATACACTTATCTTGATCTTAAATTTGAATGTTGATAGAAAAACTCAATCATGCATAAATAGTCAAATGAAATATAACTTCATTTAATTTTGAGTAACAAGCCGGCATTGATATTTGAATTTTTCCATTGTTATATTACAAGCATAGCAAAGAAAACTTATTAATGAGGAGAGCAATTCTTAGCTTATTATCTTGAGTTTTGAAACACGGTTTAAGAGAAATTAGAAGTCCTAGAAAAATTTAATTTTCTTTAAAAATTTTACCACTTGTAGAAATACTCATTTCAGGTGAAATACTCATTTCCAGACGAACACGGTGTAATTTCAAATACAACTCAGATTCCATAAGATCATAAACAACAATTCAAACGAATCGCATTAAGGAAATCCATGCGCAAGATGACCAACAAGGAGAAGTTAAATATCCATATCACATAAATTTCGGCTTAGTTCCTTCAACTTCAATCAATTATTCTAACACGAAAAAAGTTTCATACAATAAATAAAACTTATGCGGCGCTAGAAACAAAATAAAAAAGGAGATTTATTACAACTGAATGAAGTATTACCAAAACAAAGATAATGCATCATACCAGGGAGTGTGAAGACACAATATATTGACATCTGAGCCCAGAGTAACCTTATCCCCGTTATCCACTTTGTTGGTGCATCCTTTGACGCTATCAAGTGAACCACCGAAAACTTTGATTCCAGGCACCAAATCCTTGATCCTCTCATTCCCACCAGCATGATCCCTATCGAAAATAATGATTACAAAATAAGCATAAATTAAACAAGCTACCCAAAAAACAATCGTAGTTTCAGACTCGTCCATGGCACTTATGGTAGCCGTTTTAAAACAATAATAAGAAAATCAAGGGTGACAAAGAAGGTGGAGAGAACCAATGATGGTGTGTTGTGAGAACGAGCTTGAGGTCGGCGCCGATTTCGCTCGCCTTGC
Source organism: Dendrobium catenatum (assembly GCF_001605985.2). Lineage (NCBI taxonomy): Eukaryota > Viridiplantae > Streptophyta > Magnoliopsida > Asparagales > Orchidaceae > Dendrobium > Dendrobium catenatum. The sequence continues at coordinate 328,116 of NW_021320118.1, forward strand.
GGATTATCTTCTCTGGCTCGACGGGATCGACGGCGGCCGCCTCCTTCGTGCTCTCATCCACGATTCTGTCATTGAAAAGCATGGATTGAGGAAAGCAAATGACGCGGAACAAAGATAAAATTAGGGTTTTCGGAAGAGGATACAATACAAGTAGGCGTAGTTGTCTTCGAGGCAAGGGACATGGAAAATCTTCATCCTCGCTCTCCCTTTCTCAGCCCCCTCAACTCCTCTATGGAGATCAGATTACAGCAGGGGTCCGGAGGGATCTTATAGAAGACCGCCAACCTTCTGCGCTTATCTATCAAACCATCAGATCAGGGACGGCTGATTGTAAATCTCCTTCGGTGCGGTCAGGCGAATGAGGCGCGTGCTTTACACAGGCGCGTGCTTAATAATTAAATCAAAACTAAAAAAAAAAAAATTATTATTTATTATTTATATAATATCATTAATGTAAAATGGATTTCTATAGAACCAACATAAAACAGCAGCACACATGCTTGGCTTATTTAGCTTATCCCTGAGCTTTTATATAGCCCTTATTTCATTCATCCTTCTCATTAGTTATGATAAATCTTTAAAAAAAAATTTTGCTTGATGAATATGAATGTCGATGCAACATTTGAATTGAAAACTTTTAGAATTTAATTCATGATCATCGAAATCCGATTTCAGTAAATTTATATTTGAACTGAACATCTCGACAAGTCAATACATTGGCACTCAAAATGATTCAATTTGATTCCAAATGTGCTTTAATCAAGCACGTGAAACATATTTGAGAACTTTTAAATATTAATTGAGGTACAAAACAATCTCCATATATTACATGCTTATGATCAAATTAAGCATCTCGGTGAGACGAATCTAACAAACTTAGGATAATTGGTTTTGACATCATTAAGACTATTGCGGGCAGAAAATTTTGAAAATACTTTATCTTAGCAATGTATGAAAGTCTAAGCAAATAGATGATAAATAAAATACCTAAGATTTTTATGTGAAAAATCCTAAGAAAATAAAAACCCATGGGGCCTTGCCCAATTGAAACTATTCCATAAGTATTTGAATATATTATAGAAGTCAATACGTCCTTCACTCCATGGACAAGGAGAATACAATGTATTGTATAGTTTTGTTAATCTTCAGACATATATTCTTAGTATAAAGATATGGTGATGGTCCAAGAATGAGCACAAGTTCAGCAATGGTCGATGGTTGGGAAGAAATCTGACGGCGACCAATGAACAAGTAGAAGTCTAACAACGGTCAGTGGTCGAGAAGAACGTCGGTGATCTAAAAAAATGTTGGTGGTCCGGAAGAATGTTGATGGTTATTAGTCATGGCAAGAGAACACCCAAGTTTTCTCCTCCTTTCTTCATGTGAAGAATGTGGGGCTATTTATAATTTTTTTAGAGTGGCATGTCTTGTAAATATTGAGAAGATCAAATGCCTATATAGAGTGTTCCATCAGATGACTGATAGTGATCCTTTAATCATAAAACATTTATAAAAAATTTATGTGTTTTAATGATGTCAGAATTAACTTATCTTAGGCTCATTGAAATCATCCTGTCGAGCCGCTCGATTTTCCTATAAGCATGTCATATTCGACAATCAACTGGTTATCTAATTAATACTTAAAACCCTTCAAATATGCTTTGGACCCTTGATTTGGGTTCATTTGGGGTTGGATTGAATTGATTTTGGTATTGTTGTGTTCATCTCGTCGAGATTTTCAATTCGACCATAAGTTTGTTGAAATCAGAGCTTGGACGATTCCTACTTTAATTTAAGAAATTTCCAATTCATATTTACATCAAGATTCGTGCCGATCAAGGCAATTTTTTGGTGGCATATTAGTTGTCCCCTATTTTTGGACAATAAAGCTTACAAAGTCCAAAAATATATCTCAGAGCTTTCGAAAAATAGTAGGTACAACTTTTAGCATCAGACAAATTATGAGGTGCGATTGTTCCTTGGACATCAACATAGACTATCCCTTAGAGCCTTGAACCAAGTAAAACAGTATTGATAATAATTTTAGCATGCACTAAAGTCACCACGCCAATCAAAATCACACTTAGCTAACTGTAGGGACTTCATTTGTCTCTAAATGTATCAAAATATAGTTCAGAATGTCCAAAAAAAGAAAAAAGGTTTCTGATACCCCAAAAACATCCAAATTTTATCGTTTGAACTGAAAATCTAGCCCGGAACAGGCTGGCGGTGCCAGTAGCCCTCCCTACGCATTGGTTGGCACGCACGCCTTACACTTGAATGGGGCATGTACATCGCCCCGTTAGAATTTTTTTTTTTTAAATTATAGAGTAATTTTGACCTTTCAAATTCTAAAAATTAAAAACTTTTAAATAATCTCAAAAAATTCTAGAATAACTTTTCATATACCCTAGTGCCTCCTCGATATGAATAAAATTTTAATTTAATATTAATAATATATAATTTTGATAAAAATAATTGAGTTTTGGCTTTTAAAATTCCAAAACATATATTAAAAATTTCCAAAATATTATGGAATATTCACTGCATCTCCTCCTCTCTTCCACATATAAATATTCCCCTTAGGGGTGGGGGCAATTTTTCTTCCAAACTTTTTTTTTTCTTCTCCTTTTCTTCTTCACTTCTTCTTACATTAGAGGCATTCCACTATCTTGGATAAATGACATCTCCTATCAAGTTTTAGTACCCCTTATTGTGTAGGAGTAAATATTACATTTCGTCTTATAATAGAGGCATTCCATTATCTTGGATAGGTGAAATCCCCTATCAAGCTCTAGTGTCCCTCTTTGTGTTGAAGGAGTAACATTTGCAATTCTTCTCCTTCTTTCCTGCACTTATTCTCACATTAGAGACATTCTATTATCTTGGATAGGTGGTGTCCCTTATAAAACTTTAGTGCCCCTCATTGTGTAGAAGAAATGACCCTTACATTTCTTTTTATATTAGAAGTATTTCATTTTTTAGATATGCGACATCCCCTACTAAGCTATAGTACCCCTCTTTGTGTAAAAGTTCTGATGGATAATAATTCTCCGCTAAACTACCAATAACTTAAAGAGTATTAGCCACAATCTTCTACGTTGAATAATGATATAAAGAGATATGGAGGTAGTAACACCCTAGAGGATAACCAGTGATAATCAGGGGACGAGCATAATATTGAAGATGATTAATGGTCGAGCTACATTTTTTTGGAGATAGAAAGTATGTATCATGATGCTGACAAATAGTGGATAACTTGAGAAGAATGGGAACCAAAAATGTGTCAACTGCAACAGCATAGCATTAAACTTATGTTGCCAATTAATTGGACGTCTAATTTTTTGGTGGTGATTTGCAAGGAGTTAAGTGATGTGTTGATTATTGCCCTAGAAAGGTCCAATCGGACATGTGCTCATCCACCATGATTTAATAGAGTGCATGAGATGATGTTGATGAAAGCACTTTACTATATATAATTTTATTCTAGCTTCTTATGAAAATGACTGTGTGCTCGAACCTGAAATAAATTTTATTATGTAATTTCTAGGACGTTGCATTGCTTTGATACATTCATATTTACTTTTGAAGTAAGAAGATCACATATTCACGTAAGAATATTTTTTGTTTGTTAATTTTCCTCCCAGTTAAAGCAACTTGATTATAGACATTTATTCCTTATACATCTTTTAACTTTGAGGATTCGAAGATATATATATATATCTTTTGAGGCTTTAATTTTTTGATATTTTTAAATGAGTGGTGACCCTGTCAACCGCTTTCATTCATGAAACCAGTTAGTAAGGATCATGTCCAATACTAATTTTTCTACGAGGTTACCCCATGGGTGCTCCTTTCCAAGGTTATTTGTCAGAGCGTTACTTTATGACGTTAAACTGTATGGAAGAGACTAAGAAAATCCATCAAAGATTTTTGACTTATCTGATATTATTTGTCAGATTGTTCCTCGATAAAGTTAACTTATGTGGAAGATGCTGAGAAAATCCACCAAGGATATTTGACCTATATGAAGTTGTTTGTCAGAGTGTTGCTCAATGACGCTAACATATGTGAAAGTGGCTGAGAGAGTCCACCAATGATGTTTGACATATCCAAAGTTATTTTTGTCAGAGTGTTGCTCAATGATGTTAACACGTGCGAAAAAGGTAAGATCGAATCCCCCTAGGATTGATCATCTATTGATTGACATACAATGAATATTGTGTATTTATTGAATCAATGTTAGATTTTATATTTAGTTTAGGACAATCACTGTGATCTTGTTTGGAAATGAAGATAATGATAATAATGGTCATATGAAGTCTTATTATATTAAAAAACACAATATAACCATGATTTAACTTAAATTCATAAAACATATATGCTATATAGTAAGTAATTTTAATAGCAGCTACTGATAATATTTCTGAATGTCGGTGGTGGGGCCGTGGGGCAGAGGTGAAGCTCCAAGATTCTTTTAAGCATAATAGCTCACTTGATCTTTAGCCCATGGTTCGGGCACTCAAAGGCCCTCCATGAGGGAAGCCCTTTGAGTGACGTCTTCATTCTAGAGATCATAAATTTTGATGCTTAAGATAATAGACTGGTGTGGTTGAGCTTTTTTAAGATAGCAAGATTATGCCACTTGTTGATTTTCTCGCACTTCACCAATTCTAGTTCGAGTTGGGAATTTTAGCTTTAGGTGTGGCACTGAAGTGATAACATCAAAAATTGACTGCAAAGGTCTTCCAAAGATAGTATTGTACGTGGATTCTTCCTTAACAACAATAAATTGAATCATATGTGTTGTTTATTGAGGGAATCCATCCAAATTAATAGGGAGTGTGATTGTTCCTTCAACTCTTACTAGTCGATTATCAAAGCCATATAATGGTCATGCAATTGGTTGGAGTTTTCTCTAACTAAACCTATATTGAGAAATGTAGAGTAGAACAAAACATCAAGTAACTTTCATTATCAATAAGGATTCAATTAACATTATAGAAAGTACCTTCAATGCTAGCATTGATAACAAGTTGATCTTGGTGAGGAGTCTAGATCCCTTCTATGTTAGAATCATTAAAAATGATGGATTGATATTTTCGAGATTTCTTCAATGCCGGTTCTTCTAGGGTAGTGAAGAGAACCTGAGAGGACATTAGAGGTCCTCCAAAAATAGTTTTAATTTTTCCAATCATTTGATAATTATTTTGTTTTTGTTGTTGTTGTTTTTCTACCCCCAGTATGATTAGTTTCATTTCAATTAAGTGAATTTTGAATGAATTGATGAAGATATCCCTATTGAATTAACCCTTTAATTTTTCCTTTCAACTGTACGCAAACTTCAATAGTATGTCTTCTGCTTCGATGAAAGTGACAATAATAATCATGATTGCCAATGTTTGGTTTCAATGGATTGGACCATTTAAGAGTTCTTTCATTTTGTATAGTCATGAAAATATTAACACATGACATATTCAATTGAGTATATTCCTTCTTCGGAATATATTGACAATCTTGTTGAGGTCGAGGTGGAAGATCTTTATTTTTTTTAGATTTATAATATATAATTAAATATATAAATATTTAAATAGATATTATAATTTATATCAAATATATACAAAATAAATAGATAAAAATTAATATAATAGTTTATAACTGGATTCATTTTATATATTGTAAAGTTAATGGAATCCATATAAACTTTATAATATATAAAATGCTTTGTATAGTTTATATAATTTTTTATTTTTACTCATGATAAAAAAATTGTTTAATTGTTTAAATTAAAAAAAAAAACTTGAACTGGTTGGTTTTAAAATATCGGGACCGATTCGCGGGTTGAACTGACAGTTCTAACTGAAATCGGTTGTTTTGAAGCAAAGCTAGTTTTCAAGCTGAACTGGACCGGTCTTCAAATCGGTTCACGATTGAACTGGTCAGACCGGCCAGTCCAGTCCAGTTTTTAAAGCCCTATATTTCTAAACTTTCAAATTAAAAAAAAAATAAGAAAATTCTAACAGTCATTTGAGCCTGCTCGCAAGTCGAGCCTCATCAAGTTCAAACTCGAGCTCACGAGACTATTATGGAGTCGAGTTCGAACCAACTTGTCTCAATTATAACCGAATAGAATTACTCTATGTAGCGTTGCCCATCAAGATATTAATTAACCAAAACACATGAATCAAGATGCGCTTATTCGATCCATTAATAATCTGATACCGACCTTCAAGATGAAAAGACTACCAAATATATTATCTATTGAATTGCAGACCTACATTACTCTGGAGGTTTTACGCTTTTTTGCTTTTACCAAAATATAGGAAGAAGAAATTAAAGAACAGCTATAAATATAAGATGCCAGATTTCTCTAAATCGAAGTAATCGAAACTCATACGCAGTGTTCATAATCAAGGAGGGAATAATATTCTTACACAAATAAATTTTGTAATAAACTTCCAGATGCCACAATATTGTAGATTTAGGTTTTATTTGAAATGGCTTTCTTACTGCTTTCTAAGATAACTTTTTAGTACACAAATTAAATTTTTTGTACTAAAAAGATGTTCTAAGAAGCGGTAAGAAGAAAGCTGTCTCAAACGAAGCCTTAGGCTTCATTTGGAGGAGTTTTCTTACTGCTTTCTAATATAAAAAATTTTAATTCAAAATTTTTTTTACTAGAAAATTGTTTTAAAAAGCAACAAAAAAATTATCTCAGAATACAAATAACTCTCAATATACTAAGAGTTTTAATTGCCCCCTCAGCACTGCACAGCTCCGCCCTTGAAAGAAAGTACATAGGTTTTCCAATTGAATATTTCTGACAAATCAAAATTTCACATACCAAAATTCTAAACAAATCAGAAGCCCTCCTTAACGTTCAACAGCAGTGAAAAATTTTAGTACCGATTCCATCAGAAGCAGTGCGCACTGAATGACAGGAAACTCGAATAACATTGCTCGAGCTTGATGAGGCTCATAACGGTCATAAAAATAAGATATACTGAAATAAGTGCATGCTCTACATATTGCATCAAACATGCCAGAAAGGTAATAGCTGAATCCTCTTATTTTAAGATTAGAAAAAAAAAAATCCATTCAGATCAATAATATTCATAAGAGTTTTTCATATATATTCACTTCATTGAGGTATATGAAACTAATCTAAATGTAAATGAGAATCAACTACTAAGCCAAACCATCATCCTTACCTCAATCAACTAAGCTGCCATTCTTTCCCTTTAAAACAATCTAATCTAAATTCATCCTTCCAAGCCCTGCTAATATTCAATGGGATCAAGTGCTTTAGAAATCGAGATGGAACCCTCCAAACCTACAGATTCATGTGACAGCTTCAGGGGCAGAGTTGCAGTAAGGAGTGTGTAGGCAGACAAGTCTTGTGGACATCAAACATATACATGCAAATCCAAGCCCAATCATAAACCCATAAATGCTCTTAGGTTTATCTAACCTTAGAGCTCGCTTACACACAATTCCGAAGCTTGGAATCAAGGTTCCACAGGCAAAAACCATCCAGTGATCAAGCCCGTTGTAGTTGATTCCAGCAAGTATAGCACAAATAGCAGAGATAGGTCCAGCAAGACCAGTCATGGCTGCAGCAACAAGGGCTCCCCTCCAACTATCAGTGGCACCAAAAATGCAACTTGCCACTGCTGCTCCTCGTGGGAGACCATGGAGAGAAACCGGGAGTACCAAGTGTCGCCCAAGCCCATAAGCTTTTGGGGCAGCTACACCAAGTGCCAGCCCTTCAGCAAAGGCATGCAATGAGATGGCAACACAGGCAAATATAGATTGAAGGGTTAGGGTGCTCAGAGAAAGGCCAGAAGTTTGGAGATTATTGACTGAAGATTTCTTATGGCGCCCCAACTTCAAGAGCGTTGAAGTGGACACATGGAAGAAACCAGAACCAGCGGCGAGAAGCAGAGCAAGTGTGAAAAAACTCATCTTTGATGATAGAAGTAACTGCAGGGGCCTCCAAGCAGCAATGAGCAACGCAATGCCGGAGGAGATACCTGATAGTAGAGGGTGTGGAAGGCGCAAGAAAAGAGAAAAATTGATGAGAATGATGCCTCCGATTAATGGGCCAAGGCCAAATAATAGTGACACCAGGAAGGCAGAAGCATCTGCCAAACTGCAAGTGGGAAAATTTAAAATCATAATCAGGTAAACAAAGAAAAATAGATAAGCAAAATGTCTAATGAATAAAAAGCAAAGGGAACAGGAACGTATGGTACTTGTTGCCGCCGCTGAAAGCTTGGAGCACTGTGCTGAGGGTTTCCATGAATGCCACAGCAAGTGTACCAGATGAAGCTACTTTTGATGGGGAGGCTTCCTGGAAATAAAACAAAAGAAAAAGGATGGGAATAAGTAGGATCAAAAGAAGAAATTAAGCTGTATGAAGAATCTCCTGGACGGTTCAAAGGCTTCATTTATTTTTTTAAAAAATGCTTCATAGAAGAATGAGGGATCTTATTAACTCGTGTTTAGAAAAGGCTGGTTTTATAATTATACCTTGAAAGCATCCGGAAGAACTTCTGCAATCACCATCCATATCATGCACCCAGCAGCAAAACCAGTACAGAATGGTAGAACTTTGTGAAAAGCATCAGCACAGAGAAAAGATGGAATTGCAACAATGGGCTAAGTTAAAAAAAGTGCAAACTGTCACTATAGATATCAAGCAAGGTACTAAAAAAGGGATATTTAGTACTCTTAGCAAACAATAAATACATAAATAAAACATTATACTATGCATATGATTTAATCATTGTTTCGAACAACATTTTTGGAGAAATAAACATTTCTTCAAATAAAACCAAATAAATTCCTCGTGTTTGTATCAATGAGGAGAGAGAGGGGGGTGGACAGCAGAGCCACATTAATACACACAACCAACTCATTACTGATGCAAGCAAAAATTAGGATTTCTCCTAATTTTGCAAGCAAAAGTTACTCTTCCTAGAATAATAAGAAATAACACGAAATACTCAAAATACACTTTTGATATCATAAAAAGACGCTTTTACAACTTTTGACGCTTACAAACACAAACATAAACAACACCTAAAGGAGATCTTCTTTGCTTGAGATGAAAGATACAGATGGGGTGGTCACTTGCGGCGAGAAGAAAGAGATTAGAAGCTGAGACGAAGAAAGGACAAGCTTGCAAGCTTTCCCAAGAAGGAGAGGAAGCACGGAACAAGCTCGCAAGCTTTACCAAAGAAGAAAGAAAAAACCCTCAGGTTTTTTACTCCAAAAATAACATCATAATCTCTCATGACACCAAGACTCACTCGACAAACCTGCTCTGATACTAAATTGATGCCGGCAAACTAGAAATAAAGAGTCAATAGAGGAGAACACTAGGACTAGAAGAACAAAACTCGATTCAAACTAGAAAGCTGACATCCAAACAAAACACCAAAACAAACCAAAGTCGAACAAACGAAACAAAGTTTAAAAATAAAAACACTATCCTCAGAAGAACCGGCAAGCAGGTTCCTCACATGCAGCAAAAAGCAGGTAAAATAAGATAAGTGCTAAGGGCTTGCAAACCAATGGTCCACCACAGCAACAAGGTCCAACGTCCAACAAAACTCCTCCAGCAAATGTCACCAAATTCTGCCAACAAACACCTCTAATAATGAGCTAAAACATCAGCTCAAGCAATAATGAGCTAGAACCCGACACGTTTTTGTAAACGGGTCAATTTTCCAAACCCGAAGTGACCCAACCCGTTTAGGGATAGCACGTTAGGCGGGTAGCGGCAGTTGCAACAGTGCCAATGGCAGAGGGGGCAGCGGGCGTGAGGCAGCATGGCAGTTGGCGCGGGGCAGCTGGGTTTTCGAGTCATTCCCGAGTTCCCGGGTCAACCCGAACCCGACCCGGTTTTGCAAACGGGTTGGTTTTCAGGACCTGAACCCGACCCGCTTCGTGTTCGGGTCAACCCAAACCCAAAATTTTTTGGTCGGGTTCGGGTCAGGTCCAATGTTGACACCCCTAATGCTTATATTCAAGTCATTAAGGAAATGTATGCAGGAGCTATTACTTGTGTTCAAACACAAGGTGGTTTGACTAAGTATTTTCCTATTTCAGTTGGATTACATCAAGGATCAGCCTTAAGCCCATATCTTTTTGCTTTAGTCATGGATGTACCTTGGTGTATGCTTTTTGCTGATGATGAGTGGCTTTACTCTTAGAGACATGATACAAAATGAGCATATACGTGAAAAGGTTGGAGTAGCTCCAGTGGAAGATAAGATTAGAGAGTCGTCTGAGATGGTTTGGTCACATAAAACGGAAGCCTTCCAATGACCCGGTTAGGGAAGTAGATGTATTGGATTTGACTTATGTTAAGAAAGGTTGAGGTAGACCTAAAAAGACTTGGTTAGAAAATATTAGAAATAGCCTTTCTTTATTAGATTCAGATGAAAATTTAACTATTAACAGGACTCAATGGAAGAAAAAGTTTCATATAGCCGATCCCACATAGTGGGATAAAGGTTTGAGGTTGTTCATGTTGTTTAATGATATGCCTACAACCATGTGCAAACCAATATAACTCATACATTATTTTAAAAAAAACTGCAATTTATAATTCACTAAATAAATTTATTTAGATTTATAATTAAAGGTCTTTGAGAAATTATGGTCTAAAATAACATATCAAAATTGAAATTTAACTTAAGCACTGGCTTCATATTTAATTAAAATATTTAATAGAACCAAATATTTACATATCAAATTAATTAGCTTCAGTGAGTTGTCTTTTAAAAAATAAAAATAAAATAAGAGGTATATTGAATCAGCCAACACATTAAATTAAAAAAATAATTAAAAAAATAAATAATATGATGACTCCCCGCTCCCCTATCTACTTCTTAGCTTTTTAATTGTGCGGAACGCCCACCCAATTAACTACCCACTCGCTTAACCCACTTAACCCGCTCTCCTAAACCGGGCCGCTTGCCAAATCGGGTACCAAAACACTAGCTCGCTGGCCAACCCAACTACCAAAATAGTTGGGTGGGTGTGGAGAGATAGGTCAGCAAGCCACTCGTTACCAAGGTTTATGGCAGGCATAAGAAAAAAATTTCCCCCGCAATCTCCTTCACCTTATTAAATTAATCAACGGCTCTTTTTTAAAAAAATTGTCCCAATGTTAATAGGTCAGCAATCCGTGGGGTGTAATCGTGGGCTACAATTGGAGATTTCCTCTTCTGACATCAAGATCCGTGGGATTGATTCCAAGAACTGTGGGATATAATTATTAGAATCAATTAGATTAAATATCATTCATGTTCTATTTATTAGAATCAATAAAATTAGCCCATAATCTCTTAATTTTTATTATGTTTTCTCTTCGTTATTGATATTTTTGCTATATGGAGATAGGATTCTTATAAGTTTCTAAGTGTAAAGCCACTCATCCACCTAAGCATCCTCATCTCTGCATTATTTAACTTAATTAACCAACATTCTAGTCCATAAAGCATTGCAGGTGTCACTATCGTCTCATAAAATTTTCACTTAAGTTTGAGGGACTTTTTTATTACACATGCCCGATGCATTCATCCACTCCAACTGTCCAACTTGAAGTCTACTAATAATATCTCCATCTATTTGAACAATAAACCCGATATATCTAAAATGTGCACTCTTTTTTATGGCTTAATCACCCAATGTCACCATCCCACCACTAAATCTAAAATATAATAGATCTAGAATGCCAATGTCTATAATACAAAGGTACCAGTCAGTCTTCTAATATTATTGATTCATAATTATTAGTATCACAGTCATTAAAATGTTATAACATAAATTAAATCTTTGTTCTACTAATTCATCTAAATATTTTCTCCATTATTCAATTTTCAAATCGTTTTGACAAATGTTTCATTGATTAAACCTATATTATCTATAAAAAACATATACTAAGACACATCACTTTGAATATACTTTTAAGTGCATTCATAATCAATACAAAAATAGATGAATTCAATGTTGGTCATGAATCTAATTTTAATATAATTAGAAACATTTTGGTCAATTCATGACTACTTTAAATACTAATTAATGCTCCATCCTACATATATTTAATAGCTTTAACAAACCTTTAATCGGTACCTTTCTTCCTTAGTGTGCACCAAATAAATTCTAGAGGGTTCTCACTTCTCAATCATATTTTCTAACAATACAAATCATATCCAGTAAATGGCTATCATAAATTTGCTTCCATTATTGGTTTTCTTGACACGAAAAAAAAATTCTATGAAACTGACATAGTTTTCCAAGTCAATCTTCCATTATCGATGTAGGATGAGCCTAATTTAATGATTATAAATCATTCAATGACATCTTATTGCCACTCTCATGTCTCCATTGTATGACTCAAAAGTTTGATTTTTCTGTAATCATCACACTCTTGAACAAACATTTTTGCTCTTGGATATTACCAAAATATTGTATCTCCAATCATTTGAGATTATTTTATCCTCCAAAATATTATTGAAAATATTTGTTAAACAAAAACATATATCCTCAATAACTCACAAAATTTTAATAAGTATCTAATTTGAACAAAAAATTTTACATATATAAATCTTTTTCAAAGCTAACTCCACTTTACTTTTTTGGATCAATTTATAATATGCCTTCTTATGTTCATTGTGCTCATTATTGAATTCAAATTAAATCAAATTCTCATTTTGCTCTTAAATTCACACTCCTTTTCCTAACAACATTATCTCTCCATTGAGAATCTCATACCTTCGTCCTCATCTATGACCTTTCAAATCCCCCATTCTCTCTTGTATACAATTTCCAAATATCAATAACCTTGGAATCGAGAAATTACCCCTCATAACAGATTTCTTGCCATTAAGAGTTAAGTTGCAGTGTGTCATTAAAGGGCCTAGGCCTAAAACGGAGATAAATTTTGCTAAATGAAATTTGGGTATTTTGAATGAAAATATAAAAGGATTGGTTGGCACAGTGATCATAAGAATAATAGCTACTGTTTTTTTTATAAGAAAGAAATAGAATAGAGAAAAATCCAAAGATATTGCAAAAAATTATAAGCTGCTGTGCATTAGAAAGGCTAACAATATGATAAAAATTGGGATAATAAAGGATAAATAGTTAAAAAATAAAATTGTCGATGGAATAAGGCAAATGATAGGATGATTTCTATTAAGATAATTACCAATAATGATATCATCAATCATGCTAGTGCTCATGCTCATCAATTTATATTAGAAGATAGTTTACAAAATTAATTTTGCGAATAGATGGAAGAAATATTACAATATACACTTGATGATGAAATGATAATTATTAGAAGTGCTTTAATGATATATATGTTCTAGTAGGATGTGCTATGAGAGGATTAATGGTGGCTAAAGAATACAAGACATAAAATCAATGGAATAAGTTATACTTTATATCACAGTAGCCTATGATCTTGCAATATCAAACACATACTTTGATAAATAAGAGGAACACTTAATTACGTACAAACATGAAGCCACTAAATCACAAATAGATTTTTTTCTTACTTTGAAGGAAACAAAAATTCTCTTGCAATAAGTATAAGGTAATTCTTAAAGGTCATTTCACATGTGGTAGCATGGCGATGAAGCAAATGACAATCAACACCCATAAATCTCATTTATTCATTCATTTATTCATTCATAAATCAAGAGTAGGAATAGAACCGTGAACATTTACCTGAGGCAAAGATGTAATGAAACTCCACAGCATGGCATTATGTGGAGAAATCCCTCGTGATGCAAGAACCATACTCACAGCTAAACCTTCAGGTATGTTATGCACAGCTATTGCTAGAGTTACAAAAAGGCCTTGGTTAACTCCTTTTGACCCAGCAAATGATACCCCAACGCCTGAACCTTCGCCAAAGGAATGCAATGTCATTATTCCGATGACCAGTATAGCCTTACTTGCATCAGCACCTTTTAGATCTAACATGCTTACTTCGCCGTATCTTTCGAGAACCTGAAAAAGAAAATTATACATGTTTAGCACACTTTCATAATGCCCATAGTTCTGAGAGGAAGATGCATTCCATGACTCAAGTAAAACATGATAGTAACAGGCAACATTGTAACAAATATAAGTGCAATAAGGTCTCATAATCACAAAAGAATAAAATTATACTAGCAATTAAAACATTCCCAATGGAATCTTTCCAAAAAAAAAACCATGACGTCTGATACTCAAAAGAACAACTCATTATACCTCTCATAGAAACTAAATTGATTTTCAAGAACTCCTTGAGGAAATCAATGGATTTAAGAAACAATCATTACTGCTCTGTTCATTTAAATTTGTATTCTAAACAGAGGAATCCCTTAGAGAGAGAGAAACGTGGAGGGCGGGGGAGGAGTAGGATAAAATTTAAAATAATATAATAACACCTGCATTATCAAATGAGCAATCCTGCACAAGCAGGGAAAGGCAATAAAATATGCGCAAGATCAAATTTGGAAAAACAACATTAATGAGATTGACTGAAATATATATTGTTCTTATGAGACTAAAGCTATGGGTGTAAGCCCCCTCATCAATTTGGCAGTTTAGAGACAATTTTGAACGTGTAGTTAATAGAAGTTACACTTGAAAACTAATCAATGCATATGATAGGATATATCAACGCTTTGGAAAAACTAAAAGAAACTGAGAAAAAATTTGAAAAGAAATAGTCCACAAAGTTTAAAATTTAAAAAAAAAAACCAGACTAAAAAAGCAAAGTAGATAACACGGGTAAATACCTTCTTACAAAGTAAAATAAAAACTGCTCCACTCATAATTCCAATAACCACTAAATTGCCACCACCATAGCTTTGCCCTTCCTGTACCAAATCAAAGCTAGCAGCCAGCATCACTCCGGCAGCCAAACCATTGCACACACCTGCCCATTCAGGCTCTAGTTCCACAAAGAAAAAAGGAACTGCACCCAAGCCAGTTGCAGCAGCCATAGCAAGAGTAAGCCATGCAACTGTAAATAGTGAAACTTTGTTGCTACCAACTTTCCTCTCATCAAATCCGTGGAAAATAACCCCAGGACTATGAAGTCCAACCTCTTTGCCTGAACCATCAATAACTGTGCTCTCTATATCTCTCCGCGGAGCACTTATCATCCTTTGAACAATTATGTTGTCTGATTTTGCAATAGTAGCAGAACCATTCCACACAAAAATAATAAGCAATGGCAGTATAAGAACGTGCAACTTTAAGGCCATTTCTTTAGATTTAACAAATAATGTATATGTATGCCAAAACCCAGCCCTGGATGAAATTAGATGCCAGCCTTCATGTTAAAACCCTGATCTCATAAAATAACCATAAGATAAATAAACCAATCTTTGTTTAAGAAGCCAAATAGGTCAACAAAGCACTATATGATCCTCACATGGCTACTTTCATATCTGAAAAAGGTATATTCTTCTGAATCTGTCCTCTCAGATGTTGATGCCAGGAATACCACCCGGTGAAATACAACACTATATATGGGAACGCAATGTGCCAGATGATTTATATAAATTTAGCACAAATGATACATTCATTTGTAGAGAGATTAAATTCCAACTCAGCCTTTATGCATTGACTGCAGCCTTTGAGCAAATTAGAGCAGAAGGAACCAAGAATGAACACTTAAATACCCAAAAATTGGGACCTTCTACTATAAGAGATTTTGAAAAAAACTGCAAATTCCAAATCCAAACCAAAGCATGAAGTTCCTCAACCTGATAAGCAATGCAGAAGCAAAAAATTACTCATATCGAATTAGCCACAAAATTGATAAGGAAAGAAAATACAGTGCTAGAAATAATTACAACACGTCATGATAGATCTAACGAGCATAACAAATCAAATAATACATCAAAAAAATATACAGTAACTAGTAATCTAATAAAAAGCGATTCCCTTCAAAACAAAAAAGATGCACAGAAGAAATTCAGATCTTCGCAACTAAAATATGAAAACTAAAAGCAACCCTCTTCAATCAAATCAATCATGAGAAGACACAACAAATGAATTTCATAAGACAACCTGCCTAAATCCTACCTTCTAAATCTCTACGACTAATATAGCACCTTCAAACCCTGCCAAACAGGATTTAGGGAACTGTTGAATCCAACAGCGAATTAAATCCTCCGATTCCCTCTTTTTGCCGGGATTTCGGCCGATTTACGGGATTTGGCCGAAGAAACGCGCGAACGGAAGAAAGATGGCTACTTTCGCAACGAGAAAGCTCCCCTCGTCGTCGTTCCTTCCGATCCAACAGAAGAACGGCGAGGAGGTGTGACTTCTGATCCGACAGCAAGGAACGTCGTGGAAGCAGACGAAGTCGAATAGCAACAAACAGCCGGAGAAGAGGAAAAGCAACCCAATGAACAGGAATTGCCAGAGATCATAGGAATAAATTAACTAGGTTAATTAAAATTAATTAAGAATATGATTTAATTAACAAATAATCATACTTGTTGCCAAACAGCCCCTAAAACAACAAGATACCTCGAACTAGCTTTCCAAAGATCCCCACAATGATCGACTAATCCGATCAGTTGCGGAACAAATTCAGACATCAAAAGAAGAACTTACTCCAAAAGCCTATAATTACTCTACGCTGTACAGGAAAAGCAAAATATCCTACAAATTCAGCTTCAAGGATTTGACTTCACGTCTCCGTGATGTAGATATATTCCTCGATTAAACCCTAAAATACGGAGAAAGTAACGGCCAAATATAATATCAATCGGTTGAGAATTATAATAAATTAGTGGAGCACGCGTAATTGGAAGGAAGAAAGAGAAATGAAAACAGGCGTAAAACAAGGTTCTTTGAAAACCACCTACTTTGAGAGAATCAGTCTGGTTAAGCGGTTTTTGTAGCGAAGATTGAAGAAGACTGCCGAAGAGGGAATCGAGCTTGGTTGCGGGAGTCGGTCGGATTTGCTAATGGCGACCTGGGTTTGAATTTAACAGGACGTATGGTTGAGATAATATTTGGTGAATAAGTCGAAATGGACGGTAACGTTCTTAAGGCTCAATTTGACGTTATCCTAAATAGTTGTATGATGCCGCAGTCTGCGGGGGATAAAGGTCTGAGAGACTCTAGTAGGAAGACTAAGGTAAATGGGATCATTGTCGGGTGAAGGAGATTGGAGAGATTGTTATCGTGTAATTATGATTAGAGGGATTGTAATCGGTGAGATACTATGGTCGGATGAATCGTAATTGAGAGATAAAGGTTGGAGGGACCGTAGTTTGGCGATAGTGGTTGAAAGGACAATAGTCGGGCAACTGAGGTTAAGGGGATCGTTGTAATGTGACGGGGTTTGAGCGACCATTGTTAGCGGGCGACAAAGATCAGAAGGATCATAATCGGAGGGTGATAGAGGTTGGACCTTAGTCGTCGGGTAACGAAGATCAGATGGATTGTACTTGGCGGGAGACGATGGTCGAGATGAGACACTATTGTGGCGGCCGAGTGGAGGTCCAAAGGTGATGATGACCATGCAAAGGTCGAACAGTGGTGGTCAGGCGGCAAGGTTTCCCTGGCAATGGTGCCAAGGTGGAGTATTGAGACTCTTCAAGCCTTAGAGATCTCTTGAGTCTTTAGCCCAGGGTCCAAGCTTCCCAAAAAGTTTCCCTTCATGTAAAAAATGAGAGTCTATTTATAGATTTTGAGAGTGTTATACTTTATAAATATGGAGAAGATCAAAAGTAAATTCAAAGTGCTGCTTCATACGGCCTATACTAATTCCCTCGATCATAGTGTTCATTTAGCATAAGCGCCTTATGCAAAATCAAGCGATCTTGAGCTCATTGGATTTGCTCGTCAAGCAACTCAGTTTGACAATAAATATGTATTGTTTAGAGATCATTTCATTATTAAATTTTAATGCTTTGAAGCTTTCAAATGTGCTTTGATCCCTTGATCTGGGCTTATTTGGGCTTGGAGTGGACAAATGTTGATATCATTAGATTTGCCTAATTAAGCCGTTAAATTTGACTATAAATTTGCTGAAATTAGAGTTTGCATGGTCCAAATTTTAATTTCGTAGTTCCCGGCTTAAATCTATGTCAAGATAAGTGCTTGATCATGGTAACTTTGGGTGAGTATCAATTATTAATCATACTACAGTATGAAATTCGATTAAATAAACATGATAAAATCCTAATTAAAAATGATGACATGAAAGAAAAAAAAAATCCTAAACAAACTTCAAAGATATCTCTTCAGGAATAACATGGACATGAAATGAATTATATACATTGATCTCAGATGAAATTGATTTGGCTATGAAAAAAGATTCACAAAATAAAACTTTAGCATGAGATAATTCATAACATTTGAACAGTTGTCAATGATGTTGAGATAATTTGATTAACAAAAATATTTAATAAAAATATTAAAATATATTTTATTACTAATGTTCAAAACAAAAATTGTTCAAAAAATTTTTTTTTTCACAAGGGAACCAAACTAATAAATCATGCAAAATCGAATTATAACTGATATATCATCAAAAAATTATCTTGATCGGGCACGAATCTCGAGGCAAAATCAACGTGAAAACTTCAAAAATTAAATCTGGGATCACCTGAACTCCGATTTCAGCAAACTTATAGTCGAACTGAGCGTCTCGGAAATACGAACCCAATGATACCAAATTCAACTCAATCCGAGCCCAAATGAGCCCAAGTCAAGCACCCAAAGTGTTGTTGGAAAGTTCATACCGCAATTTGAGTTACCAAACGGTCTTCGATTTTAATGAGCTTATAGTCGAATCGAACGGATCGACGAGACAAATCCAACGAGCCCAAGATCACCGAATTTCGACATCATTAAGACCTTCAAATGTCTGATGAACTGTGCACTATCAAGGGATTCAGTATCAACCGTCCATTCGACCACTCCCTATTTACCCCTGATCTCACACCTATTTACATGCTATGCTACTCCAGAAAAATTATTAATAGACCTCTCATTTCTCATAAGGGGGGACCCAAGCAAGAAGAAGAGAAGAAGAAGAGAAGAAGAGAAGAGAAGGATAGGAGGGAGTAACTCCTCCTCGACCACCACCGGAGTTCATCCTGCCGCCTGAGTAACGCCAGAATTCGGCCGAACATCCGGGTGATGCCAGAATTCTTCCTAAGCAACATAAAAGTTCTGTCTGACGCCGAAATTCAGTCCAACTTTCGGACGACATTGAATTCTGCCCAATCTCCTTAGTGACGTCAGAACTCTGCTCAACTTTGTAATTGAATCTCAACTTGGAAGAGATTCATTGTAATTTGATCGTCCTAACTTTGTGGACGAGTCAGCCTCTTGTATTTCAAACAAAACACTAATGGAATTATTTCAGTTGGGCGAGACCATGTGATTTTTTCTCTTTTTAGGGCTTTCCACGTAAAAATCCCTGTTTTATTATTTCTTATCTGTTTGTGAGCTAGATATTTGTACAACGTTAAGACTAAAATTTCTTAACTCTACCTCCGCATATATTTTAATCCCCAACAATAACAATTGGTAATACAATATAAACTTCATTTGAGATGATTTTCTTATTGATTCTTAAATCAACTTTTAATAAAAAATTAATTTTTTACTAAAAATATCCTTTAAGAAGCAATAAGAAAACCATCGGGAATGAAATAGGAAGGCAAAAACCTCAATAATAGATACAAAATATCAGTCCAAGTGATTTATTACAATAACACAAATTCTAAAAAAAATTGTGAGATCTGATTCTATGCTATGCCCAAAAGATTTCAACAACACAACGAATGAACCTGATGCTAAGAAACTATATTTTCATTTTGACACAGTTTTTAAGACTTCATTTGGGATGACTTTCTTACTACTTAAAGCTATTTTTTAGCATAAAAATTTAAATTTTTATACTAAAAAAATGCTTTAAGAAACAGTAAAAAAATCGTCCCAAACGAAGCCTAAATATACACTCAGATGCATACATTCACCTAATTTATACAGGAAGATATTACCTCATCAGCGAGGTGCAATGGAAGGGATCACATTACTGATAAGGTTGCTGCCGGCGACATCGGAAGACAAGTAAGGCTGAGAGTCTACGAGTGACGATGATGTCGGTGTCTCGTTCTTCAACTCTCCAACCACAGACTCTAATGGCGAAGTATAAGTTTCTGGATTCATGCGCCATATGATCTCCAGCTCCCTGACTACTTCAGGCATTGAAGGCCTCGCATCTGTCTCATCTTGGCAGCACCGTAGAGCCAATGACACAAACTTCTCAACACATTCTGAGGGATATGAGCCCATGCGGCTGTCAATGGCTGAGAAAATCATGCCAGACTGATAAGCCAAGGTAACCTGCAACCATAGGTGTTCATGTTGGTCTATGATTATAATAAAGATATACTGAAATGTTTCTATTTAGGCTTCTTTTGAGGCGGTTTTCTTATTGTTTCTTAAAGCAAATTTTTTAGTAAAAAAAATTTAAATTTTATACTTGAAAGCTACTTTAAGAAGCAGTAAAAAAGCCGTCCCAAACGAAGCCTTAGATTGAGCATGAAAAGTTAACAAAAGATATTCATTCATACCTCCCGAACTATGTTTTTTCCATGCAAAATTGGTTGTCTCCCAGTCAATAGTTCTAGAAACACAACTCCAAGACTATATACATCACTTTTGTCAGTAAGTTTATGAGTTAAGAAATATTCTGGGTCAAGGTAACCCTGCATAGAAATTGCAATTATAAGCACACAGTTGCAAGTAACTTTGAAAGAATATGAAGGTTAAGTAAGAAGATTTTACTTTCAACGATACTTTTTCCATTATAGCAACCAGAAAATATGCTAGCTTTGCAGCATTAGTTCAGTTTAAACCATGCATTTATCTGGAACTACTTAAACTAGAAGAAAGGAAGTTCCCTGAGTTGTCCTGATGAACTTTATCAGAAAGCTGTTATTCTTACTGACTTAACAGGTTTTTATGCATATTAGTTTTAAAGGTTTTGATTTTTCATGTCTACAAAGTACCTTTGGACGAAGCAACCCATAGCTGCTGACAAGAAACATTAGGTAAGGTTGGGTCGACTGTCTCCTCTGACTAAGTAGATTAAGGATCATGATGGCCCCAGTCGACTAAACCATGGGATCTTGATCGGGTTCATCATCATTCCCCATACCATCTACTTTAAGTGTGCGGTGACAAATTCTCAATTTTCAATATCTAATTCTGCTGCTACTATATGCTTGATACTATGCATATGTTCAACAACTAGCATTAATCGAAAGTTCTCTCTCGTTATTGGGAGAGGTAATTAACTATAGGGGCTTGAGCCGATAGAAAACCTGAACTCATATATATATATATATATATATATATATATATATATTCAAAAGATATCATATAGTCCTCATTAAACGAGGGCAAAATCTCTAGATAGTGTCTTATCTAAAACACAATCTTCCTTCTGAAAATTTATCTTAAAACCTAAACTCGTTAAAAATCTCCTAGACAAAAAAAAAAGAAACTAGTCACGGAGAGTTCAGGGCATGAATTTTCGGAGCCCACAATGAAAAAGTTGAAGTAGTTCAAGTGGCTTAAGAATGTAGATGTATTAGATTTAGCCTATATTAAAAAAGGTAAAGGTAGGCCTAAAAAGACTTGGTTATAAAGTATTACAAATTACCTTTTTTATCAAATTTAAATGAGAATTTAACTCTTAACAAGACACAATGAAAAAAAATGATTCATGTAGTTGACCCCACGTAGTGGGATAAAGGCTTGATATTGTCATTATTGTTGTTGTCTCTTTCCAAATAACAATTTTCTTTCATTATTTGACATTGTACTCATTTTATTGATGGATTATAATTAAAAGAAAAAGATTTGCATAACCGTGATAATTAAAGATATCAGAACAAAAATGTCAAGCTAATTTCAAAATGATAATTTAAATTGATAGCATATATAAAGCTATAATGAAATAGCTTACCGGGGTACCCTTGACTACAGTTGACACATGACCAGGCAGATCACCTTCAATATCAGGAACTGGTGCAAGGCGTGACAGTCCAAAATCTGCAACCTTGGCAACAAACCTCGAATCCAACAATATATTGCTTGCTTTTATATCTCGATGGAAAATAGGGGGATCTGCTTCTGTATGCAAGTATAATATGCCCCTCGCAGAGCCCAATGCAATGCTCAACCTCATTGAAAAGCTCAAAGCTTCCTTGGATTTAGCTGTTATATCACAAAATTTCAAGTCAGAAAAAAAAAACAGAGCTTTCTCAAAGAAAAATAGACGAGAATTTGTTTGTCATAGCTACATTTCTCCAAGCAAGTGATTCTCACCAGATAGGTGATCACGCAATGTACCATTTGGCATGAACTCATACACCAACATCTGCCACAACAACTTTGAGTCAAATTGGGAACAATCTTAAAAAAAATACAGTCCAGTGGTTCAAACCAACAAATATTGGCCATGATACTAGAGAATGAAAAAGAGTTAAAATTCAGTCAAGCAATGATAGCTACCTCTCTTACACTGCACAAAATTTCAGCAGTAAACTTTTACATAGTTGATAATTAAAAACCATCGAGCAAGCAACTCTTTGAAACCATAACAATATTTTACTGATATTTCAGCACACACATGCACGGACACACCAAGTAAGGCAACCAAGAATGCTGCTCTATCCAACTCAAAAGGGATCTTCTTGACAGCAACTTGAAATAACAAAAAAAAAAAATTCCTTAGGCAAATAGCTTCTTGAGCATAATCGAGTCAGCCTCCAAAGAACGAATGCTAATGTTTTGATATCAATAATCAAGAAAAAAAAAACAGTTATATCGATTGGGAATTCAGAAAAGAGCTCTAAATAATCAAGAGTTTAGCCAATGGCATGTCAATCATACTAGATATCATTACTACTTCATCAGCACTTTGTACAACTAAAAGTTAAAAGGCTTTCATCATTGATGCAGGACAAGGATTCTTGGATACTCTAAGACAAGAATGTTTAATATTTCAATATTTCATCTATACAAGTACATATCATCATTAAAAAGGGAAAATCATGTATAAAACATTTGGAATGAAACACCCTAGAAATCAAGTAATTGAGAAATTAAGAGAATGGATAAGTTGGGCAAGGGAACCGAGAAAGGGAGCAACTGGAAGCCTAGTCATGCTCAAATGGTATAAACCCTGTCCCCTTTGTCACATTGACATCCTATATGTTTTTTCTTCTTAAATGTTGAACGAGAGGAATTGTATTGAACTGTACAAACAGGGAGTCTGTTAGACCGGTCCACTGGACTGGTCCAGCCGGTCCGCACAGGACTGGCATTTCGCGAGATCTCCGCCTCCTGCGGAGGTCGGGCGTCCCGACCGCCCAAGCGAACCATTTTAGGAAGGATTTTTTAGAGATTTGAGAGGGAAATTTGAATGTAGGGACTGTTTAGGGATTTCCTTTTGATTTGTATGCATTAAATACTTTGTTTTCCAAGGGTTAGGGCATCTTGAATTTGACTGAAATTTGAAATCTCTTAGATTTAGGTTTTCTTTGGGCTCTAGCGGCGTCTAGAGATTTGGGAGGGATCGATCCTCCTCTCTCGAATAGAGGATCAATTGTATCTTGCTATTTTCCGTTTTCCTTTCATCAAAAATTACAAATTATCTACTGTTTTTGTGATGTTGTGCGGACTTTTGTGATGAATTTTCGCTGCTTTCCGAAGATTGATAGGACATACTTGAGAACTATAAGTGTTTCCTATCAAATTGGTATCAGAGCAAGTCTTGGGACCGGTGGAGGGCTGTTTTGGGTCAATTCCAGCAGCAGCTTTTTGCCCAGAAAAGGAGGAAGTTGCTGTTTTTTTACTCAAAAATCCAGATTTTGTGAATCTCCAAACTCCGGATTGTAATGGCGGCCAAGAAAGTTGATGCTTTGGAGGAGAGACTCAGAGGAGAGATGAATCACATCAAAGAAACCATGGAGGAAAGAATTTCTTCCATGAAGGGGCAGGTGGCCGATCTCAGGGATATGATGAAAAGAATGCTGGAGCTTCAAGTACAAACGGTGGCATCCGAAGCGACGGGCCCAGAAGCGAAGAACACCAATTCTGAAATCCGTAAGGGGAAAGAAGAGGTGGAAATCGTGGAATGGGGAAGAAGAAGACCCTATGTGGAGTCTTTCCATAGGGAGGAAAGAGGAGATCGACATGGGGAAAGGTATGGCTATGGGGGAGCGGAGCAAAGAGGGGCTAATTGGGAACGCCATGAGGGGTTTTATGGCTGTCAAGGTGCTGATTTTGAAGAAAAAAAGGAGGATCTCGAAGGGAGTTTGGGCTATGCAGAGCAAGGGAAGATCAGGAAACATGGGGTGGACCTAGCACTTGGGAGAAGAGAAATTATGGGAGAATAAGGGGAAATGGTGGCGACCAGAAGGTGAGGAAGTTGAAGATGCATATATTCGAAGAAGAAGATGCGTATGGGTGGATTTACAAGGTCAAACGACACTTCGTCGTCAATGGGGTGACGGAGGAGGAGAAGCTAACAGCAGCGGGACTGTGCTTGGAAGGGAAAGCCCTGTCGTGGTTTCAGTGGAGAGACCAAAGGAGGCCGATCAGGAACTGGAGGGAATTTAAAGACTGCATAATAGAGCATTTCCAAACCGATCGGGGAGGAGACTTCTATGAGCAGTTCTTTGCTCTAACACAGGAGGGATCAGTAGCAGATTACTGGGAGCAGTTTGAGAACCTAGCTAGCAGGGTGGAGCGACTCTTAGATACAGTGTTGGAGGGGAATTTCATGAAAGGGTTGAAGGTGGAGATCCGAGCAGCAGTGAAAGTGTTGATGCCCCGTGACTTGGGGGGGGGGATGAAGTTGGCACAGCTGGTGGAAAATCAGAAGAATGTGGAGAATGGAGCTAGGAGCAGCAACACAGAAGGCTCTTACAAGACTACGACCACTCTTCTAGCACCCAAGGGGCCTGCCTCAGGAAACATTTGAGACCACCAGGGAGAAGCCAATAGGAGGGAGTGGAGAAAATTTCAAGAGGCTGACAGAGAAGGAGATGCAGGAGAGGAGGGCAAAGGGTTGTGTTTCAAGTGCGAGGAGAAGTATATGCCAGGGCATCGGTACAAGGACCGAACTCTTCAAGTTCTCACCGTCTGCGATGACGAGGAAACTGAGGAGGGAGGTGAGGAGGAGATAGAGGAGGAGATGGAAGAGAAGGAGGAGAAGCTACACTTGGATCTGGCTGAGGTTTCCCTGAACTCAGTGGGAAGATTCACTACGAATCATATTATGAAGGTGAAGGGGGAGATAGAGGGCAGAGAGGTGGTGGTGCTAATTGATAGTGGGGCTACCCACAATTTCATTTCCACTCAGGTCGTTGACCAATTGAGAGTGAAGTTGGTGGACACCGGTTGTTATGGAGTGATGATGGGTACAGGGAAGGTGGAGAAAGGTCAGGAGATCTGTAAAGGAGTGGTGTTGACCATCTAGGAGATTCAGGTAAGGGAGGACTTTCTCCCACTAGAGTTAGGAAGTACTGATGTCATCCTGGGGATGAAGTAGTTGCAAATCTTAGGAAAAACCAAGGACAATTGGGGAGCCATCACGATGGAATTAATGGTGGATATAAGGGGAGATGTAGGGCTATCCAAAGCTATGGTATCACTTAAGACCATGATTAAGGGCCTAAAAGAGAAGGAGGAAGATTTTCTATAGGGACTACATAAGTTGGATATGATCAGGATGAAGGAAGGGGATGTTTCTCTTTCAGTGCAGCCCTCGATTCAGCAATTCAGTAAGGTTTGTTTGTCACCTCAAGGATGGCCACCTCCACGGGAACACGAGCATATTTCTACCTTGAGGACAAGGTGGATCTTTGGGAGAGGAGTATTGTTAGACCGGTTCACTGGACCGATTCGCGATCTCTCCGCCACCTGTGGAGATCGGGCGTCCCGACCGCCCAAGCGGACCATTTTAGGAAGGATTTTTTAGGGATTTGAAAGGAAAATTTGAATGTAGGGACTGTTTAGGGATTTCCTTTTGATTTGTATGCATTAAATACTTTGCTTTCCTAGGGTTTGGGCATCTTGAATTTGGCTGAAATTTGAGATCTCTTAGATTTAGGTTTTCTTTGGGCTCTAGCGGCATCTAGAGATTTGGGAGAGATTGATCCTCCTCTCGAATAGAGGATCAATTGTATCTTGCTATTTTCCGTGTTCCTTTCATCAAAAATTACAAATTATCTACTGTTTTTGTGATGTTGTACAGACTTTTGTGAAGAATTTTCATTGTTTTCCGAAGATTGATAGGAAATACTTGAGAACTACAAGTGTTTCCTATCAGAGTCCCTAAACAACTTGGTCTTCTTTGAAAGAAGGCCTTGAAGCTAATAGTAGTACGTAAGCAGGATAATCAAATACCATTGAGGAAATAAGGTTAATTCATGCATAATTTTTCTTGTTTACTTGTAATAATATTACTACACATTGTAAACTCCCATTTTTTGGATAATTTTTTTCGTGTATTCGTTTACCAAAGATTAACAGCTTATACTCAATTTAATGGGCTTTATATTCCTCGGTACTCTTCCTAAAACAGAAAAGATGAACTTAAGAGAATTTTAATAAAACCAAAATCCAATTCATTGCAGGTCCGTATGAAGTATGAAGTCAGATTATTCCATGCACAATTTGTGAATGTTGCATGATTATTTCTGCACATTGTTAAACTCTAGCTTTTTGGATAAAATCTTTTTTCTTATATTTGTCAACCATAGCTTAATAACCTATGCTCAAGATATTGGAGTTTATACTCCTCAGTATTCTTCCTTTATCAAAATAAGGAGTACAAGTAAGAACAGAATTGTAATAAAACAAGCCAAACTCTAATTCTATCCATTTTGGGGTTCAAGTTGAAAATCTGAAAATAATGTACCAAATAACTACGTAAATTTGATGCTAGAACTGGAGGAGGTACATACCTGTTCACTCTCTTCATCACAATAACCAACCAAAGAAACTAGGTTTCGATGATGCAACCTTGATAAAAGTTCTATCTCAGTGAAGAACTCTCTTGATCCCTGTAAGGAACCTTCTAGTGCCCGCTTTATTGCAACAACTGTTCCATCAGCTAAGATTCCTCTGTAGACCTTTCCATACCCACCTTGACCAACTTGAGAGGAGCTACTGAAACTGTTTGTTGCCAATGCCATTTCTTCAAATGTAAACCCTTTAACACCTTCAACTTTTATGGGAATTTTTGATGCTACACAAGGTGAAAATCATTGAGGATTAGAAGACTTTCAAAATCTATCAAGTTTATAAAAATTACTCAGATGGCTTAAGAATGCTTAAGCCACACCATCATAGAAAAGATTTTTTTTTATAGTGAAATGTGAATATCAGGAAGCTCTAGCCATTTTTTTTTTTATTTTATTTTTATTTAAAGCTCTAGCCATTTAAACTTTGGCAAAGACTACTTTTGTGCGCCTATGCTAGGCAAGACCATAATCATCTATCTTTCATCGAATAGATCCTCAAATCAAGACAAAGGAAATCAAATTATTCTCTGAAGGAATTCTAAACTAATATTTGAAGTTTGACATTATGTTTTCTGATAGATTAGATTTAACAATGTTTTAGAATTTTAATGACTTGTGACCTAAAAATAAGGGAATACACATAGATTTCAATGGCGCAAAATAGCGCGCACCATGGCGCATGGCGCGGCGCACCTACGGCGCCATGTGTGGCGCGGCGCAACGTTCAAAATGGCGCGCGCTATTTGCGCCACAGCGCGCCATGGCGCATGGCGCACGATGCAAAATAGCTCACGCCATTTGTTTTAAAATTTTTTTAATGTAATTATAAATACTTTTTTATATTTTTTTAAGATAATATATTTTCTAATTTTTAAATGTATTAAAAGTATTAAGATAAATGTTAGATTGCATATTATTATCTTCTTAATGCTATTTACTTTCATTTAAATATATTTTAGTTGTATAAAGATTGACTAGTTATTGGATTTGAAATCATGTTGAATTGTTATTTATTTGTATTGTCGTTGTTTGCTTGTTATTATGATAAATTGTCTTTCAATTTAATGATATTTCATATTCATGCTTATTATTTTATAATTCTTTTATAATTTGCATCATGTTCAAAATAGCACGCGCCGCGCCGTGCGCTATGCGCCATGGCTCAAATGGTACCTTTCGCCATGGTGCGCCATTCGCCGTTAACAAGGAATCATTTAATTAGTGATGATGATTACATGCTCATAAATGTTTAGCCAACATTATGGGAGGCCAAAAAAAAGCTGAATAATATTTATGAATAGAATTTCTAGGTTTTATTTTATTTTCTGTATTTTAATATTATATTTTTTTGTAACCAAGAATGTTAATGATAGACTTATTAGAAAATAAATAACTAATTATTGTACATGAATTTTTGGGAAATAAATATAAAATTACAAGATGAAAATGATTTATAGTTGTTTTTGCTAGACATATTTAAACTAGTAGATTATTAAAAGTTCTAATAAATTAATTAAGAGATAAAATAGTCCATTCTTCAGAATTTGAAGAATTAGATTCTTGGAGTTATAAAATATTACTAAAAGAATATAACCAAATGGGGGTTAATATCCACAAAAACTTCAAACAGTCAAAATGTAAAAGCCATTGAAGTCAAGAGTCAATTCTTAAATCAATTAGAAAACTTTGATAGAAAGAAAAAAAAAGGATGCAAAATCTCACTTTTTTAGCTACGTTAAAAAAGTGAGAAAATAGTCTATTTGCTAGCCTGGGGCTGAGTGAGATAAAGATGACAGAACTTTTAGAGCGGTTGAAAATCTTTCTCGCCAACAAGCCAAAAGACTGTTGTGTGGGTAGGTCCCCACTCAACAGGCCTAATGATCGAGCTGGTATTCCAAAGATTCTTTAGTTTGACAAGCCATTATAAAGAAAAGCTAGAACAAACTCCTAGTAGTTCAAAAAGTCAATTATTGGGGTGAAGATATCCTAACAAGGAATCAAATCAAAATTTGAGATTCTTACCCCGATGATGGATTCAGTTGTCAGAATATCATAACTAAAGGGATTCCTTACCCAAATCAAGCTCCCAACTATAAAGACAAATGCATCGAACCCTCACCTTGATGACTTTCAATCATCATAGAATTATAACCAAAGGGTTAATACTTAATATATTTCTCTCAATTAAAAAGACAAAATACTAAAGCAATAATCCACGATGACAAATATAGGCTTCGTTTGGGACGGCTTTTTTATTGCTTTGTAAAACGGAGTTTTAGTACAAAATTAAAAAATTTGAATCCATTGGGATGAAATTATTTAGGGAAAGGAGGCTGATTTGAATTTAGATTGGGGAGGAAATTAGCAAAAGTTTATGTAATGAAAGATGACTAATTTGAATTAGATTTGGGAGGGAATTATGAAGGTTTTATGCGGGGAAAGAGGGATGATTTGAATCCAGATTTGAGAGGGAATTAGCAAAGTTTTATTAAGGGAAAAGGGCTCATTTTAATTCAGATTTGGGAGGGAAATATGATGGTTTGTTTAAGAGTTATTATGTTGTTTAATTTTCATTATGTGATTGTGTTTGTTGTAGTTTTTCATAGGAGTTGCTCCTAGCAGCGTCTAGGATTTGTGGGAGAGCTGATCTACCTCTTGAATAGTAGATCAATTGTATTTTTCCTTATTGTTGAAGTATTAATCAAAATCAAACCCTATCTTCAAATTTCTAGAATTTTCTACTTGTTACCTTGTTGTTTTTACTTCCAAAACGCATCAAATTGGTATTAGAGAGAGATTTTTGAGAGATGGCAGCAAAGAAGGTGGATGCATTGCAAGGCAAATTAGAGCAAATCAAGTTTGGGATGGAGGAAAGGTTATCCACCATTGAAGGAAGATTTTCAGCCAAGGAGAATTGGATGGCGAGTCAATTTGGAAGGTTGGAGGTGATGATGAGGAAGCTCATGGAGATGAAATCCAAAACTCCACTAATGGTTCCGATTGCAAACCCTAACCAAGATTTGACTAGGATTCTTTAGACCAAATCTAAGAGAAAGAAGATCGAACAGGAGGAGTAAAACCAGGAGAGTTTCTTTCATCAAGGTTCATCTCATAGGGTTGTGATAAGGGGCAAATAGGGGTTTCCGGATGGGGAGACAAGGAGGAAATTTTGTGGTGGAGGTGATAGGGTGGTTGATCATTATGGAGGCATTTTGGGCAAGGAGAGTGAGCAGTCGAAGATGGAGGGGGTCAAACCGAGCCGGGGGGGGATCAGGTCATGCAAGGAGGATGGAAGAAAGGTGAGAGTCTCACCCACGATGCACGAGGGAAGCTATCGGAGGAAGAGGAAGATGGAGTGGAGATGCTATGGTGAGGAAGTTGAAGAAGTCAATATTTGAAGAGGTGGATGCCCATGGGTGGGTGTATCGGGTGGAAACAGATGCATCAGGATACGGCCTAGTTGCAATACTCATGTAAGATCATCGACTCATTGCTTATTTCGGCCAGGTGCTCACAACCAGTGCGATGTTCAATTCGTATACAAGCTAGAGTTGATGGTGGTTGTCTTGGCTATCAAAAAGTGGCAACCCTATTTGTTGGGACAACACTTTATCATCAGGACAGACCAAAGGGGTCTAAAGTTTCTACTGGAGCACAGGATGATAATTGTGGAGCATCAGAGCTAGTTATCCAAATTACTTGGATATGATCGCCTAGGACTACATAGTTCTCATCCTTCCACCTTAAAATAAGGTGTGTATTTTGGGGGAGTATTGATATGTCAAGGGGCCCACCTTGTGGGGCCCAGGGGAGTTAATATTCATTATGTAAGGAGGAGGAATCAAGGGGGAGTTATTTAAAAAGTTTTAAATTGGGGGGAATTATTTAAGGAAAGGAGACTGATTTGAATTTAGATTGGGGAGGAAATTAAGAAAGGTTTATTTAAGGAAATATGGCTAATTTGAATTCAGATTTGGAAGAAAATTAGGAAGATTTTATTTAAAAAAAGATGACTGATTTGAATTCAGATTTGGGGGGAATTGAAAAGGTTTTATTCAGGGAAAGAGGAATGATTTTAATTCATATTTGGGAGAAAAATATGATGGTTTATTTAAGGGTAATTAGGTTGTTTCATTTTCATGATGTGATTGAATTTGATATAGTTTTTCTTAGAAGTTGCTCCTAACGGCGTCTAGGATTTGTGGGAGAACTGATCTGACTCTCGAATAGTAAATCAATTATATATTTTATTATTGTTGAAGTATTAATCAAAATCAACCCCTATCTTCAAATTTCTAAAATTTTCTACTTGTTACCTTGTTGTATTTACTTCCAAAATGCATCAAAATCTACCATCAAAATCCAACTCTTGATTGTAAAGATAAAAGCTTTCAGCCTTGCCCCTATGATGAGTACAATTATCACCATGAAAAAAACATCTAGAACTCCAAGCTAAATATATCTTAGACTCATTTTCTGATGATAGGCACAATCAATAATAAAAAAATTTGAGCAATAATCAGATGCTTCATGCTTAGAACAATCATTGATCACCCTCCACACTAGTTTGTCAGGAATGCTAGATATACGTTTGACCAAAGCTCATAAAAAGACAATGTTATATCAAATATATTCATCTACCCCATTAAAAAAAATCTCACGTAGATAAAAATGTGACATATGCCCTCTAATTGGGAGATCAGCCCAAATCTGATCAAACCATTATATTACATTTATGGTCTATGATAGGATGTTCCCCAATGGATAATTCTATGAGTGTGAATCATAGGACAAACTTGATAGCACATAAATCCATATGTTAACTAAGTTCAACAAAAAAATGACCCCTTTAATAAGTGTTCACCCCAAGCCTATCAACTCCCCTTAGATAAGATAATTCATGGTTTTCGATAATTAAGTAAACCAAATTTAATAAAATAATGAAATTTTTATCGAGTTTGTTGTTATCCCTTCATTATTTCTCTTTGAGCAAACTATAATTTATTCTTTCTTCTAATCCAAATTACTTCTATAAAAGTAAAACATTATAAAGCTTATACAATACTTTAATCAAAAGCTCTATCGCAATTGAGAAATGTAATTAATCATAGGGGATTACGCCTCTATGAGACCTCAAAACATATTATGAGGTTCACACAAAAGGTAAGAATCACTAAGTTGTTACTTATCTAATATCCAATTTGACTTATAAAAAATCAATCCAAGATCACTCAAATAGCAATAGAAACAAAGTGAGAGGTTTTCACAGCCCACACATGAAATGAATCAAACACATGATTAAAAACACAAATATTAACCTAGTATATTAGATCACATTTCCATGCTCTAAGGATTTAGAAAGTACAAGTGTAATGCTAAATAGTTGACACTAATTCAAAGAGGCCTCAGTTAAGACTTAAACCCATACTACGGTTCCCATAAAGATCAATGATTGAAAATGTAAATATTAACTTCAGAAGTTAAATATACTTGAGAAATATGCCAGCAAAGTTATAAAAAAAAATTGACAAGATATATTGAGAAAAAGAACCAACAGAGGGAATTATTAATTAAAATTTATATGAATATGCATCTAATTTCAGTTAGGATTTGATGATCCTTTAAGCTTTCAATATTTCATGTAGTGAACCTCGAAGTGTGTTTTTAAAAAATGCTACATAAAAAGCACAAAAATTACTTGATCGCTTTTTTGACATTGCATGGTATTTTGAACGACGCCTCATTATAAGAATCGTTATCAGAGTTGATAGAGCAACTGCCGCTGCCACTGATGCTAATACAATGCCCACTACAGCACCAGCTCTTAAGCCTGAACTTCCTCTATTTGGAATCACTGAAACAGAAAAATGAATCAATGACTATCTAATACAGTATGATTTTACTCAATAGCTTCATTAGTTTGAAGCAGGGAAGTGCAAGCATTTTTTTCCTTCAAGACATACCATTAGAATAAAATCCCAAAGTGAAGTTAAGGAGTTCATATGGTCCAAAAATATCTGAATCTGGAATCAGCCATCCTGTGAACATTCCTCTGATTCGTAGGACCTCACTGTCACTGAATAAACTAGTATTATTTGGAAATAATTTCAGCTTCATCCTCAATCTTGGACCTTCTTCCCAGATGAATGAATCAATGAACAGTTGATAAAGAGACAATTCAAGACCGGATGACAAGTAAAGCTGAAAGCTATCACTGTATGGACGGAAATCGGAAAATCCTGGACTTTTTAACCGATAGCCAACTTCAAGCGGGATGGCACACATGCAAAGGATAGGAGACAAAGGATTGTATTCATAACCTGAATCACTGGGGCATGGGTTACATTTTGTTTTGGAGTTCCCTGAGCCTCCAGGTGATGGGTTTACTGACTGATTCTGACAGTATTGCTCGATGTTAAGTTGGTTTGCACTTGAACATACAGGATTGCCATATAACCTGAAAATAATTCAACACCGAACCAAAAACAATGATAAACATTGCCTAAATTCCAAAACAATAGAGAAAAATTAAGGAACTGCAGCTAAAACATGGTTTAGGGCAGAAGACACAAGCAAACCACCAACAACAGCAATACAATATCAAGCCTTTATCCTTCTTCGAGGGATCGGCTACATGAATCATTTTTCTTTATTGTGTCCTATTAAGAGTCAAATTCTCATTTAAATGTAATAAAAAAATATCATTTCTAAAAGTTCTAACCAAGTCTTTTTAGATCTACCTCTACCTTTCTTAATATAAGCCAAATAATACATCTACTCTCATAATCAGGTCATCGGAAGGCCGACATTTATGTGACCAAACCATCTAAGGCGACTCTCTCTAATTTTATCTACCATAGAAGCGACTCCAACTTTTTCACATATATACTCATTTCGCATTTTATCTCTAAGAGTAAAGCCACTCATCCACCTGAGCATCTTCATCTTTGCAACACTTAACTTAATTTTATGCTTCTCTTTTAATGGCCAACATGCTGCGCCATAAAGCATTGCAGGTCTCACCACCATCTTATAAAATTTTCCCTTAAGTTCGAGGATACTTTTCTATCACCCAACAGACCCAATGCATTCCTCCACTTCAACCATCCAACTTGAATTCTACTGATAATATCCCCATCTATTTTACCATCACTTTGAACAACATACCCGAGATATCTAAAACATGTACTCAAATAAATGACTTGAAAAGTCACAATCCCCCACAAGATCTTGGGGTCAATTTTAATTATAATTTAGTTGGTCGGTCAATTTTAATGTTTGGGATAATATTCTCTAAAATTTAAGTTCAATAAGCGAATTTTGGAATGCTCGGGGTTATTTTATCTACTAGATCAAAGGGGTCCAAAGTTGAGTTTTAAAATCCAACTGAGTTCTGTAGTCCTAGTATTCTTAATAAATATTAGACCTTTTGGGGAGTAATTAGACTATGAGTTTGCTGGATTTAAAGTTTTTTACACAAAGTTATGATTTTTAGAAGTTCGGGCCTAATTATTGAACTACGGTTGACCAAGGAGTTGACTTTTTTATTTATGCTGATTTCTGGAATGTTCATATTTTTAATAATTATTATATTTTAATTAGAGTTGAATGCCTTTTAGTTTGCTCAATTTAGATTTTTTTTAATTAGTTATGATTTTTCAAAGTTTGGGTATTTAGTGATTTATTAAAATTACTTAATTAAGGGTATTTTGGGGATTTTCATTTAAATGAAGTTCAAACCTCTTGGGATCACCTCCAAAGGTCAAGAAAGACCTAAGAAAATGTTTGTAAGTGTTTGTGAAATTTTTGAAAATTTTTAATAATTATTAATTGATTAATTTAACTTAAGGTGATTTTTAATCGAAATTAAATTAGTGTTTAAATTATGGTCCAATTAAGGGGCTTCTAATTTTCTTAGATTAATAATTCAATTCTGAGTTTGAAATATTATTTGCAATTTTTGGGTTAAATTTGAGTTCATTACCATTTTCTGAAATTTTTAGGGTTTAATTAAAGGGGTAAAATAAGGTTAATTAATTAAGTGACTTGAAGGGTCCTAAAAATTTTTAGAAAATTCTTGGGGGTTTGAAATGTCACTAAGTTTAAATGGTTTAAGTTTCATGTCATTTGGAGGTGTATCATAATCCCTAGAATTCTTCTAAGTTCTCTAGACGAGTCCTGATGTAGAAAGGGAGGGGAGGGGTCATATGAATTTGATATTTCAAATTAATTGGAAAAGAGAAGGAAGGGGTTACTTAATTAATCCCTTAAATGGAGTTCCAATTTTGTGAAGGAATTAATTAAAATAGAGAAGGGAAGAGAATAAGGGGGGCCGACCATATGAGGAGGAAGGAGAAGTGTCCACATACAATGTATGTGGACCCAAGCAATAAATGTGATTAGGGAATTAAATCTGATTTTAATATCAAATTTGAGAGATTTGGGGGTTTCCTAAAAGAGATTTACTAATTAGAAAAATTAATTTAAACCAAATCCAATTAGAAATGTAATTAGGTCTAATTTAAGCAACATTCCTAAAATAGGATCCTAATTTAGGAAAAAAATTCAAATTAAAATTAATTTGAATTTTGAATTCAATTTTGTTACTAAAGTAAGGGGGCTAGAATAGGAAAGACTTACTTTCCTAAAATATGAATCCTTAATTAGGAAACAAATTCAAATTCAATTTGATTTGAATTTTAAATTCGAATTCATTGTCAAATTAAGATAGCTAAAATATGAAAGGCTTTGAATGCAAGATGAAATTTATGGAGCCAAGGGAAGAGAGGTGTAGACTTCGGTGGGGAAGGGGAGGGTTGTGGGGAAGGGGACCGGCGCTTAATGGAGGGGATGGGGTTGCCGGCTAGGAGGAGGTGGTGGAGTGGCCGACGGGTGGAGGGGAAGAGGGTGGCTTAGCCGGCGGTCAAGAGAGAAAGAGAATCGGCTAGGGGAGGAGGGGGTAGAGCGGCAATTAGAAGAAACAAGAAGAGGAATTAGAAAAGGAGAAAGAAAGTATAGGGAAAGAAAGATAAACCATGAGCCCAGACACATCCTGCGACTGATGGGTGGTGCACTGCCCTCACTTAGGGACTTCAAACCACGATCCCAGACACATCCTGTGACTGGTGGATACTACGCTTCCCTCACATAGGGATCTCACCAAAATTCTTCCCAAAGAACAAGAGTGTAGAAAATGTTTTTATTAATAATCCATCATCGATCTAATACAAGATCAAGAGTCTCTACATACAGGACTTAAAAGAAACTAAAAGACAACTTTGCCCTTTGGGCTTACATAAAACAAGACCCTTAAGTAAGGGTAAAAACGAAAAAAGCACAATTAAATAAAAAATGCAATTAATAAATTAAGATAAAATGGAGGGATCTAAGATGTCGATCTTCATCTCTTTGATTGATTTACGTCCATCGTCGGATGTCTGCATCATTCTCCCGGGGTGGAAAAGAGCTCGACTCCGTCGAGTCCGCACCTCGGGTAACCATGCTTTGATATCAAACTGATGTAGAACAGGAGGGGAAGGGTCTTATGAATTTAATATTTCAAATTAATTTGAAAAGAGAGCAAACGGGTTATTTAATTAATCCCTTAAATGGAGTTCCAATTTTGTGAAGGAATTAATTAAAATAGAGAAGGGAAGAGAATAAGGGGGGCCAGTTATATAGGGAGGGAGGAGAAGTGTCCACATACAATGTATGTGGACCCAAACACTAAATGTGATTAGGGAATTAAATTTGATTTTAATATCAGATTTGAGGGGTTTCCTAAAAAAGATTTATTGAATAGAAAAATTAATTTAAATCAAATTCAATTATAAATTTAATTAGATCTGATTTAAGCAACTTTCCTAAAATAAAGATCCTAATTTAAGAAACAAATTCAAATTCAGATAATTAGAACTAATTTAAGCTGCTTTCCTAAAATAGGAATCCTAATTTAGGAAACAAATTCAAATTCAAATTAATTTGAATTTTGAATTCAATTTGTTACTAAAGGGGGCTAGAATAGGAAAGACTTAATTTCCTAAAATAGGAATCTTTAATTAGGAAACAAATTCAAATTCAATTTGATTTGAATTTTGAATTCAAATTCATTGTCAAATTAAGAGGGCTAAAATATGAAAGGCTTTAAATGAAAGATGAAATTTATGGAGCCAACGGAAGAGGGAGGAGATGTGGATTTCGGTGGGGGGGGTTGTGGGGAAGGGGACCGGTGCTTCAAGAAGGGGATGAGGTTGCCGACTAGGAGGTGGTCGTGGAGTGGCCGACAGATGGAGGGGGGGAAGAGGGTGGCTTGGCCGGCGGCTATGAAGGGTTTGGCCGACGATCAAGGGAGAAAGAGAATCGGCTAGAGGAGGAAGGTGTAGAGCAGCGATTAGAAGAAAGAAGAAGGGGAATTAGAGAATGAGAAAGAAAGCATAGGGAAAGAAAGATAAACCATGAGCCCAGACACATCCTGCGGTTGGTGGATACTACGCTTCCCTCACATAGGGATCTCATCAAAGTTCTTCCCAAAGAACAAGAGTGCAAAATTTTTTTTTATTAATAATTCATCATTGATCTAATACAATAGCAAGAGCCTTCATATATAGGTCTTAAAAGAAACTAACAGACAACTTTGCCCTTTTGGGCTTACATAAGACAAGACCCTACTTAAGGGTAAAAATGGAAATGCATAATTAAATAAAAAATGCAATTAATAAATTAAGATAAAATGAAAGGATCTAAGTCATCGATCTTCGTCTCTTCGATTGATTAACGTCCACCGTCGGATATCCGCATCAGGTCCTTAATTATTGTCTTTAAGATGTCACTAGGTTGAATGGGTTCAAATTAGGTGTCATGACTAACCCTTAGGTAAAATAGGTAAATGCAACACACAATCACAAGAAAGGTCTTTAGAATTAGGAGCCTAGGCTAAGTGCTTGTGCATCTTAAACATACAAAGATTAAATACTAATTAATAAGACTAATGATTTGATTAGTGAATAATTGGAATTCAATTATTCACTAATCCTTCCCCATAAATTTTTCAAGCTCACTGTCTCACCTCATC
This sequence comes from Dendrobium catenatum, assembly GCF_001605985.2. Taxonomy (NCBI): domain Eukaryota; kingdom Viridiplantae; phylum Streptophyta; class Magnoliopsida; order Asparagales; family Orchidaceae; genus Dendrobium; species Dendrobium catenatum. Next base: position 366,288 of record NW_021320118.1, read on the forward strand.
TCGGGTGCTAAGGTCTTTAAAGTCAATCATATTCTCACAATCTTCATTGAAAAACTTTTCAAAATATCTCATCCACCTTTTTTGAATATTCTCTTCTACTAAAAGCCCTTTTCCTATATCTCTGCTTGGCTAATTTATACATATATCTTTTGTCATCCTTAGTATCTAATCTATTATATAAATCATTAAAAACTAAATTCTTTGCATCACATATTACTTTTATACTCCTTATAGGCTTTTTTTATATCTCCCTCAATTTTTCAAGCTCTTACATCTAAATCAATCTGTATAACAAAACTTCTTATTTTTTTATTTTTTCTTGCACATTTTAATTCATTCACCAACTATTTTTAATATTAGAGGTTTTTCTTTTTTATAATCCAAGCACATCTTTTGCAACATTCTTAATATCACTAGTTTTTTCTTCACATAACATTAGCTTTCTCATGCACGATAAAATCTTAAGATCTTGAATCTTACTCTCAACAATATTTTTGTTAGTACTTTTTAAATGCCACCAAAGAGGATAAAATACTAGTTCAAAGGAAGGTTGCTCAACATTTCCCCCTACACAAAATTCAATGATGCTATGCATGCAATTACAAAGTAGCATACATGATTTCCGTATAATCTAAGAAATAATGCAACATCAAACCAAGAATAATGAAAAATGTTGCCTAAATTCCAAAATAATAGAGAAAAATTAAGAAACTGAATCTAAAATATGGGTTAGGCCAGAAGACACAAGCATACCAAAGATGTAAAATTGCTAGTTCAAAGTAAGATTATGATGAAAAATGGGACATAATTCAAGGAAGAATTCTAATTGTAGCTCTTAACATTTTGTTTATGTCACTTCTCTCTTATAAGAGTTTTACCTTTGAAATTCCTTAACAACATTCAAATAGATGGGGAAATTTATGTTTAATTTCTTATTCTTTTTCTCAAGTTGCTTCTTTTTTTATCTATGCTTCCGCTTCTTTTTAATACATAAAATCTACTTATTTTCAAGCATTTTAACGTCAAATTTTAAAATACTTTAAGGTTATTTATAATTTTGATTTTTATATTTCAATTTCTTTATGTGGTATTCTCTGTGTGACGCCCAGGATCTATAGTGAAAGAATTTTTTTTATTCTTCTCTCTTTATTATCTTTTCATTTAACAATCAATGATTAATCATTTACAACCATATCAATTTAATATTCAGAGATTATTAATTGCATTAAAAAATATAACAATAGAAAATATGTTTTATATTACTATAATCAATATTTACATGCTACGTCTAGAGTTCAAAACAGTACAATAGTCACACTAGCTACAAAAGAATACATAAACCAAAAGCTGAAATAAAACTACATTAGCATCACTGCATACACAACCTCAAGCTGTAGGTTCCTTACCTGAAATTATTTAAACTACATAATGAGCTAATAGCCTAGCAAGTAATTAAAATCCTACAACTGAAATCAATGCAATATAAAAATAATATATTGTAAATCATATAAAAAAATCTATGCATCAATATCTATATCGATTATCTGTACGAATTGCTTAGTCTATAGTACATCACATCTCGGTCTATTACATAATCAGTTACAACATCAGTAATAATGATCCGTATCAGTAATTGTAAATAATATTAGTATAATGTTAGTATTAGTAATCATATTAGCAATAAGTAATCAGTAATAGTGACTAGTGTCAATACTATAGCCCGTATTAGTCTCAGTATCCTCAATGTCCAACATATTAATAGTAACAATAGTCATTAATAAATAATAGTAGTTAATATTAGTACAGCATAAGCTATAACATCAGTAACAATATGATAGGAAATACTTGATTTCAAGTATCACAATAACTCTCCGCGCAAACTGCTGTCCACAGCAGAAAAACAGCCAAAACAGTGGGAAAAACAGGGAAAAACTGAGAGAAAATAGGAGAAAAGACTTGTATTTTACTAGTAGATGCAAGGAAAATAGCAAAGATACAAGGATCCTCTATTCGAGAGGAGGATCGCACTCTCCCAATCTCTAGAATTCGATCTAGAGCCCGGACCAACAAAGAAGAACAAGAAACTTCAAAAGCCAAAATCACATAACCCTAATCCTCCCCTTTACTCCCTACTTAATGCATACAATTCAAAATAGAAATAAAAGGACCTAATTACCCTCACTTCCCCTCCTTTTGGCTCCAAGAAATAATTTGAATTTCAAGTGGACCCCACCGAGCCCCTCCCTGCTGCTTCCGCCGAACTCCCCCCTGTTCCGCCTGCCTTCTCCTTCGGTAAAAGAGATCCGGCCCGCTGGATTGGGCTGGCTGGACCGGTCCTCTCTGGACTGGTCTAACACAATAATGAATAATCAATAATAATAATCAGTATCAGTAATTAATAATTAATATTCTATCAGATATTTAGATGAGGGTATCTTACTCATGCTCTTACAACTTCCAGCTAGTCGCAAATCAGTGTACTCCTTCTAACCTCCCTTGAAACACGTGATAGTCACCCATACTCCTAACTTCCAATCAATCTCTAGCTCCTTATAACTCATATCCATTCTTTCGTCAGTGGACCACGTGGATCTTGAGGATATCACATGAGGGTATCATATCATATATTTGATATTAATCACTACATTTTCTATCAAATCAATATCAGTACAGTATATTACATCCGTTCAATGCGCATTAATCGTTCTTCAGTTATTTTAGCCCAATTCATATTTTAGTATTATCATATCAAATCATAGTACATCACATTCCAACCCATTTTTAGTATATGGTTTTCCCGACTCATTTTACTCAAAAAATTTTATGTATATATTTAATAGTGAAAATGCAATAAAATCATATCATATTATTCAGAATGATCAAATCTATAATATATCATGAAACCATGACACAGAAAAGTCGTCAAAATCCTCGTTTCTGAAAATTGAGAAAGGCGGAATGTGCCTTACCTCGAGTCGGTCAACTTTCCCAACTACGGTGACGGACGAAAACGACGGACGATGTCCTGTTCGTCCCGGGACGATCTCCCATATACACAGATCGTCCAGACGAAATTAAATGCCAATTTCGTCGTCCCGGGACGAAACCCTCGGGTTGGTTTGTCCCGACTCTTCCAGGTTTGTACAGACGAACATGCATATTTTCTTCACCATATCTTCAGTTCGTACAGACAGTTCGTCCCGACAGTTCCAAGTTCGTACAGACGAAAATGACAGATTTCTTCATAATTTCTTCAATTCGTCCGGGACTAAGACCAGTTCGTACGGGACTAACAGCACAAAAAAAAAGCTTTTTGAAGGGTTTTACAAGAATGATGGCCGGAAAGAAGGTTGAAGTATTGGAAGGCGAATTGGGACAGTTAAAATCAGATCTGGAGGGAAAATTTTTTTATTTTCAAAATCAAATCACCTCCAACAATGAAAGATTGGAAAGGAAGTTCATGGTTATGGAAGAAATGATGAAGAAGTTACTTGAAAGGAAGACCAATCCGGCGAGATCAGAAGTAAGAGAGACCACCGACGGCCATGGCATGGGAGGAAATCTGAACCCGTTGCGGGGGAAGAGGAATTCGGAGGTGAAGATCCTGAAGGAGGAGAATCACATGCCCCCTCTAGAACCGCTTTCTAGAGAAGAGATGAGTAGGGGATACGACAAACGGGAGGTTGATTTTGTCGGAAGAAGGGAAGAATTTCCTCGCCGAGGTGCTGAATTTGAGAGAATCCAGCATCGAGATGCTGATTTTGAAAGGGGAAAAGAGGAATTTCATCGCCGAGGTGAATTCAGCGTCGAGGTGTTGATTTTGAAAAAGGAAGGGAGGAATTGCATCGCCGAGGTGCTGAATTCGAAAGAATTCAGCGTCGAGGGGCTGATTTTGAAGGAAGAAGGGAGGAACTTCATCGTCGAGATGCTGAATTTGAAGGAATTCAGCGTCGAAGTGATGATTTTGAAGGAAGAAGGGAGAGTATGAAGAGGGGTTCGAGTATAATTGTCAGAGGGATGATCGGGACACTTGGGGAGCTCTTCCCCTTAGAGGAATGGGAGTTTATGGAGGATATCGGGAAAACGGAGGAGATCCAAAGGTGAGGAAGCTGAAGATGCCCATCTTTGAGGGTGAGGATGGCCATGGGTGGATTTATAAGGTTGAGCGATATTTTGTTGTCAATGGGCTGACAGAGGAGGAGAAATTGACAGCGGCGGGAATGTGCTTGGTGGGAAAAGCCTTAGCCTGGTATCAGTGGCGTGACAGACGCGAGCCTATCCGGAGCTGGCGGGAGTTCAAAGAATGCTTATTAGAGCGTTTCCGAGCAGATTAGGAAGGAGACCTCTATGAGCAATTCTTTACCCTTACCCAGGAAGGCACGGTGGCAGATTACCAGGACATGTTTGAGTATCTGGCTAGTAGGATGGATCATATCTCGGAGTCAGCCCTGGAAGAAAATTTCATGAAGGGGTTGAAACCGGAGGTAAGAATAGCAGTCAGAGTGTTGGAGCCAAGGAATCTAGGCAAGGCCATGGAGTTGGCCCAGTTGATGGAAGAACAGAAGAAGTCTGAAAGAGGGGCTCGAGGAAACTGCTCAGGAGGCTCTTATAGGACGACGACCACTCTTCTAGCACCCAAGGAGCCTGCATCAGGCAACATTAATGAGACCACCCGAGAGAAGCCAGTAGGAGGAGGGAGTGGGAAAAATTTCAAGAGGCTGACAAAGAAGGAGATGCAGAAGAAGAGGGCAAAGGGATTGTGCTTCATATGTGATGAGAAATACATGCTGAGGCATAGGTGCAAGGACCAAACTCTTCATGTTCTCCTTGTCTCTGAAGACAAGGAAGACGAGGAGGGAGGTGGGAGCAGATCTGAAGAGGAGGAGAAGTTGCACCTGGATATGGCAGAAGTCTCTCTAAACTCTGTAGTGGGATTCACTCCGAGTCAGACTATGAAAGTGAAAGGAGAGATAACTGACCGTGAGGTGGTGGTGCTAATTGATAGTGGGGCTACCCACAATTTCATTTCCACTCAGGCGTCAACCAACTGGGAGTGAAATTAGTGGACACTGGATGTTATGGGGTGATGATGGGTACATGGAAGGTGGAGAAAGGCCAAGAAATCTGTAAAGGAGTGGTGTTGACCATCCATGGGATTCAAGGGATGACTTTCTCCCACTAGAGTTAGGAAGCACTGATGTCATCCTGGGGATGAAGTGGTTGCAAACCTTGGGGGAAACCAAGGACAATTGGGGAGCACTCATGATAGAATTAATGGTAGATGGGAGAAGAGTGGTCATAAGGGTAGATGCAGGGCTATCCAAAGCCATCACATCACTTAAGACCATGGTTAGGGACGTACAAGAGGTGGGAAAAGATTGTCTGGTGGGATTACATAGGCTGGATGCGATCAGATAGAAAGAGGGAGGAGATGTTTCTCTTTCCGTGCAGTCTTTAGTTCAGCAATACAGTAAGGATTTTCAGCCACCTTAAGGATGGCCATCTCCCCCGGAACACGAGCATATCTCCACCTTGAGGATAAGGTGGATTTTCGGGAGGGGAGTATTATTAGACAGGTCCAGCCAGTCCACGCGGGACCGGCTCAGACGCGAAACAGCGGAAGTTTTCCGCCTGAGCGGAGGCCGCGCGAGCCGCACACCTTGCAGGAGCGTTTTAAGAAGAAATTTTGAGGAAGATTAGGAAGGAATTTGAATGAAGGGACTGTTTAGGGATTTCCTTTTGATTTGTATGCATTAAATAGTTGATTTTCCTAGGGTTTGATCATCTTGAATTTGGATGAAATTTGAGATCTCTTAGATTTAGGTTTTCTTTGACTCTTGGCGTTGCCAGAGATTTGGGAGAGATCGATCCTCCTCTCGAATTGAGGATCAATTGTGTCTTGCTATTTTATTCATCTACTAGTGAAATACAAGTCTTGACTTGAGTTTTCTCTCAGTTTTCTCTCTAGTTCTTGCTGTTTTCCTATGATCACCTGCTGTCCATTGCTGTAAACAGCAGTTTTTCTTGCTGTTTTACTTCAGATTTGGCTAGGAACTACTTGAAATCAAGTATTTCCTATCAAATTACCTGACTTTTCTCCCTACACATAATTAAATGCATGCAATTACAAGGTAAATAAGTATATGTGCTCTATGAGCTACACATACTCTTGTGGATAAACAATTCTAGATGGTAATTACATTCTAACCAGCAATTGCACCTGTCTAACATTTGGAGTTCCTCTTAGGAAGCCTTCTTATCTATTTTTGTATATTCACACACCAGTTAAACCAAAGGAAAAATATTACAAATGCTAGAAAGGAGATGATAAAAGATAATGGGGGGAAATTTTATAAAGAGGGCTCCCCATTATTAGAAGATGCATACTAAATTAAATATAACAGGAAAACAAAATGCATACCTTCAGTTAATGTCAAAAATAAAAGAATCAAACTTAAAGTATAAACAATTTGAAAGAAGGCCAAGAAGTTTAGGCATTGTTCGCTCATGAAAGATGGCGCTCGCAAGCTTTAGGTCCCATTTTCTCCGAGGTAGATTAGAATTTAAACTAATCAGATTTCCCCAGATGATCGACATCATGGTTTATTTAGTTCAGGGGTTCCACTTCCTATGAGAGAAGCCGTCATAATTAATTACCCTCTTAACGCATAGAAGAATACTCTCAATTAAGGATGAATTGACATTTAGACGTGCAACAATTTTAATTTTGGTTGTGGGTGATGAAGGGAAATCCGATCAATATCTCGTGATTTTTTTTCTCAGGTATACCGTAGGTTTCAGTCTACCAACACTAACAATTGTTGATTGAAATATCCAGGGAATCTGATTAACAACCATAGCTTGCTTATGAGGGAACCCGAGTAAACTAAAGTGGTTGACTGTGGGTTTTGTTGGTTTGGGTTGGGACATATAGGGCATGGGAGTTGCCCGCAGTTGAAATTTAGATTGGGTCTTATGGCTTCATTTAGAATTTGCCCGTAATTTGATTTGGATTTGGGGTCAGTGCTTACGTCTCCTCTTGGGAGTTGCCCGTATGTTTAGAGATTTAATGCTTCACTTAGAAGTCTCCAAAATAACAAGGCTTACTGCTTTTCTTGGAAGTCGCCTGTAGTTTGCATTCAAGTGGATCTTACTGCTTCTATTAGAAGTAGCCCATATGTTTGGGTTTTAGTTTGAGGGTTTTGATACTTCCCTTGGAAGTTCCTAAAATAATAGATCTTATGGCTTCCCTTGGAAGTAAATTGTAAGTTAGCTTTTAGAGTTATGCTCCTTGCTTGGTAGTTCTAATAGCTCAATTGAAAGCGGGACTTATTGCTTCGTTTAGAAGTAGCCCATGAGTTTGAGAAGTTGGGTCTTACTGCTTCCATTACGTGTAGCCCGTGTAGCTGATTTTACGGCTTCCTTGGAAGTAGCCCATGTAGCAGGTCTTATGGATTCCATTGAAAGTAGCATGTAGGTTTAGGTTTAGGTTTTTTCAATTAAAAGTTTCCCTGGCATGTGGGTATTTACGGCTTCCATTAAAGTGTCCCGTAATTGGGATTTAAGGTTAGATTATTTTTATCTAGAGATTTCACCTAACGTGTTAACTAAAGTTGAACTTACGATCTTTATTAGAAGTTGCTAGTTGAACCTGGGTTAGCGGATATTTAGTTTGGCGGGATTTTAGCAGTAGCTATGTAGTTTTACACACTTCACTGCTTCGACACTAGCACCAATGTTTTGTTTCAGTGGTAGCTTTTCTTGTTTTGTTCCATTACCCATCTGGCCTACAACATTTTGTTTTTTTCCACTACTTGTTTCTACCTATTGCACTAGTGTTATGCTTACAGTATTAATTTCATTTACCATCTTGCGCTGACTTTAGTTTACTTGCTTGCAAGTGTTTGTGGCTAGCATTTGCAAGAGCTGGAGCTTGCAGCTGCCAAGAGCTAGGTTAGGTATACCTGAGTTTTTGGAGTTTTCTTTCAGTTTTTGTTTTCTTAGTTTTAGGAGTTTGGATTATATTTAGTATGCGTTGTACTTAGGGTTGATAGTGGAAAATATTGATTTTTTATGTTTTTTTTTTTATTTAACCAAAAAAAGCAAAAATTCACCAGAGTGGCTCCCCTTTAATATTTTCTAATTGCATTTTAAAATTTCTTTATTATTTTAGTTTAATTAAAAGTTTAAAGTTTAAATTAAAATTAACCGCTCCGCTCGTTAATCAATTTAAATGTATTTAAAGTTTACTTAGTTAATTTAATTTAATTATCTAAATTTTAATTAAATTATTTTAAAAATTAATTATGTCTTAAATTGAATTTTGATATTAATTAATCAATTGAGGCATTAAATAATTAAAAAGGGGTTTTAATTTTATTATTAATAAATTAATTCATTATATTTAAAGTTAATTAATTAAAGTGGATTTTTAAAAAATTGATTAATCACTCAGCTCATTAGATTAATATTTAATTTGCTTAATTAACTGATTTTAGTTATTTAATTAGTTAATCAATTGGTTAATTAATATTTTTATTAGATTAATTAATGTATCTTATTAATTAAACCTTTTCTTGCTTAATTTAATTAGTTCAATTAAGTTTGGAGATTTAAATTTATTAACTAGTTATTAATTAAATTAAGTTTTGATTGTTTAATTAGATTTTAAATTAGGTTACTTAATTTAGAGTTTTAATTTAGAAATTTAATTGATCGTTAAATTGCAAATTAAAATTGTTAAATTTAGTTTAATTGAATTTTTTAATTAAAATTTAACTAAAGCTCTTAGATTCCAAGCTTGATAGTTTTCCTTGGCATTTCGGCATCTTTATGGCTCCCCCTCCCCGCGAGGGAAGGCTGGGAGGGCACTTGCCCTTTCAAACCCACTCGACCGGATTAAAATCGACGATCGAGGACTTTGGGGAAGCAAATCGAACCCGGCACCAGTCTTTGAGCACATGTTTGTAATTCAGCAATTTCCCCGGCATTTCGGTAGCCTTACGCCTCCCCCTCCTCCCGAGGGGAAGTTGGGGAGAGCACTCTCCCTTTAGGTCTACTCATTTGGATCAAAATCGACGATCAAGGGCTTCGGGGGAAGGATCGACCCCGGTATCGATCTTTGAGCCTTCAATTTTCTCATACTGTAAAATTAATTAAAAATTGTATATATTTTATTCCCCTTAAAAATCCGGCAACCTTTCAACGCCCCCTCCTTGCGAGGGGAGTTTGGGGAGGACACTTTCCCTTTTATGTCTGTTCGATCGGATCAAAATAGATGATCGAGGTTTTGGGGAAGGATCGACCACAATATTGTCTTTGACTCTCCAATTTGGAGATTACAACATTTTCCTCTTTTTTTAAGTGCAGCTCTTGTGGTCGACTTTGGGCTACAGATGGATAAAAGCAAGCTTAAATCCCTAAGGGTTATTCACGTGTGGGGCTCGGGAGCAGACGAAGGTACCAGGCGGAGTCGTTGGATTGCACGTATGTGGCGTACGTGCAGGCAGAGCGTGTAACGAGTCATTCGTGAGTGGAGCAAGCCGGAACGCCGAGCTACAAGACTGAGATTTGTTCGGTCGGAACACCTGATTGGTACAGGATTGTGAAAACCGGACGGTGCAGGCTATTGCGGAGGACAGAAGGCTGGAAGGTTGCGTACGCGATTAGAACAAGAGCCAAAAACTGAGAGTCAAACTAAATTTACGTAAGTCCCATTTTTCTGTTTATTCGCCGTCTTATACGAATTGCACAAGTAGTTGCTTCAGCCACGACATGGACGACGTGGTTTGGTTATCCCTCTTTTTTTGTTTAATTATATTCGAACAGACATAAGTTTCTAGCAACCCAATTAAGGAAAAGAAATTGTGAACAGAAACCTGCGCACATGTATTTCAAAGCACATACAAAGAATCTTCTGCATAAGAAAAAACTATTAGATCTGTGAGAGAGAGAGAGAGAGAGACATATTTATAGAATAAAATTATGGAAAAATGATAAAGCTAGATGATGAACACAATGAAGAAGCATAAGATAGCCCTGGTTTTCATAATTTTTACAAGAACGGGCCGATCTGTCATAGCTTTCATGCAATGAAAGTTGTAAAATGATTAAAAAAAAATAACATGAAATAAAACGTACAAGATGGAGACATTTGCAGGAGGATTTAGAGGAGAAGATAAGCTAGTGAGGTCATTATTCTGGAAATCCCTGCAACATAAACAGAAATCAGAACAAATTTATATAGCAAAAACTCCATGAAACAACTCAATAAAAAAAGTGCACTATACTAGCTCTTACAGAAGAAGACTTCTATTTCCAGTGAAAACCATATTCTTCCATACAGCATTTGGAACAGAACCATTTAGATGATTGTTCTCGAGTGAACTGCAAAAAATGTGGAGCATGGAAAATTCAGTTAAAACTTGGTTCCATTACTTGGTTTCCTCTATAAAAACACCGTTATTGGAAGACTTGACAAAAAATGCAAATACAAAAATAATTTCAACTTTCAAATTGTACAATTAGAACATAGAGAAAATATTGTACGAACTGAAATATAGGTCAATACCAAGGAGATGATATCAAAAAGAAGAAACTGGAAATATAGATGGCAGCAGGCATGAAGAAAATAAGCAAGCATTGGTACACACTGACAACACGACGTAATGAAGATAAAATGCATAAATGGCTGCATCTATTATTAAGAAGAAACAAATTGATATTGACACTCAGATCAAGATCATTGAACGCCTCCTTACCTAGAGGAATTTCTTTTTTCGGTACTAAATCAAGCCTAAGAAATGAAACAGCATAGTTTTTTATATGTGGACAAAATGAACCCTAAAACTCCATGAAAATAGAGTCCAACTGTTTGAATGTATATTTTATAAATCTTAAATGTCCCTTTCACTTCAATCACACATCCTGAGACAAATCAAAAGGGTTTAATCTACATATGATTTGGCTCGATTCAGCTGAATTGATGCCAAAAAAATCTCATATGGTGTGTCAACCCCAAAAAGATATAAACAGTCGTACCTAGTCCATGGACAACTAGCCACACCTGGTTAGCTTGAGTCCAGGTTTGACCAAGCGGAACTAACCCAACCCATCCAGCATCTTCCTTTAATGGTTTAATCAAGCTAAGGATCTTTTGCATTCCTACCACAATCTAGTGGATGGCAAAGTTTCTCTAGACTGGCAACAAATTCTACCATGCTTCACAACAAATAAATTCTACTTACATTCATGTAAGCAAACAAACATTTTCATAATGAAACATTGGTTCAAACAAGGGTTTCCAACATAGAGAGTTAAGGGTCAAGTCAAATAATAGAAGAGAAGAAGATTTGAGAGAATGAAAGCCACTATCCTTCATTGGAGGTTATACCATTCCATATATATATAATCCATCCAGTGGTTTAGGGATCTGCTTATCCTACCTAGTAAGACTGGTAAGGATCACCTAGTTCTTCAAGATGAACACTTTACATCTTTTTGCTATGAAATTCTACATTTATAAACTATCCTACGAATACCAAATATAAACAATTTGATGCCTTACTTAAGCCTACATGATATAACCGATCAATAGAAGCACTACAAAACCCCACCTCTTACAAAGATACAGCAACACAAATTGATAATATAATGAAACAAGTAAGAATATGCTCACAGTCTCTGGAGATTTGGAAGACCAGAAAAGTTTCCAGGAATGGGACCAGTTAGAGAGTTGCTCGACAGGTCACTGCAAAAGGCCATCAAAATCTTTCAAATAAATGTGGTTCAAGACATATTCATTAATCCAAATAAAACGAGCACTTAAGAGAAGGGAATAATATTAAAGCAGGACATACATTGTAGTAATATTATTAGAAAGCTTATTAGATGGAATGGCTCCGGTCAATTTGTTTTGGCTAAGATCTCTGCAAACATGAAATGTTACGTTAAAATCAGTAACTAACGGTCCAACATATATATATATATATATATATATAGTTCTTGAGAAAACGGTAGCAGTGCATTAGCTGCTACCATTGCCAGGTAAGCATGCTTGCACTTACAAGTAGCCAAGTTGGGGTATGCTGCTTAAATCAGGTACTTCTCCTTGTAAGTTGCAATTTCTAAGACTCCTGAGGAAAAAAAAAAAAAAGCAAGCATGTGATTGATACGAAAAACAAATACAATGCATTGGCTATTGATGATAGTCACTAGCCTTATTATTAGAAGAATAGCAGTCTTCAAAAAAAGAAGTTTCACTGTACATGAAAAAAATGGATACTAGTGTTTTGAAATGAAAGACAGCATGCACATGAATTAATTAAGAATTATAAATGACCTATAAATAACAAAGACACTCTATCGTTGACTGAGACAATTTTCATTTAGAAAATAAGCATAAAAATCATTATGATCAAGCCTCAAATCATTTGTAGTTGCAACAAAGCAATGTTTTCCACAGTTCTGAAATTACTCGTATGGTCGTATACATGTTACATATAAAGTATAACATGTAGGCAGAAATTTCATCTTCTCAGTTTGGCCTCTACGGGGTCTAATTACATTGTCACTTGAGGCTTGTCAAGCCCCTCCAAAAGAGCCCACCTCCATGCCTATATCACAACAACAACAACATCATCAAGCCTTTATCCCATTATATGGGGTCGGCTACATGAATCTTTTTTCTCCGTTGTGTCAAGTTAAAAGTCAAATTTTCATTTAGATCTAATAAAGAAATGTCATTTCTAATATTTTCTAACCAAGTCTTTTTAGGTCTACCTCTACATTCCTTAACATAGGTTAAATCTAATATATTAGCTCTCCTAATCAGAAAGGCTGCCATTTTATGTGACCAAACCATCTAAGGCGACTCTCTCTAATCTTATCCTTGCCTATACTATGTTACAAAAAAGCCTGAACTCCTCTTTGAGCTTGGGAGTTTGTTTTCATATGATATATTATGTTAATTTTAATAAGATTTTCCTCGTTGCTTGAATCAAAATTTATTTAGATCTAGAATCAAGATTTCTTATATTTGAAATCTCCTATAGTTAATTATTTCTTCCATTGGTAGAAGAACGCTCTCAATTAAGAATAGTTGCATAAACTTAAGTAGACTCAGGCTCAATGTCTATGCTTCAAATGAATTGACTAGGGATGGTAGAGCAAGTGGAGATATATTTGATCAAGATCCCATTATTCTATCATCCCAAGCATAATAACATATTTAATCTACAACAATCAGAGGACGGTATGCTATAATGTCCACAAAATAAAATTATCAACTATGAGTCGCTACCTCTCCAGTATCCCAAACATATCGAGGGAGGAATATATGTGGGTTTTAACTAGATTTAATTGAACAATTAGCTCGTTAAGATAGGTTTTGACTCAGTAGAGGTAGTGGTTAGGAATTACTTAAGTATTGATTGATGGGTTTACTAGTTTTGTGCTAACTCAGAATAATTGGGTTGATGCTTACATCCATTAATATGCCAAAATATTCATTGATGGGTTTATTGGTTTTATGTTCACCCATGTTAATTGAATTGTAGCTTACATTAATTGGAAGACCCGAGTTTTGAATTAAAATTTGGGGTTTACCGTTCTCAAATTCTAGCGGATGATGCAGCTACAACATGTGGGATTGTCCAGATAATTAAGGTTTACAACATTAGCTTTAGCATGTTCGAAATATGGGACATAACTTAGATATTAGAATCAGTCCAATAGTGGGTTTTATAGCATTGCGCTATATATAAGGCAACTTGATATCTAAATTTTATTTGATGGGCTTAGAGGCATTGTGTTAGCCAAAGTAAGTGGGTTGAAATGAGGCTTATAATCATTTTGATTTAATAGAAGAATTCATTCTGATTTATTCTATATGTCAAAATGGTCAAATGGGCTAAAACTAGTCAAAATGGGTTTAAAGCAATCCATTGTATGTGTTGTTGCCCTAAATTTGCAATGGCCTTTAAATAGAGGACTCACAAAATTAAATAGTGGGCAAGACATTTTGATTGTGGCTACTTACCGTGACCCTTAGATCAATTGAGAGGCAGAAATATGGAACTATGATCCTCCCTCCTGCATATAAGTCTAATCAACTTAGTCAATGTGATGTATATTTGAATTAAATTGTTTAGTTAATATGTAATATTATTTTGATGCACTTGCATAAATATTGACATTCGTGAGTTCTTTATAGTGTTCGCACAATCTCACACCTTTCTTGAATTCTATGCTCAATCTCCAGTTGACACTTTTCACAAATATTATTATTAAAAATTATATCAAATTTTATTGACTAATTCTAATTTCTTGAAGTGCTTCAAATTGTTTATTGCAACTCAAAATTTCTTACACAATTTTCCATAACATTGTCCGTTGTTTTAGTGATCTTAAGAATGTTTACTTTTTGTTGCATGTGTTGCAGCTAGGCGTCAGCGGAGCTGAAATTTGACATTTTGATCATGTTGATACTTGTATCAGAGATGGATTTAGCGAAATTACAAGCAACACTAAAAAATAACAACACTTTTAGTTTGTTTCATCTGTAAAATTGTTGTTCAACCAAGCTCACAAATCTAAAGAAGGCACCAATTTCACTGAGTCAAGTCTATTAATTGGCTCACGGCAAATAATTGACCAAGATGCATATTTAATGGCTTCTGCTAAAAGCATGCGTTGAGTGATTCTCTCAATTGAAATTATGAGAAGCTCAAATTCATCCAACAATTTCAAAACTCCAACATTAATTACAAATTTGTGCAACCAAGTTACGACAACTACTGTTGAGCAACCAAAAGCTAACTCATGGGTTTTAGTAGCACTTAAATTACAATATTCATTTATAAGATCAATATCCTCGGGCTCCTTGGCATTCCAGCCATACAACGAGAATCTTGAATTTCATATGAAGTCTGACAATTTGCTAAATCAAGTCTATTTATGGTATTGCTAGGATAATTTTAACAAGCAAGATGGATATTAGCTCTTTATAAGCTTTCAAATGTACAAATTTTAAATTATGTTTTTCACGTCATCACCATTTTGACCATAAGCTAAATACTTAATTTGATATTAACCCATTTCATCTAATACCAATTAAGCATTTACCAATCACATATAATTGTTATATGGCACAATGGATCTCAGAACTTCTTGTCTTCAATTTTATGTTCAATGAAGAAGACATAATCAAGCTTTCTTGAAAGACAAGCCACATAGCTTTTTTTAACAATAATTGTATTAGCTTTTTCTTTTTTTTTTCCGACCTTTAAATAACTTTCTATTCAGAAACAATTTTAATTATTGGGCCTTGAATCCTTTCGCATTAAAGATAGTGTTTCTTTAACATTTATTTTTCAAACGACTGCAAAATCCTTATGGGAGAGGGGAGGGGTGAAATTCTACCAAGAGCAGGATAAATGGTGTCGCCAACATGAGGATAGAATGGTGCGATGAAAAAGAAGTGGGACCACTATGGGGGGTGTCTTGGCTGACTAGGGATGAAGTGGATAACAGGGCTACGAGCGAGCAAGGCAAGAGTAAGGCAAACATGGGCGAGACACAAGCGTCCGAGAAAGGTTGGCGATGTAGGGTGCGCCAGTAAGACAAGGCTAGGCTGCTATTTTATGTTCTAGGGGGGAGCAAAGCAATGGAGCAATTGTTCATGGGCCATTCAATTGAGCAAAGCATTGTGATGCTCTAGTGCATAAGATGTGATGAAGGTGAATAGAGAAGGCCAACATAAGGTGGTCGAAGGTTAGGGAGCAAGTTAGGCGAGGGGGTAGGGTATGTAATTAAGGGCGCAATGTGCAAAGAAATGTGCGAGTGAGGAGCATGGCATGAGGGTGATGATGTTTAGATGTGGCATGAGTGAGAGAAGGGCTTGCATGAGGAGGTGTGGTTGATTCTTTTCTCTCACTTTTCTTGCTTTACAATAGGTAATGCGGTTGAGATTGCTTAGGTGAAGGAAACAATTGATCTGAAAATCACTGGAGTGTTTGGGAAGTGGGAACTGATTCCTCATGCACAAAACAAGAGTTAAGTATTTGCTGGTTTAACTGATGTAAGTTTACAAATACCACAAGATGCAAAACAAAATAATGGACAAATTAATTCCCTTCTCATCAACACATCGAAACTATTTGCTGGTTTAACTGATGTAAGTTTACAAATACCACAATATGCAAAACAAAATAATGGACAAATTAATTCCCTTCTCATCAACACATCGAAACTAATATTTATTGCCAATTCGACAATCAAAACCAACATTTGCGATAAAAAATAAGAAGCATTCACTTACAGCTTTAAAAGTTTAGCCATACTGCCATAAGAAGCTGGAATTGAAGTCCCATTGAAATTATTATTATCAAGTTGACTGCCAAAACACCAAAAAAAAAAAAAAATTAGAGAGTACTAGATCATAAAGAACACTAAGGACATAATCACTATAAACACAAAGCAATCAAAACATCTCAATGTTTATCTAAATTACATTACAAGGTTGTTTGCTTCATTGTTATACGTATGTATATGTAATCTACATTGCAACATTGAATGGCAGTATTCTATTAATCATAATTAGCATGGATCAGTGTTATTATCAGTGCAGGTTATGCTGACATGAGGTTTTTTTTTTTTCATTAAGTATTTCGGTAATTTGGTTGACGTTCCCAGAGTAACTATCATGGAGCACACGGCCATCTAAAAGGTGCTATTTTTTGGCATAAAAAAGTTGCGTTTTTTTAAATTAAAAAAATGCCTCCTTGAGATTCTAGGGAACCAATGTAATATTTGTTAAAGGTATAAAATAAGACGTACATGATGTCTGCCCAAAAAAAAAAGATTAGATGCATAAGTATCGTATCAAGAAAAAACATTGCTGGCATTCTCAGCAGATATATATAGCAGTGAAGAAAAAATCAGGTTAAGCATGCATTGGACACCAAAAAAAGGAGAGAATGACTTGCATTCATTTCCAAAAATACATGGCATAATTAATTAAGATCCATAATTGCACAAAGGTGCCGATGATCTTGACGCCCTTAAAACAAATGTTTAAATGATTGCATTAATTTTATTTTTATTACTACCTGTCCACACAATACCCAAAAAAATCATGTCTGGCGTCATTCCATGAATAACAGCCTCAACCAGAAGACCACTTGCCCAAAACTAACCTGGATGCAACCAACAACAAAAAAGAGCATACTTGCAGGTTGCTTTGCATGACCAGATGCGGCAAGCCACCAAGCAAGGAACTCTTGATCTTCATACAATTAGAACGCATTCTGATTCAGAAAAGGTAGCATAACAGATGGCGCAACAGATGCATTAATAAATGCCTCCTCCATCCACACACCCTAATGCAAAATACAAGACAGGCTGTTTCACAATGATGAGTTTTTTTTTTAATGTTCTAAGCAATAGTATTCAACACTATTTAGAAAATGTTGTTTCTTACAATCAAGCTGACAATAAAACAGGTGATATTATCCACACAGTTAAGAGCCCATACAAACACAGGCATAATTAAGCTGTCATGGAAAAAATGTAGATTGAAGGGTGAATATAACGTACAGAATAAGCAAATTTGGTGTCCTTGACAGTTCGGGGGGAAGATATCCAGTCAAGTTGTTATTGTCTAGTAACCTGTATCATGTCACTTTGTTCATAAAAAAGGCACAAGAAAAGTACGCAACCGTGAGCTGATGAAAAATCAATATAAACCGTTGTCTTTTAGGTAGCGAACGCAACTTACAAGTGAACAAGACGAGGAAGTCTTGAAAGTTCAGGTGGGATTTGCCCGCTCAGTGAATTATTGTTCATGTGGCTGATTAGTAGAATGTAAAGTATGTCATCAGAGAAAAATTGAGTACCTTCATCAATCAAGAGTTTTATGCAATTATGCAATCATTAATACTCACAAATGTCGTGTTTTATTCAACAATGCAAATGATTTCGGTATCGGCCCTGATATGTAGTTCTGATCTATCTGAATTCTATCTAAATTAGGAAGATACCCAAGCTCCGCTGGTAAAGGACCAGATAGCTGGTTACCATTCAGAAGCCTGCAAAAAAAAAATAGGAGAAATCATCAATATAAAGTAAATTTTAAATAAGTTATCGATTTCTATGATGATCCTGAGACAAAAAAACTAAACATGTGTGAGGGTCTGTGCATTCACAGTTAACATCAGTAATATTTTTTAGATTGACTTGGTATGTAGGCCTGAATTCAAGCTCACGCTGCAACAATGATATTAAGCTTCCGCCAAGAAAAGTGTTACAGCTCCAGAGAACCCTTGCAAAATGTTTTCAAGGAGAATTAGAACAAACTTTTGGGTACCAAATTTTGTAACCTCCGATCATAATCTACTACAACGCATTTTGGAAGGGATTTTTCAGAGTGAGAATGTTCATCATTAGTTTAAAAAACAAAGGCAACAATTGGAATGTCTGCTTTATTATTTTCTGTGTCAAATACTATACATAGTAAGTGGGAACTCATTGTAAAACATGAAAAACCACCGGAGTCCTGCTAGATTACTAATAGTTGGGAAAAAAACCCAAAAGATAAATTCATTAGTCTATATTTATATTCTTATCAAGACAAAATATACTTACAGAAGCTTCAACGATGTAATATTGCCTATATCCTTTGGGATACTGCCATTAATCTGATTCCACATAACATCCCTTCAATCAAAGAAAACCACAAAAGTAAAAGGAGATTAACTGAAAATTTTCAAACTAGGAAAACCAAGTCTAAAATGAAAAGAAAAAATTATATAAAAACATGGCTTCAATTCATACAGTATTTCTAATTATGGAAAATGTAATTAAGCTTTGCAGTTTCTCACAATATCTTCAGGTAAGAGAGTTGACCAAACTCGGGAGCTAAATTTCCAGAAAAATTCATCTTTAGCAGCTGCCTGTACAGGACATACTTGGTTTAGAATAGATAACCAAACGATTAGAAATCTAACATCAAATGTATAACTTAATCAAGGACATACGGTTGCAACCAACTAAGCTTGCTGTTTTTAGTCGTTAAACATGATTGTTTCGAATTGAATCGGATACATCACACAAATACTGCTACCATAGACGTGCTTTCAAAAGAATAAGATTTTTACTATGACAATCCTGACCTCCTATTCATAAAAGGATCAATCAACCAATACATGATAACGATACCCCTTTAAAACTGGGCATGGGCAGTAAATATAAGAACCATGTTGCAGATCTACATGAAAAGTTAATACCAACGTATCGGATAAGACACAAATAATGATTTAGAACACCTTGAGCTCACTTGTATGCCACGGAAAGATTATATCTTCCTGCTAAAAGTACCATGTTCAGAATTTTCCTCCTTCCAATTAAGTAAATCACTAGTTAGATTTTAATCTGCCTAAGCATGTCCAAGGAACAGAAACTTTGTGTTCAAGCACTGAGTAGAATGAAGTTATCTGCCCAGAACATCAAGGCTACACTCATAACCTTCAATATGGTTAGTCTGAATATTAAAGTAATAAGTTCCTTCAATGAAGCCTACGTCAGGGAAAGCTTTAAGAATTCAACCGCCAAAAACACAGTATAATTTTGAATGTCCATTTGCTATAAATAAATAAAATTTAATTCCAAAATTTATTTACAAAATCATGCCACATTTTCACAGGTAAAATCAATAAGCTCTCTTCTTTGTTGAAAGGAAAAAGGTATAACTTCTCCCACACTCAATCCCATTTTAGAATAATAATCACTTGAAATACATAATAAATAAAAGAAATGTATATGCTAGCTTTTCCCCATTTATACAAACAAGCATCCATAAGAAAGTACAGAATGACATGGTAGCAAAGAAAGTAATAAGCCATAACATACAGTTCTTCCACATGCAGATATCCATCTTCCAACGTAGAGTTATAGCAAAGAACCCCTTTCCAGTTTGATGAGCATGGATCCCCATCGCTCCAAGTCTTCAAATTATTCATAGGGTCAAGCAATTTGTTCCTAATAGCCTTCAAAGCAGTAACTGTTTGGAAAAAAAGGATAGGATAGAGATTTAGGTACATAAACATGACAAGTACGGAATAATGAAACATCCAGCACTTCTGATTTTACACAATAACTTAAAGAATAAAGAAGAAAAAGGGTATTTTAAGATGGATTTTAGGAGTGAAGCCAAGGTTTGCACAAAGGATTACATAGGAAGATATTCCAATTGATAACACTCCCCAAAAATTTTCCTTTATCTTCCTTTCTATTTGGGTACTACAGCAATACTATGGAACTAAAGCAAACCTTGGTCAATATAACAACAATGAGCACTATAGCAAATAATGGTTATTGCAGCAAAAATAGACTAGAAGACAAAAATCAAATAGGAGCATTTAACTATAGCAAAAAAACTCAATCAATCCTCTCATTGTAGACATTATTCTTCACGTTGAAAGGATTGCGTCAGATCATCTATTTTATAGAAAAAATTTAAACAATTTCAAAAGCCTTTGACATATCCAATTTTGGTTCATAACTAAGTATTAGAGCTCTAGGTCCAACCTATAAGATTAAAAATTATATATTTAAATGAAGGACAAGAGGAATATTCTTGGTGGTTTTCAAGAGCCTGTGTACTACGACTATAAGGAGAGGTTAAAAACAATTAAAGACTACATCAAAAGAAGAGATGAGATACTTTAGATCAATGAACAAATAGCCAAAATGCTGGTTGCTAAGGCAGTGCCACTAATGTTTATTACACAACCACTAGGTGTAGATAAAAGAGGATCCATCTAAAAGAAGATAACTTGATGATCAGAATCCATCCATGGTTTAAAATTATGTAATAAGAGGCGCGCCTTGAGGCGCAATTTCAGACTTTTAAGCCTCAAAGCCTACGCAATGAGAGCTGGCATTGAGACGTACGCCTCATATTCACTGAGGCGCACCTCGCCTCATGTTTTAGAGGCGTACGCCTCTTAAAATTAAAAAAAAGCCCTAACCTAATAAGATTCCACAATTGGTCTGTCTGCTCGGTATCGTTAGGTACATGCTCGGTACTGTTTGGTACCACTCGGTACAACAATGCTCGATACCGCTAGGTACATGCTCGGTACCGCTCGGTACATGCTCGGTACCGCTCGGTACATGCTCGGTACCGCTCGGTACATGCTCGGTACCGCTCGGTACATGCTCGGTACCGCTCGGTACATGCTCGGTACCGCTCGGTACATGCTCGGTACCGCTCGGTACATGCTCGGTACCGCTCGGTACATGCTCGGTACCGCTCGGTACATGCTCGGTACCGCTCGGTACATGCTCGGTACCGCTCGGTACATGCTCGGTACCGCTCGGTACATGCTCGGTACCGCTCGACATCTTTCCATACAAACGACTTACGAACTTTAAAAATAAGCAGAACTTCAGAATTACTCTTACAATAAAAATTTATTTCGGGGGCGCTGCCCCATGAAATCCCCGCAAGGGCACTGCCCCTTGACCCCGCGACCTGACTGGGCAGGTCGAACCCCACCAGGGGGCAGCGCCCCCTTGGACCCCTGGCTGCCCGACATATTATTGTATTCATTACTATTTATTTTTGGAATTATATGTTAATGAAAAGAATACTGTGATTTGGGAAAAATAAAATTTGAGTTGAACTATATTTCATATTATCTTATTATTGGGATATTTTGATTTCACTTCATAACTTGTGCCTTTTTATGTTTTATATTTTTTGCTCATTAGTATATAAAAAAATTATCATTTTATGTTTACGCAATCTTTTGATTTTAAGGCTTACGCCTTAAAACACCTTGAGGCTTACGCCTCACCTCACGAACGAAAAACGCCTCAATACCCGATTACGCAATTTTAAACATGGAATCCATCAATAATAAAAGAAGTTGAGAAGAAGTAGATCTTCCATTAAAGATAGAAGCAAAGTTGGAGTTACCTTACTACAAGGGAACAGTTGAATTTGAGGCAATAGAAAATTGATTTGAGCTTCTTGAAGCATATTTCATAGTTTATGATCATCCGTACATAACAAAATTGCATTTTCTTGTATGAAGTTATCCTCACATGCTTTAGTTTGGTGGAATTCACAATCTTAAAATTATGGATATTAACCTTAACATGATTAAAGTTTAAAAAGATTGTAAAATCTCATTTCTATCCCATTGGATACAGACAACAAAATAGATTTGAAAACAAAATTTGAAGTAGGACGATGAGAATGCATACAATGGAATTTAGAAGGCAAACCATTTCTTTAATTTAAAATCACTTAAAAACATGTATTTATGAAATATGTAGCAATGCTTCATAAAAGCCTTTGAACAAAGTTGAAGCTTTTTCCATATAATTGACTTTCTTGAA
Source organism: Dendrobium catenatum (assembly GCF_001605985.2). Lineage (NCBI taxonomy): Eukaryota > Viridiplantae > Streptophyta > Magnoliopsida > Asparagales > Orchidaceae > Dendrobium > Dendrobium catenatum. The sequence continues at coordinate 388,692 of NW_021320118.1, forward strand.
GCTAGTATAAAAGCCATAGCACTTGGGAAAAGAATTATTATTTTTTTCATTTGGCAAAAATCCTAGCTTGCAACTATAAACAAGGGGATGACTAAAAGCTCAGCTATAGAGGAACAAGATAGCAGACCATCATGTTGCTATTACAAAAAGTCAAGGAACAAGCTTAAGTATTACTCGAATTTATATTCATAAAAAAAGGCCAAGATGAGAAGACAAGCAAATTACTCGACATTACTTTTGAAGTAGCTGATATATGAGTGACAAAGGTAAATCTTGCATTCCCTTGATGTTGGATTCCCTTGATGTTGGATGAACAAACAAATGAGGAAGCTAGGGAAAATGATATGGCGGTTCCTGTGGCACCGCCTCTTGCCGGCCCCACATGGGCCGGCAATTTACTATAGCAGGCGGTTCAAAACCGACTCCCTCTTACCTATTTGACCTTGCCGCCTATATGTGGGACCCCTTGGATTTAAATTTATTTGAATATTATTTTTTTTTAGGAAAGGGGTGTGCGGTGGAGAGCTTATAAATAGGAGAGGTAGGGGGAAGGGAGAGATGCTAGATTTGAGTTTCTCTTGGAGTCTTTTGTGGTTTGAGGGATCTAGACCTTGCGTCTAGAGATTGGGAGAGAACGATCCTCCTCTCGAATAAAGGGTAATGTAGTCAAAAGATATAGAGAGCCTATATCTCCTGATCACAAAAGACACAACGGACTTCTACGGACGAAAATGACTAAAGACGAGGAAAGAGACGAACAAACTCTTACATTTCAAATTAAACTAAACAAAAGAAAACTTACAACAGTACAAACGACTCTTGCAAACAAAATGACGACACCCTAAAGTTGCTTCACTTAGAGAAGAAGGATACAGGTGGAGTGGCACTTGCGGAGAGACGAAAGAGATTAGAAGCCCGAGAAGAAAGGTTGGAAAGAGCCCGCAGGATTTTCGGAGGGGATGAGAAAGAAGGGTGGAAAGAGCCCACAAAAACCTTGGTGGAAACCAAGGGGTCATACCTAGGAATACTAAACACCACACTTGGGATTCCAAAAGTCCCATTGGAAACCCAAAAGACTATAACATAAAAAGTATAAAAACATTTAATTAAAAGATAATAAATGAACTAAAATGTTAGCTCATAATGAGCTAACCCTTAGTTCAATAAATGAACTAAAGTCCAGCTCATAAATGAACTAAAAGTTTAGCTCAAATATGATAAACTACTAGACTCAAGGGAAGCCAAAATATGATTTATTTTGGACAAGTGTTGACCCCCCCTTTGTCTACATCAGAGGGTCGCTTGTATCTTGCTTTGTGTTAGTTTTGTTTTATTTCCCTTGTTGCAATCCACTGTTTTGGGGATGATTTCGCCCTGATTTTGGCTTTATTCCTACTGTTTTCTTCCAATTAGTGGTAGGTGTGCTTGTGAACTCAAGTATTCCCTTAGGGTTACTTGCGAACTCAAGTATTTCCTATCAAATTGGTATCAGAGCAAGTCTCGGGACCGGTCGAGGGCTGATTTCAACAGATTCCAGCAGCAGTTTTTTCACTCCAAATTGGAAGAAGTTGCTGTTTTTCTTTTCCAAATCCTGTTTTTGGTAAATCTACAATCTCCAGATTGTGATGGCGGCAAAAAAAAGTGTATGCCTTAGAGGAAAGACTCGAAGGGCAGATGAATAAAATCAAAATGACAGTGGAGGAAAAAAACTCTTCAATGGAAGGTCAAGTCGCTGATCTTCGAGAGATGATGAAAAAAATACTGGAAATTCAAAACCAAACGGCGGCTTCAATGACAAAAGGGAAGGAGGTAAAAGGTACGAAATCTGGAATTCGTATGGAGGAAGATGAGGTGAAAATCATGGAAGGAGAGGGAAGAATACCCCATTTGGAGTCTGTCCAGAGGGGAGAAAGAGGAGGCGGATATGGGGAACGCCAGGAGGAGTACTATGACCGTCGAGGCGCTGATTTTGAAGAAAGAAGGGGGGATTTCGAAGGGGGTTTGGGCTATGGCAGGGCAAGAGAAGACCGGAAAACTTGGGGTGCACCTAGCAGTTGGGAGAGGGGAAACTATGGAAGAATCTGGGGCAATGGTAGGGATCAAAAGGTGAGAAAGTTGAAAATGCCCATATTCGAAGGAGAAGATGTGTATGGGTGATTTACAAGGTGGAGCGATACTTCACCGTCAATGGGCTGATGGAGGAGGAGAAGCTAACTACAACCGGATTATGCTTGGAAGGGAAAGCCCAATCGTGGTTTCAGTAGAGAGACCAGAGGAGGCCGATCAGAAACTGGAGGGAATTTAAAGACTGCATAATAGAGCGTTTCCAAACCGATCAGGGAGGAGACTTCTATAAGCAGTTCTTTGCTCTAACGCATGAGGGATCAGTAGCAGATTACCGAGAGCAGTTCAAGCACCTAGCCAGCGGGGTGGAGCGACTCTCAGATACAGTGTTGGATGAAAATTTCATGAAAGGGCTAAAGGCGGAGATCCGAGCAGCAGTGAAGGTCTTGATGCCCCGTGACTTGGGAGAGGCCATGAGGTAAGCCCAACTGGTGGAAAATCAGAAAAATTTGGAGAAGGCAGCTAGGAGTAGCAGCACCGGGGGCACATACAGAATGACGACCACTCATCTCACACCTAAAGGACATATCGGCTGAGACTGCCACTCACGGCGACTATTCATTGTCACAGCTGAGAAGATCTATTGGAGATTATACAGCCAGCTCGGAGTTACCGGCCACACTTACGGAGGATTTAGAAGTGATTATGGAACCCTTAGAGTTGATGGGGGTTCGTCAGAGAGAAGAGGGAGCGAAAGAAGTGCTGATCAAGTGGAAGAATCTACCGGACTGCTATGCCACATGGGAGCCATACGAGAGGGTGAAACAGCAATTTCCTAATTTTCACCTTGAGGACAAGGTGATTCTTTGGGAGGGCGGTATTGATATGGCGGTTCAGAGAGAACCGCCTCAGTCGGACCCACCTGGGCTGACAATTTACTATAGGAGGCGGTTCAAAACCGCCTCCCTCTTACCTATTTGAGCTTGCCGCCTATATGTGGGACCCCTTGGATTTAAATTTATTTGAATATTGTTTTTTTTTTAAGGAAAGGGGTGGGCGGTGGAGAGCTTATAAATAAGAGAGGTAGGGGGAAGGGAGAGATATGCTAAATTTGAGTTTCTCTTGGAGTCTTTTGTGGTTTGAGGGCTCTAGACCTTACGTCTAGAGATTGGGAGAGAACGATCCTCCTCTCGAATAGAGGATCACTTGTATCTTGCTTTGTGTTAGTTTTGTTTTATTTCCGTTGTTGCAATCCACTATTTTGGGGCTGATTTCACCCAGATTTTGGTTTTATTCCTACTATTTTCTTCCAATTAGTGGTAGGTGTGCTTGCAAACTCAAGTATTTCCTATCAGAAAAATTATTCAACCTTCACCTTCTAATGAAATCTAACACCATTGATATCGTTTTGAATTCATGTAATGAAAAGAACCTTGTCTATGACACTCTGGTTGAGAGATTGGAGTTAGTTGCAACTCACAATCAAAATCTTAGTCTTCGAGATAGTTATAGTATCGTAATATTAGTTAAATCACTTGACAACATAGTATCATGTTTACTTTTTGGATAGATTTTACTGATGAAGTAGCTTGTGAAATTGCTCCGTGAGATGTAAATCATTTAATTTTGGGCAGTCCACGCCTATGTGATAGGGATGCTATCTTCTAAAGAAGATAACATTTTTTTTGCATATAAAGCGAGGGAAAAATGAAAAAATGAAGTAAGTTGGTCTATTATTCCACCTTCAAGGGGGGTGGAAAAGACCATGAGATTAGATTATACCAAATAGTAATCAAGAGTTCTCTTCCTAATGATTAAAGCACAAAAAGCACCATCATAATTGTTAATCCACATTGTGTCCAAGAAAATGAAGCATTAGAGTAAAAACAAAAGCCTTAGCTATAAGGAAGAAAAGAGAGAATAAATCTAAAGGCCAAAAAAAGAAACTCATTTGCAATAGTCAATCGACTAAAATAGTGAGTCATGATTTGGAAGGTTCTTATTGAAAGAATTTTTCAAATCATAATGTTGGATAGGAAGATCAAGCCATTAGATATCTACAGGTGAAGATGAATCATTGGTCAAACATTTGATGATCAATATCAAGTGACATGAAAGTTAAGTCGTTGGATGGCAATAAGGACAACGAGATAGGGAAGACTTTTGAATTTATCTTGGGTAAGTTTGTATTTTGCATCTCAATTTAAATTTTTTTAATGGAATTAGTTTTGGATAGGTAGAAAAGCAGAGGCAGACCTAAAAAGACTTAGTTAGAAAATATTAAGAATGATCTTTCATTTTTAGATTTAAACGAGAACTTGACCTTAAATAGGACACAATGGAGAAAAAGGATTCATGTAGCCGACCTCACATAGTGGGATAAAGGCTTGATGTTGTTGTTGTAGTAGTTTTGGATAGATAAACTTTTCCAAAGTAGTGAATTTATGGATAAAATTGTTTCTAATCGATGGGGTTATTTTAGAAGAAGATAAGGTAACATTTAAATTAGTTACTAGCTTTTCTTTTTACAAATAGGCTATTATTATCATAAAAAAATAATTCAAGCTTTCCTAAAAGATTTCCTCTCTACTCGATACTAAAGCAATAGCATGCCACTGTAGTGATTGCAGCCACTTTACCAAACCACTGGAAGTGGGGCAACTACGAGCATTGTAGCAATTGTGAGAGCTATGGTTAATCATGATTACTGTAGAAAACTACTAGTTGAAGGAAAAAATCAGATGAGAGGAGTTTCTTACGGCAAGAAAACTCTACCAATCATCTTATTATGGACTCTCGAGTCTCGTCATCATGTTATAGGGATTACATCAAATCCTAGAAATTTTCCTACAACTAAAATCTTCTGCATATGCAATTTCTAAAATCAAGGGACAATATTCAAAACTACATCCAATTAGCTTTAATTTAAAATTATACATTTCTTCTTTCACAACAAGTAGTATTAAAGCAATTTTTGAAAAAGTAATTGTAAATCAAACCCACCCCATATGCTTCCCCTTACCCATCCCACACCACTCCTTCCACCAAATTAAAAATAATAATAAAACATCAAGCCTTTATCCCAAAACGTGGGGTTGGCTACATGAATCCTTTCAAAAATTTTCTCAATTGTGTCCTATTAAGAGTCAAATTCTCATTTAAATCTAATAAAGAAAGGTCAATTCAAATATTTTCTAACCAAATCTTTTTAGGTCTACCTCTACCTTCCTTAACATAAACCAAATCTAATACATCTACTATCCTAACCGGGTCATCAGAAGGCCGACATTTTATGTGAATAAACTATCTAAGGCGACTCTCTAATCTTATCTGCCACTAGAATTACTACAAGCTTTTCATGCATATGCACGTTTCATATTCTATCTCTAAGAGTAAAGCCACTCATCCACCTAAGCATCCTCATCTCGGCAACACTTAACTTAATTTATGCTTCTCTTTTATGGCCAACATTCTACGTCATAAAGCATTGCAGGTCTCACCACCATCTTATAGAATTTTCCCTTAAGTTTGAGGGGTACTTTTCTATCACACAACAAGCCTGATGCATTCCTCCACTTCAACCATCCAATTTGAATTCTACTAATAATATCCCCATCTATTTCACCATCACTCTAAACAATAGACCCGACATATCTAAAATGTGTACTCTTATTAATGATTTGATCGTCCAAAGCCACAATCTCTCCATTAGGTATATTACTACTAAAATTGCACTCCATGTACTCGGTTTTAGATCTACTCAAATGAAAACCTTTGGACTCTAAGGTTGACCTCCATAATTCAAGTTTACCTTTAACTCCCTCTTTAGTCTTATCAACAAAAAGAATATCATAAGCAAAAAGCATGCACCAGGGTTCATCGTCTTGCAAATGCTTAGTAAGAACATCCATGATAAAGCAAAAAGATATGGACTTAAGGCTGATCCTTGATGTAATCCAACTGAAAATAGAAAAATACTTGGTCAAATCACCTTGTGTTTGAACACCGTAACAACTCCATCATACATATCCTTAATGACTTAAATATAAACATTATTAACCCCTTTCTTTTCTAGAAATATTCAAAATAATAATAAATTATGGGATAAAAATTATACCTTATATAGATAATGTTGTCATCAATATGGATCATATGAAAATTTTATATATTGATCACTCATACATAAAATACCATATCAATAAGATGAAAGATCATATTATATGCTAATCTCTCTAACTGTAAAGATAAAAATAAATTTGTAGACATTCAAAATTGTGTCATCTCCACAAGTTAGAAAATCTGATCCTTGTAATCAACTAGTCTACGAGAGTTATTATTATGATAATACATGTTCTATAGATAAGTTTGATGATGATGATAATCAATTATAAACAATCGAGCTTCTTGCTCAGCCTAACCCTAAAACTATTCCTAAATCTAAACTAAGATCATGCTCAAGCCTATCGTTAAGCCTAAGACATATTATTGAGGTAAATAAATAGATTAATTCATAGATTATGACATAATTGTAATATTTTTATCCATATATAAAGTTGTTCCACATGTTCTAAAACTATTGTAAGCTCTCTCTTGAAAAATATAAATTGAATTTGTGATACCAATTATAATATTGTCCGGAGACAATGAGACTCACTAAATGTATTGATAAAAGAAAGTTGTAATAAGCATGGAAATGGCTAAAATAAACCATATTCTAAGAATTGTGTTCAATAAGCACATACTGCAGATTCAAAGATGTCCATGAAACAACTTCCCCACCAACTCCATAAAAACTAACCTTAAAAAATAGCCTTCTACATAACTCTTAAAGGAGAAAAGAGTTATCAGCCTAAGGAGTATTGATAGAGTACAAAACATGCATCGATATTTTTTTATTATCTAGTATTATTCAAGATTGTTTGAAAGGTTTTATTATAGTTTTAATTTATTTAAGTTTTAAGAACAACTTTATTTTGAAAAGTTAATGAAACAGATATAGGAAATGAAAGAAATACACATGCATGAGTTTACAATGGGATTGCAGAGGATAAATCTATTAAATTTCATTTCAACATGAAAAGAGAAGATAATGATTTTTCATGTGATATAAATTTTGGAATAAACAATAAAAGATATAGTCAATTTTCTTACTAATGGTTTAGAAGAATAACATTTTCATTATATAAGAAATAATCACTATAATATTCCCTTTCGTGCAAAGCCTGATGTTTGTCTCTTCCATGTGACCTAAGAGTGATATTGATTCCTTAACAAAATAACCTAAAAGAAATAAACCGTGAACTTTACAGATCGGACTAAGAACAGCTAGTTCCGAGAGTAAAAAAGTAGCCAAGATAGAAATCAGGAGTAAAAAGTAATCTATATATATATATATATATGTGTGTGTGTGTGTGTGTGTGTGTGTGTGTGTGCGCGCGCGCGCGCGCATCTAAAACAGCAGCTAACCCAAAGTTTTAAAAGATAAATAATTGATTATTAAAACTCCGGTATCAGGATAATCTGAAAATATTGTAAAAATAAAATTGGTACAGCAGAGTCTAAATATATATTTTAAATGGTCTAGTTTGATATTTTATGAAATTCAATGAATATTAGTAGGAAGTATCAAAAGAGTGTGAAAGAATTGAAAGTAGGCACCATGAAAAGAAATTATTTTAAGAAAATAAAAAAAGGAAATAGAACTCATATTACCACATGCATCAACTTGGCAGTGAAAACTGATTCAAAGTGCACATAAACAAGAAAAAAAGCACGCTTGCATTTACCTTCAGACGGATCAGTTATCTGTGCTATGGCAGGCTGCACAAGAAACCAGCATGAAACAGCCACAACTGCTCCAAATAACATAATTTGAACTCTAGACATCTCTTAGCAATATCAAAACCACCAGGCAGAATCTCGAGGTTGAAGCTCTGAGATCACGAGCAGTTCCAAATTCAAAGTAAATAAAACAAAAAAATTGCAGCGCACAAAGTTTAAACTCAAGCTCTTGCTTGCACTTAGTAAAGTAAAAAATAGCAAAAGAAGGACATCCTGAAATCCATATCACAATCAAAGAGGCTAATAGCAGTATAAGAAGTAAAAATAAGCTGTAGTTTGATGATTTAGAACATCAGACTCTAGAACCATGTTGTTTAAAAAAAAAAAAACTTCATATGCTCAAAGACAACTTACAATTAACTCCAGATAAAGCAAGAATTAGAAACGAAGTGAGGGAAATCATATCCTGATTACAAGGAATCATACAATCTGAATGCTTGAAAAATAAGGACTAAATATCTGCCAGGTACTACATGTAAGTAAGAAACCATCAAGCTCTTTCCTATTAAATCGTCATTAAAGCCCATCAAAATCTCATCATTCCTTTAATAAAAAAGACATAAGGAAAAACACTAAAAAAATTCAAACAACAACTGGCTAGAATCCCACAATTTACAAGCTCCAGATGTTCAAGCACACAATACCTCCGCAAATTCGCCGTTCCAAGCAAAATCCTAGAAATCCAAAAACAGGAACTTGTATTCCTCTTCCAAGAAGATCGCATGCGGTAATCTATGGTTTTCCCCAATCCTCTGACCGAGTCCAGAAATTGTGAAGGGCAAAAATGGTACGAAGGTGACATCTTCCTCCCGCCCACCTTTAATTAATGCCTTAAATACAATAACTTTTGACCTAAGGTCTGCTCGTGGAACAGTAAATTGATAATATTCAAAGGGGATGGGGAAGAAAATGACTTTGGTTAGGGTTTGGATGGGTGGAAAGGAAGACGATGACGGCTTCGGACTAACATCCGATTGGAAAAACCAGCGGTAAAATTCAGCATATGACGCTCGACGCAACGCGCTAACCAATAAGGGTTTAATTATTTCGAACTGCGAAGCTGAAGTTACTGAAATGCCCTTTCCATGTGCTCCCTCTTCTCCATTTCTCGTAGTTATTAGTGATTTAGGTCTTTTAGTTTTTCTATTTCGCCTAATTCTTTTTTATAACTAAAAAATTCACTTGAAAAACGCTTCAAGTTATTGAGAATAGTCACACAACTCTCCTTGGACTATTGGTTGAGAGCTTAGGCTTCCAACTATGAGGTTCAGGGTTCGAGTCTATGTGTATGCGTAGTGTGTGTGAGTTTGCCTTAAATGACCTAAATGTCCCAAAAAAAAAAAATTGAGAATAGTCAGAATGTCAGATAGTTAACTTCTCTAAAAGTAAAATCCTCTTCATCCTCTCACCGCCGGCCGTATTACTTTTTACCATCGCATACATCACTGAGTATCATGTTTCCCATACTCTTCTCTTTGGATCTAACTCTACATCCGGATTTCAATGAAACCTTGATAAGTGAATTTCATATTTTATTTTGCACTTGTCAGTGAAGCTCATAGACAATATTTAATATAGATTTCTTATTAATATATTTTTTCTCTTACGAGCCCACCAACCTGACTCCATCCAAAGGTAAAAATTTTGAATTCGGCAGATCAAAAGTTGTGGCGTCGGAGTCGGATCATTTTTCATCTTCAAATTAACTTTTCATCTTCGGCATTGCAGACAGTACCCTCCTCATTGGCATTCATGTGCTTTATTAACTCGTTAAGTTCCATCAAGGTTAGTTCGTCATTCTCGTTCCGTTCATCTTCAAAGAGTACTTTTTTTACGTTTCTCTCAAAATAGGTTTTAAGGTTTATGGTTTTTAGAGTTTATAGTATTTTCTTGTCGCTTTTGTTCAGCTATCGACCCATCTTTTTCAACAAACAGAAGTGCCTTGACTTACTTTGTTTAACAAACATAAGCTCATTCGTCGCACTATTTTAAAAAAAGAGAAAATGGTTGTCAGTTTTCATAAACGGTTGGACGCTCGCGGCCTTGCGAACCGGTGAATGTAAACCTTCATATAAAATTTTAAACATATGAGATTGTATAATGTGTGTTGACTGTGTATTGAGTGTGTATCGATTATGTATCTACATTGCATTTCATTTTCTAAATTAGGTTGCATAGATTTCATACATTGTATTTGAGTTATTTTTGTTCATTTTTGTTTTTCTTTTTTGAACTTGTATTAACTGCATATTAAATATATATTAACTAGGTATTGATTGTGTAGCAGTTGTGCATCAACTGCATATTAATAGTTTATCGAATGTACATTAAGAATTGAACTTGTAAGAAACAATTTCTTTGATACACAATCAAGATAAATGTGTATTAATTGTGTGTTAACTAGGTATTGCTATGTATCGATTATATATCGACTTTGTATCAACTTTGTATTCAATTTTTAAATTAGGTTGCATGAATTTTAAATATCTATGAGTTATTTTTATTTATTTTATCTCTTTTTTGGAACTTGTATTACTTTGTATTGACTTGATATTCACTGTATATTCATTATGAATTAACTGTATATTGACTATGCATCAATTGTGTATCGTGTCACAATCCATGATCGACATTGGAAGAATTACATTTATCTTTCATTTTAACCATTTAACTAGAGTTTACCAATGAACATTAGGAAGAAATATGATTGCATTATTATCTTATGTGAGGCCTCAAGTTATATGATCCTTACCCTTCTTGAAAATATGTAAAACCATGTAATGAGCATGTAGCCTGACAACTAAAATCAATGCAAGATAAAATAGAACAATATGTTATAAATCATATAAAGAAATATACGCATCAATACATATATTGATTATCTGTATCAACTTATCATTATATAATTCTTCACATCTCAATTTATTACATCATCAGTCACAATATTAGTAATAATTAGCAATACTAATGTAAGTAATAATATTAGAATCATGATCAATAACATTAAATAGTATTAATGACAGTAAAAAGTATTAGTGACAGTCACAATATCAATACAATATTCATAGCAGTGTCGGTATAAGTATTCAGATATTCAATATATTAAGAATATCTTGCTCTCGCACTTATGACTCTCGATCAGTCTCCAGAGGCGGAGGTAAGGGGGGGCCAGAGGGGTCACCTGCCCCCCCTAAAAAAAATTCAGATGAGGCGCAGTGTGCCGTTTGCAAAGAGTCTTTTGAGACGGGGGAGGTGGCCAAGCAGCTTCCTTGCAAGCATGCTCCACAACTCTGGTCCGGTTTGTCGGTATGAGCTCCCAACGGATGATCAGGACTCTGAGCAGCGAAAGAGTGATATGAACGAAGCGCCAACGTCGGCTATGGAGATGGATATTGCAGGTTCTGGTGGTTCGAATGGGACACTTGCGGGATCTGATGAGCAGAATGCCAATGGGCAACGGTCAAACCTGGTGGAGCGGAGGTTTAGGATATCGCTAACATGGCCATTCAGGGGATTAGGGTCTCAAGCTGATGCCAACAATGCAGGGGATGCGCAAGGTAGTGCGAGTGGGAATGATGAAACTTCAGGTAGTCAAGGAGCATTTGGGCTGGAGAACAGACCATGAGACTTGGATTAAGGAATTTTAAGGTAAGGTTGTTGGGAAGTGATTGTTGTTTTTCTTTGCTAGCAGTTTCTTCTCTTTTGTAGTAGACCATGGCCATAGTTGCATTTGGGTTCATGTTTTTTAATCCAAAGTACATTCTTGCCTATCGAAATGCACTATTACCTTTATTGATGTTAAACTGGTTAAGTTATTTACCAGTTGGAATATCAAGGATGAAATTGGGTTAGAACTAACTTTTTGTCAGGTTCGGTATGCTTGATCAATAAATGTTTTGAAATTTTTGGATATATTTTCTAGGTTATTTACTAATGTATTATTCCATAACAACATTTTCAACTTCCACAATTAACAGAGATTGAGGTTTCTGTCTATGCTCACTTTTTTACTCTTTTAGAAGATTCTGGTTGTAGAGAATGGAAATTCATTAGATGCTAGTGTAGTTAATAAAATGCATGGTATGACAAATGTAACTCAAAGAAATTGGTTGTTTTTCAACAAAAAAAAAAGTCACAAACGGAACTATTTTAATGTATTTTAACTTTTCAGATAAGACGACAAACATAACTATTTTAATTTAGACCCCCCCTGAATAAAATTTCTGGCTCCGCCACTGTCAGTCTACCCTTATAACTCTCAGTCAATGTAATTTGTATAACTCCCCCTTGAAAAATGTGAATTAGTCGCCTCGACTTCTTATAGCTCTTAATCAATCTCCAACTCCTTATGACTCATAATCAGTGAATCACGTGGATTAGTATGGTATCACATAAAGTTATCATATAGTGTATTTGATATCATTCAATACTTTATTTAAAATATAATAAAATTATATCAAATCATTTAGAATAAACAAATCTATAACATATCCAAACTTGCACGATGAAAGCTTATGAAATCAGGAGACAGTGTAATGTTTGCAAATTTATGAGAGATAACATTCATAGAAATTATAATCATAAAAAATATAAGTAAGAGATTAGTCACTTATAATAAATAGAATAAATTATGTAATAGGAATGACTGACAAATATGATCCAAATACCTTTCTCTCTACTCACTCATCTTCCCATATTTCAATTTCTTCATAGTCAACCAACCAAGTGAGGGAGTCGATGGGTGGGGTGAGGCTAGTATGTATATATATATATATATATATATATATTCATGGCCTAGCATCTTAAAGTTCACAAGATCAACGTTAAAGCACTCTAGTTCAAAAAATTTATATTTTCAAATAAATTTATTTCACAGATTCGAGTTATTACATATCAACATTGTATTCCATCTATTAGATTGGGTTGCATAGATTTTAAAATGTATATAAGTTATTTTTGTTCATTTTATATTAACTGTGTATTGAATGTGTATCAACTTCATATCGACTTTGTATTGTATTTTCTAAATTAGGTTATACATATTTTATATGTAGATGAGTTATTTTTGTTCATTTTGTCTCTTTTCCGTACTTGTATTAATCATGTATTGGCTTGTATTCACTACATATTCAATGTGTTGACTATATATTGACTATGTATCATATTTGTATTCATTTTTCTAAATTAGGTTGCATATATTTTAAATATCTATGAGTTATTTTTTAATTATTTTCTCTTTTTTAAACTTGTATTATGTATTGACTTGATAGTCACCACGTATTCACTATATATTAAATTTTTATTAACTATGCATTGAATGTTTATCAAATATGTATCGACTTCGTATCAACTTTATATTATATTTTATAAATTAGGTTTCACAAATTTCAAATATTTATAAATTATTTTTATTCAATTTATATTAATATTGTGTTAACTTAGTATTTATTACATATTCATTATGTATTGACTGTGTATTGATTGTGTATCAACTTTGTTGCATCCGGGAGTATTCGCGGCGGTAGAGAAATATAAAGTTTAACGTCTTAGCGTTGTACGAAAATCTGGCACGCAATCAGATAAGAGAGAGGGTCTAGTATTTATGAGACACCAATATTTTTACGTGAAAAACCCCTGAAAAGGGGGAAAAACTACAGGGCCTTTTTATTATGGCGTCATGTCATCGTCATCTTTCTCAAGCCCAGAAAATTAATAATCTGTTTTTGAACTTGTTGGCTTCGAAAATTCACAACACACATTATTAGTAGACTCTCTATACTGTGTGGATAGAATGTCCATGCTAAAATAATCATTATTTAACGATATTAAACACTTATTTCTTATCCTATAAAGCTCCTCTAACCAACAATTGCTATGGAGGCTACCTTCTATGATCATTTCAGCCCATATTTTCTCGAACTCCTTCTTATAGTCAAACTTGCTCAAATATTTATAAAAGAATCATCTAACTTTTTCATTGTTATTGAAGTCCAAATTTTTTATGAAGCCTTCTTGGAGATGTGCCATTGGCGCAATCCATAATGTGTGCTAGGTAATGCAACTTCTATGACCTTAGCCATTATTTTATCTTGATCAGTAATATTGTTATTAGTTATTTATCATCCATTATTAGTACAAATGTTCTAAATAGTCATGAAAATGATCCAATTATTTTCTCTGAAAAAAAAAGCCACCCCGAGCAGAATATTTTGCCAATGATTATTAACACTGATAAATGACGCACAAACTAAATTATATTTATTAGGCCTATAAAGTAGCATAAGAAAATACTATATATCCAATATAGTCACAATCTATCCTACCCATCCCATCAACAAAAAATTTTTTAATAATATATCAAATTCATCGATTTACACGTCTCATGCAAACATAGGGGTGTCAACTTGCCGAGCTTTAAATAATAGAATTAAAGAATTAGTATCCCCATTTTTAATCTTTGCTCTTTTCTCGTTTTGAATTTAGTTGTAAGTATCTCTCTTAGAGAATCCAACATTCTCAATACTTCCGACTTCATCGGCACGGTAGGAAAAAATAGCTACGATTCTAATTTTGGCTTCTATCATTATTTTAAGAACTTATGCTTTCTTATCACTCATGTCCTTTCATGATCTAAGTATATGTTTGCCTTCAGGCCTAGCCAAATCATGATTGTAGCTTTCTATAATTTTTTGCATCTTTTAATTTCCATCTTCATCAACTATATAATTAATCATAGCTAACAACCTGTTCTAGCATCATACCTTAAACATATCATTGCTTCAGGCTGCATGCTGATTTTCAACTTCAAGTCTTCCTGGATATTTGCATACCACCTTTCGGTCTCCGTGTCCTATGTGCATATCATATGCTTGAAGAATGTAACGTCCTCCTTCAAACTAATCTTCATCTTCATCGATTGTTCCTCGTTTTTTAAAATACTAAATATTGGGGTGCTCTCGTGAGTTTCTCTTTAAAAGGAAGAGCCAATCCTAAACCCTAAATTTGAACGGAATGGTGAAGGCCTTTTTCAAAAAGTCAAAATGACTGACCCGGGTTGGTTAGGCTGTCAAGATCAAAATAAAATATGATATCCACGTACCCAATCCATGCATCACAATTTCATTGGAATTCGGTTCCATGCAACTTCCGTATCTCACAACTCTTACTTATCACAACTTCCTCATCTCAACGTGCTAGGACGAGATCCCGTTGCAACTTCTTCGTCCAATTATATATAATGGACATGTGTTATATGATCAAATCACTATAAATCTCATTTGCTTATTGTACTTTTGACTAATTTGTCATTTCATATTTGTAGAGCAACTTCATATTTGCTTACTTTCAACTTATCTTTATCTTATTATAACATAATATTTCCTCTGAATTAATAAATAGCAAAATTCCATCATTCACGCCAGCAATTATCTTCTAATAGCTTTTGAAGCTGTTGGGACTCTATAATTATTTATGATTATTAATAACTCTAAATTCAAAATATAAATAATTGAGAAAAAAATCAAGCAAACTTATAGATTTAAGGGGGAGGGTTGTTAATATCATTCTTATCTAAATCTATTCTAGAATATTCCTCACTATTTAGCCCATAGATATTATCACGACAATTTCAAAAAAAATTTAATGTGCAAAATTTCTCCAATGAATTGCACACAAATTAGAGTTCCGTCGGCCTTAGGTGACCGGTCTGATCGTAGATGATTATAAACAACCAAGTAGTGATGATGTCAGTGATTGCTCAGAAAATTTATATAGTTGAACGAAGATGGAGAAGATATGCTTTAATTATTTTGATACCAATTGAAACCAAGTTCACACCTTTCAATTTTGGAATCATTCTCTAAGATATGCCAATCCTCATCAACAAAAATAAGATTAATTATTTTGTGAGGATACCGAACGTCATTCTAAGACCAACCAGAATGCGTCAAGTCACCTCTTGTCCGGTACCGCATCTCGGTACTACTCGGTACTGCTCGGATGATTATTTCAATATGCTATTCAGAAGATAAAGTTTTTAAAGAACTAAGCCATTAAAATTAGCATCCGTATGAAATTAGAGAAAAAATATTACTGATGACGATTCGAATTTTGATAATTAATATTGCACACTCATAATCTAAATATTTTGCCTTGTAAATATTTTTTTATTTTTTAAAATTAGAAAATTTTTTAGACAGAATATACTACTAATTTTGTAATATACTGAATCTCAAAATTATTAAATGTAAATCCAGGATATGAAAATCATACATGATAAAAATTTTAATTAAAATATTTTAATTCCTTATTT
>NW_021320118.1:407128-409993 GCF_001605985.2 Dendrobium catenatum
AAATAATTTAATAATTAATTACAATAAGTTAAGTTAAAAAAATATTAATTAATTAAATATTTAATATATACCATTTATAAAAAATATATTAAAATTCATTGGAAAATCCGCCGAAAAATCTATCTGAAAATCAATCATAAATATTTCATTGTAATCCGCCAGAAAGCCATCGGTATTTTCCTGAAGTGTTCTAACGATGAGAATATTGGATAGTAAATAAAGGAAAAGCTTTCAATTTCAATAGAGTTGATGGAGGGGATGTGTTTCAATAATAAGACGGACATGCAGTTTGCATTACAGAGATGATCGATTAAAAATAATGTTGCATTTGTCGTGGTTACTTCAAACATGCAAAAAATGACAGTAGAATGTGCTCAGCATTGTAGGTTGGGCTCTCCGTGCTTGAGGCGGTTGTAGAGGTTTGAGCAAAGAGCTAGGAGGGATATGGATAATATCTTCTATAAAGCATCAACATATATCTGTCACACCTATTCTAGCGATAGGCCATCATTAGTATAATTATCAATTCATAAGCTACTTCATATTACCCACTATTAGGAGGCTGATGGGACCTAAAGCCAAGGGAAATTATTGGTCAAATTTAAGCTAAGTTCAACATCAAAGTATCTTACATGAAAGCATGGGATTGAAGATGGAAGGATGTAAAGGCTGTGTTTGGTAGTTGGGAGAAGTGTTATCAGATTGTAAACTTATTTATGGAGTCTTATCAGAGCTACCTTACATTTCCAACACCTCCGAACATTCCCTCTGCCTTCACACAAATTTTATGCCATCATCCTAGGTGAATATTCTACCAGACAAGGTGATGCTATTGGGCAGGAGCAGCACCACCTATGTACTAGACCATTACGTGCTCCACAACATTTCACTCGTGGCTCTGATGCCATACCGCATAGGCATATGAGAGGGCACTAGTTGTATTTATGTTCTCATGCAATGTCATATACATTCATGACTTTTCTTATAATATTGAGAGTTATTTGCTGGGTACGTTTATCTACTTTGTTGTACTTTTATCGATGTGTATGATATTTTTTGTGATGCACTCATTTGGATTACATGATTAATGATATTCTAATGCTACTCTTGACATTTCTAAACAAAGACGATGGAGAAAAAAAAAAGAAGGCAAACAACTAAAATACATTTCTTGATGTAGATGAAATAACTCTCTAAACACCTAGAATAGCTTCAACTTCTCCTATGGCTACCATACATCAGTTAATTTCTTAAAACAAATCATAGAAATTCAAACCAACCCTAATTAGTTTCACTTAACAATTTCCTAATACGAGCTTGAAGATGGCTTTACGTTGGCAAACAACCAAAGTAGAATTTAAACTCATATTGTAGATCTTGCCAATCTGCTAGATTTGGAAACTTTGTCCTCTTACCTTAGGGCAAACACTTCTTTATTTGCTCCTTACACATATCCAGGATAAACGCTTTCTCATATGACCTCCAAGGATGATAAAGAATAATATATTCATTATCAGCCTTCGGCCGTACGTTCAACATCAGTCGAACTCCCACCTACTTTTTCACGTATAACACCATGAAAGCGCATCTAAAAAAATGCAAACTATAACACCGTCAAAACGCATCTGCAAACTAACCGAGTTAACATCATGCTCCAAAATTTTTTCCTCGGCATACTTCCAACACCTAAAATTTAAGAAATTTATATCTATGTTGCACTCCATCTTCATAACTTCAGCATGTACATACCATAGTATTCTATCCATGTCTTCTGTTCACGCATGCATGCAGTATTTGAATATCTCATTTGTTCTTGTCTTATGCTCTAGGAGACTGTCCACACACCTTGTAATACAATGTGCATTCGATGGCTGGTAATATCCAACAACTGTTTCATGGATATACCATGGGACTTCTTGTTATTCGGCAAATACATTCTACGCATTCTAAAAAAAAAAAAAAAAAAACAACAAAAATTCAAACCAAACTATCACACCTCTTAGACAAAACCAACCTATAAGCACTTACTTCACTCAACCTTCACCTCAAATGGAACATAAGGCTCTTATATATAGCAAAACTTTCAAGAACAATGGATTCAAAGGCCAACATTGAATTTAAATTTTAAAACTAAATCATCTCACACTCCGAAGCATGTGACATTAACATAGTACAAAGTACTGTAACGTCACATTTGCACAAAGTATCTCACATGTCTAACTATTCCAACAAGGAATCCAAAATGTTCATTAACTCATTAATTCAATCATTTAAAAAAAAATATTTACTTGTGAGTCACTTATTAAATGGACGACTTTGATGAATTCTAAATTTTTACATTCCGTTGGTTTGCTAACTAATTAATGTTTAAATGATGCTTAGTTTAAAAAATTGCCCTTTTGTTATTTGTATTTTATTGAAGAAAAATAAATTTTGTGAACAAAGAGCCATAAATTTTTATGCATATCAATCACTTTTTTAGAATAAAAGTTTTATTAAATTTTGTATCGAGGAAAGTTTATTTTTACGAATTTCTACAAAATCAACTAGTAAGGGTCAACGAGGTTGGCACGTGCGATTGACTTCTGATACCGTTATCTCAATGGTCCTGTGATCAAACTCTGGCTCTTTCAATGTAATTTTTGATCATTATGATTAAATTTACTTAATATCTAAAATAAGAATTTATATACAAATTTATAATTTATATATATTTATATATCACATATCTAAATTTTAAAATATATATTTATATGATGTCCTAACATATAGATTATATTTAAAAGAATTATTTTCAAATAAATGAATGTTAATAATATTTTTGATGTGATTTAGATATCAGAGTATCACGTAAGTCCCCCTTTT
>NW_021320118.1:410303-439997 GCF_001605985.2 Dendrobium catenatum
TGTGTACTGCAATGCTGCTTTAGAAAGCAATAAGAAGATTAGACTTCGTTTGAGACAGTTTTCATATTGCTTTATAAAGCAGCTTTTCTAATACAAAATATATTAAATCAGCAAAAAAAAAAAAACTATCCCAAATGAAGCGTTAATAAAAAAATCTCGATAATGAGAAAAAAATAAAAACTAAAACTATTTTTCTTAAGATTTTTGTGCCAATTAAGATAAATTCATACACATATCATATATACAAACTTCAAATTTAAAATCTCATTGCTCAGAGCCAACAGATTAATATGAGCTGCATATAAAAAAAAACCTTTAATGATTCTGCTCCTTTGTTGACATTTGGACTGATTCTTAGTTCAGATCTCTTTAAAGATGCTATAGCAACTGCAGACAGTCACAACAAAAAAAAAAGGATAAAATAATAAGAACAAGTTTTCTTCACATTTAAAGTTTTTCAGAAGTTTCAGATCTCACAATTAATGAGATTATATAAGTTCAACATCCTCTTTTATGAGATTGAGCTTCAAATAATGTACTATTAAAATATTTAATATATACAGTTCATGAATGCATAAATACGATTAAGACTTGTTCATTAAGGGTTCATTTGGGACCGCTTTCCTACTACTTCTTATAATAGTTTTTTGGTACAAAAATTAAAATTTTGTTATGAGAAAATAGCTTTAAGAAGCAGTAAGACCATCTCCAACCGAAAAACTCATTTTTCATCCAAAATGCAGTAATACACCAAAATGCAGTAACTTGTCTCCACCCAAACTCCATTTTCTAATACCAAAAAAAGAATATTCCTAGTATATTCTTTCCCATATATCATTTTATATATTTTTAATCATTAATATTATTTATCAAATTTTTGAATTAAATCTAATATAATTAAAACAAATATTTTTTACTCTATAAAATAAATTGGAATATAAATATATCATAAATAAATATTTAGTTGTTATTTTAATTTTTTGTTATTTGAATGTAATCTATATTTTAATTTTTTTTGGTATTGTACTTCTCAATATCTTTGATGTATGAGAAATTTATCTTAATTTTTATCTTAATGTTAAATTACATTAATTAATTTTGTAAAAAAAATTTAGATTACTAAAAAATAAGATATTTCTAATTTATTATTTTAATTAATAATAAAAAAATTCTAATATTTAATCTTTAAAATTAATAATTAAGTTTCGAATTAAAAGAAAAAAAAAAAAAACAAATGCCGTATGAACAGTGCGACGCCAATATTGGCGTCGCACTGTTCACCTCCCTGCAGATGCCGCAAAGTATCGCGTTCGGTTGGAGGGAAGAAAGAACAGCAAACACTGGTTTGCCGTTCGAATGGAGATGCCCTAAGAAAGTTATCTCAAACGAAACCTTAAACTATCAGGAACAAGTCTCATGGGCTTTGGAAAGACTTGCAGGGAATATTTTGTCAATTTATTTTCATTTTGACAAAGTTAAAATGCAAAAATATCAAGTACTTCAATTATTACAAATTTAACTAAAGTTTTGAACATGAGGGCCATTATATTATTTATGAAACATTATAAAAAACAGCTTAAAAATTAATTTTTTTTAATACAGTAAAAAGATCCATATTATGATATTTAACCATTAAATTTTATAAAAAATTATTATTCCAGTGACATATAGCATATATTGATTATTTATATTTCGGCACTTAATTAAAAGTATTTATTCATTTACTTTATAGTTTTTCATTATACATTTATTTAAATAGCTATTATGTTGATCGGTTCTTCTTAAAGCTTTGTTTGGGACAGCTCATGCTTTTATATTTATGTTTTTAAAAGCTTATTTATAACATTAGTTTTAATGTGCACTTTTCAAAACATAGTTTTTAAAGACAAAGGATTTGTTAGGAACAGCTTTTTTATTGCTTTTTAAAATAGCTTTTGAGTACAAAAATTCTTTGAATTAGAATATTTTATACTAAAAAGTACTCAAAGACTTCGTTTGAGAATGCTTTTTGATTACTTCTTAAAGCAGCTTTCTAGTACAAAAAATTAATTTTTGTGATAAAAAGTTGCTTTAAGAAGCAGTAAGAAAACCGTCTCAAACGAAGCCAAAGTTAAAAAAAAAACATGTAAAAGCTGATGAAGCACTTTCCTTCAACAAAATTCTGAAGATGAACATTTAATTTAGATCATGATGAATGATGATCTCAAAGCTACCGTCCTAAAATCAATCACTCGATTTTAAGTCATCAACATTGATCTCAATATTTTAAGCATCCATTTGATCACAAATTAGTATTCGAAGTACAATGATCTATCATAGATTACACAAGCAATATGCATGTCCTTTCACTACAAAATTCATCAAAAAAAAAAAAACTTCCAAAAGCGACTTTTTAAGACCAATTTTAAAGTCCAATTTATCATTTTTCGATCTCATGTGTTCATCAATGAGCTTTTACTAAAGAATGTTTTTCTTTTGGCACACAACCAATCTAAAACAACTTTTGACACACATTAAAATTAAATAATAATTTTGATGAAACTCTACCAAGTCTTATACATTTATGCTTCATTTGTGACAGTTTTCTTACTATTTTCTACATCAGTTTTCTAGCACAAGAAGTCCTTAAAAGCATAAAAAAAAAAGATCAAAAACTGTCCTAAACAGGCCTTAATCTATGATCTATAGTATAAGTACAATATATCAAATCATATTACCCCTCATCAAGTAATAAATGCATTAGCAGACCATTGCATTTTCTTACTTAGGCTTCGTTTGGGACGGCTTTCTTTTTAAAGCTGCTTTATAATACAAAATTTAAAATTTTGTACTAAAAAGTTATTTTAAAAAGCTGTAATAAATCTATCACAAATGAAACCTTAATTAAAAATTTTGAACTAGAATGCTGCTTTAAGAAGCTCTAAGAAAGCCGTCCCAAACGAAGCCGTAATCTTGCTTAAATTGTTATGAGAGATAATATAGATGTAGTTGATCACAAGATTGTGAAGCACCATATATTAAGAGCAAAGAAAAAATCAAGAATATTGAAACAAACCATATGTTTCCATTTGGCCTTAAGCAACATATTCAAAATACTTGTTGAAGAGTAAAGACCAAAATTGCTTTCTGACCAATTCAAACAGTTATTGCTCCAATGAAGGATGGGACAAATGATAGAATCATAGGTAGTTAGAGTTTTAAAGCCATGAAATCATTGAGGGGCTTTGTTGGAAGAACACATAGTGAACAAACGGTTCTTCCCTTTCTAATATTAATATATAATGAATCAGAAGTTCGAAATTTAAAACTAACAAGAATTGGCACAAAAAATTGATGTGTTCATATATATATTTTTAACACAAAGGTGTAAATTTATATACGAACAAATTATATTTTAATCAGACTTAATTTACATTTTATTTGTTAGCTCATTGAGCTCGGTTGATGAGCCATTTATCAAGCTGAGCTCGAGTTGGCTTAATTCACTTGCACAGTGAGATGTGTCAATTCGGGTCACAGGTTGGATTCGGGTCGAACCCGAAATTGACCTGGCACTATTCGAGTTCGGGTCGACCCGACCCGTTTTTGCAAACGGGTCGATTTTCTAAACTTGAACCTGACCAGCTTCGGGTTCGAGTCAACCCGACCTGACCCGCGGACACGACAACTAACGCGGAACTGCCCAGTGGCAATAGTGGGCCGACGACAGCAGGACGCGCGATAGTAGAAGCCGGCTACAGTGGGAGCGAGATGCGCGACACAACGGAAGCCGACGGCAGTGGGACGCGCGACGCAGAACTGACGCGGGACTCACACGACTGCAAGACGCTAAATTGACGCCGGCAACTGAAGCAGGACGCGGAACTGACGCCAGACGTGACGCGATGCTGGCCTCGGGACGCTACGCTACGCGACAGGCTGGGGTCATTCCCGGTCATTCCCGGGTCAACCCGAACCTGACCCTATTTTTCAAACGGGCTGGTTTTCCGAACCAGAAACCGACCCGCTTCAGGTTCAGGTCAACCCAAACCCAAAATTTTCGGATCGGGTTCGGGTCGGATTTTCGGGTCGGGTCCAATATTGACACCTCTTAGTTGCACCTCTTGTGGGGGATCTTCACAAAATGAATGATAAGTCCAATTCTTTTTGGTTAAGTGTGTCCACTAATGAATGGCCCTAATTAATTTTTGTTTTCTTCTTTACCCTGATTTATGTTCCTTAAAGAATATTCAAATTGTTATGAAATTTCTGTCAAGAATAAGGATTAATGGAAACCACATGAAAACTATTAGAGAATATATTATGTGACACATTATTTGTTTTTCCTTATCCTATATTTAGCTCATTGTCCATGCCATGTCATCACTTACAATAAATTTGTAGAGGCCCAACCCGATAGTTCTTAATGTCACCCTAATTGGACCAAGAGGAAAGCCCAATTAATTAGCTGGGCCTTCTTTCTATCATGAAATTCGCTGTACTTTGATTAATATTTAATCGACATAATTAACACTTTCAATTATGTTGCTCTATTCTTTACTCCTTAAAATTATCAGAACGATGCAGCTCTCATTGGTTTGTTGGTTGCGAGTTTGACTCCCAACTAAGAGATTCTGGGTTCGAGTCTCGTATGTATGTTTGGGTGCCGCCCCTAATTCCAAAAAAATAATAATAATAATAATAAAAAACTCCGAAGGATAATCTATGAACGGTCCTACTGACAGCCTTAAAGTTGTAGTAACCCTTCGTCAAGTGATGCTAACATTGAACATTTTTATTTTAAAGAATTAGAATTTAGTATTAATGCTATTTTTTATCTTATATATATATATAAAGAATATTTTGAGATATTACAAAATAAAGACAAAAAATTTGTGACAAAAGAATAATGTGTCACTCTGTGATGCTAGAAAAGGACAATAAAATCAGATTAATGGTGGAGACTAAAAACAATTCATATTATTTTGCATAAATGTTTATCCTTTCTTACATTCAGACCTATGTACTGCATCAATAAAACATATATTATACAATTAAAAGAACAGTATTACTAAAATATCTCAATGAAACAGTTGACTTTTGGGATGTGAATTTGTCAAAACATTGACAATTATATCTTATCTTAGTTTGGATATAAGTCAATGAGCGGATTAACAAGTCAAATTCAACTCAAATTGAACTTTATTTTGACTCTGGCAAAAATGGGGCAAAGTTAATGAACTAGGTAAAAGGCAAGAGCTGGTGGATAATCACCATTTTCTTAATCCAACACTAATACAACTTCGATAAAGCTTGTATTTTCCATGAGAAATTATTACGTATGATCACTGGGCAGTTCGAAGACGAATCAGGATGCACTATGTCATCAGATACATAGCGGTACATAGTGGTGCGTCCTGATTCGCCTCCGGACGACGTCTAGTGACCGCACGTAATAATTCCTCATTTTCCTGCCCAACTTTTCTAGTTAGATTTGAGATGAAGTTGATTAGAGCTAATTTGGTGTATTTTTAATTTGAACCCTTCACAAAATGTTTAATTATATTTTAAGTATTGAATTTAGGCTTAGAAGGGCTCATATTAGATTATTTTCATTGTTATTAAATTCATTTGTTGGAGATGTTAAATTTGATTATAAATTTGATGGAATTATTTTTAAATTTTAATTAAAAAATTTTCCGCATCCCATAAAGTCAATTCCCGCAGATAATGTATCAACTGGCATTCTTTTTGCTTTTTTTAGTTCAGATGGAGCCGAATTTGATGTCGTTGGGTTCAATTTTTTGAGATGTTCAGTTCGACTATAAGTTTTTCGAAATCGGAGTTCAAATTATACCGAATTTAATTTTTGAAGTGTACAACTTAATTTTGCTTTGAGACACAATTTTTTTGATTATATATATATATATACGCAAAAAAAAAAAAAAAACAAGAATATTTTGAAATATTTCAACAATAAGCTTGGATATTTTTAGAGGCAAATAAGACAAAATCCTTCCTTTGTCAACCATAAAAAATTTGTGACAAAAGCATGTGTCACTCTGTATTGCTAGAAAAGGACAATAAAATCAGATTAATGGTGGAGACTAAAAACAATTCATATTGTTTAGCATAAATGTTTATCCTTTCTCACATCCAAACCTACCTTATGGATGAATAAAACATATATTATACAATCAAAGGAATAGAACTGTTGCGTCATGGAATATTCGCGGCGATAGAGAAATATAAAATTTAGCGTCTTAGCATTATACGAAAATACGGCACGTAATCAAATAAGAGAGAGGGTTTAACATTTATGAGACACCAAGATGTTTACGTGAAAAACCCCTGAAAAGGGAGAAAAATCACGGGGCCTAGTCCAGTTTGAATGAATCCACTATTATTGCAGTTGATTACAAAAGAGGCCCTTCCTTGGGAGAAGGCATTAGCTTGATGTACAACATACGTAGTACATTACATGGTAGGAATACAAAGAATCACTGTTGACGTGTTCGTTTGGTTAGAAGAACCGTAGTCGACGGGAGACGGGGGTCATAAAGATCGTTGTCTGGTGATGGAGGTCAGAAGGACTATAGTCGGTGAGCGACGTAAGTCAGGAGGACCATAGTCGGCTGGCGACGAAGGTCGGAAGGACTGTAGTCGGTGGGCGATGTAAGTCAGGAGGATCGTAGTCGTCGAGTGACAGATGTCAGAAGGACTGTAGTCGGTGGACGACGTAAGTCAGAATGATCGTAGTCGGTGGGCGACATAGGTTAGAAGGACCGTTGTCTGGCGACAGGGGTCAGAAGGACTGTGTATCGTAGAAAACCAACAATGGACATAAATGCAGCATCAGATAGATGTCCGGCAAAAATCCGACAACGGGAAGAAGTCCAGCGCCGGGTAGAAACTTGGCAACGAGCAGAGGTCCGGTGTAAGGTAGAAGTCCGACGTCAGTTGGCGACTGAGGAGAACTCCAACGCCACTTGGAGTTTGGGTGAAACTCCAGTGTCACTTAGAGGTCGGGCGGAATTCCGGCGTCACTTGGACGTCGAGCGGAATTCCGGCGTCCCTTGAAGGTTGGGCGGAATTCCGGCGTCACTTGGAGGTCGGGTGGAATTCCGGCGTTACTTGGAAGTCGGATGGAACTCCGACATCACTTAAGCAGAATTTCAGCATCGCTTGGGCAGAATTTTGATGTCCCATGGAAGTCGGGTAGAATTCCGACGTCCCGTGGAAGTCGGGCAGAATTCTGGCATCCCGTCGAAGTCGGACAGAATTACGGCGGTGGAGGAGGAGATTCTTCTCTCCTATCCTTCCTCTCTTCTCTTCTTCTCTTTTTTCTTCTTGCTTGGGTCCCCTCTCATAAGAAATGAGGGATCTATTTATAGATTTCTGAGGATGGCATGACCCGTAAATATGTGAGAGATCAAGGGTAAATGGGGAGTGGTTCAATGGACGGCTGATATTGAATCTCTTGTTCGTGTACCGTCCGTCAGACATTTGAAGGTCTTAATGATGTCGGAATTTGGCGATCTTGGGCTCGTTGGATTTGTCTCATCAAGCCGCTCGATTCGGCTATAAGCACGTTATGTTAGGAAACCGTTTGGTAACCCAAATTGTGGTTCAAACTTTCTAACAGTTCTTTGGGTCCTTGATTCAGACCCATTTGGACTCGGATTGAGTTGAATTTGGTGTCGTTGGGTTCGTATTTCCGAGACGCTCAGTTCGACAATAAGTTTGCTGAAATCGGAGTTCAGATGATCCCAGATTTAATCTTTTAAATTTCCGGCTTGATTTTGCCTCGATATTCTGCCCGATCAAGATAATTTTTTGATGATATATCAAGTATTACTAAAATATCTTAATTAAACAGTTGACTTTTGGTATGTGAATTTGTTAAAACATTGAAAATTGTATCTTATTTTAGTTTGGATATAAGTAAATGAGCGGATTAACAAGTCAAATTCAACTCAAATTGAACTTTATTTTGACTTGGCAAAAATCGGGCAACGTTAATGAACTAGCTAATGGATAATCACTATTTTCTTAATCCAATACTAATACTTCTATTAAGACATTATTTTTCTGGAGAAATTACTATGTACGATCATCGGATCATTTAGAGACGAATCAAGATGCGCCACATCACTCAAAACACAACAAAAGTGTGATGTGGAGCGTCTTGATTCGCCTCCGAAAGACGTCCGGTGACCGCACATAATAATTCCTCATTTTCCCGCCCAGATTTTGTTGTTAGATTTGAGATGAAGTAGATTAAAGTTAATTTGGTGTATTTTTTATGGGTGTCAATTTTTGACACGACCTGAACCCCACCCGGAAAAATCCGGGTTCGGGTCAACTCGAACCCGAAACAGGTCGGGTTCGGGTTGAACAAATCAACCCGTTTTAAAAATCGGGTCAGGTTCGGGTTGACCTAGCAACCCGAAATTGACTCGAAAGTGACACGAAAACTCATATTTGACCCGAAAACCCGAGATTGACCCGTTTTAGACCCGATTTTGACCCGAAAAATCGAATATTGACATGATTTTGACTCGAAAATTAGCAATTTTAGGTCAACTTCGGGTCATTCTTATCGGGTCGGGTTTGGGTCCGAAAACCGGACCCGTTTTTAAAAATGGCTCGGGTTCGGGTTGACCCGAATAGTGCCGGGTCAGTTCCGGGTTCGATCCGAACCCGACCCGCTAACCCGAATTGACGCTCCTAGTATTTTTAATTTGGACCCTTAACAAACTTCATTGAGCATCATGGGTTAAACAATATGTTACAGTGATCTCTTATTAATCATTTATATGTACTAACAATAACATCAAATAATTACAGGATATTAGTGCAGGCTATTCAATATTAACGTATATTTTCTTCTGTATTTCATATATGTCATGGTTCAAAGATTCTAATAAGATTTATTATATGATAGTGAGGAGGTTCAGTAAAGCTAGAGGAATCTTACTGTGAGGGATGGCCAAGAAGAAAAAAAGTCAGGTAAGTTCTAATACCATATGATCTTGACACAACGCTAAGGATATCATTATGACAAAATGGTGCATTGGAAGAATTTACATAACAAATTTGTCTCTCATTAGCATGGAATTGTCTTTGAAATTTTATTTTGTTTTATTTTAGGATAGAGTTAAAAAACTTCCGTTTCAGCGTTGTACGGATATCTAACACACAAACAGAAGAGAAATAGCAGCACCAGAATTTTTACGTGGAAAACCCTGAAAGGGGAAAAACCACGGGGTCACGCCTAGTTGAAAGTGTTATACTAGTGTTTACTTGAAATACAAGAGGCTGATTCGTCTTTAAAATTTAGGACGATCATATTACAATGAATCTCTTCATAATTGAAAATCAGTTGCAACGTTGAGCAGAGTTCCGGCGTCACTTGAAGATCGGGCGGAATTTTGGCATCCTTCAGAGGTCAGACAGAATTAAGGCGTCGTTCAGAAGTTGGGCAGAATTCCGACGTCGGGAAAAGCTTTAGCGTCGGACAGAACTCCGACGTCGTTCGGAAGTAAGGCAGAATTCCGGCGTCGGGCAAAACTCTGGCTTCGTTCAGAAGTCCAGCAAAATTCCGGCATCGGGCAGAACTCCGGCTTCGTTCGGAAGTCCGGCAGAATTCTGGCGTTGGGCAGAACTCTGACGGTGGTCGAGGAGGAATTCTTCCCTCCTATCATTCTCTTCTTCTTCTCTTCTTGTTGATTGGGTTCCCTCTCATGAGAAATGAGAGATATATTTATAGATATTCTGGAGTGGCATGACTTATAAATAGGTTAGAGATTAAGGGTAAATAGGGAGTGGTCGGATGGACGGCCGATATTGAATCCCTTGATCGTGCATCGTTTGTTAGACATTTGAAGGTCTTAATGATGTCGGAATTTGGCAATCTTGGGCTCGTTGGATTCGTCTCGTCGAGCCGCTCGATTCAACTATAAGAACGTCATATTTGGAAATCGTTTGGTGACTCAAATTATGGTTTGAACTTTCCAACAATGCTTTGGGTGCTTGATTTGGACTCATTTGGGCTCTGATTGAGTCAATTTTGTGTCATTGAGTTCGTATTTTCAAGACACTTAGTTTGACTATAAGTTTGCTGAAATTGGAGTTCAGGTGATCCCGGATTTAATTTTTGAAATTTCCGGCTCTATTTTGCCTCGAGATTCATGCCCGATTAAGATAATTTTTTTGATGATATATCAAGTTTAGGCTTTGATTATTTTCATTGTTATTGAATTCATTTGTTGGAGACGTTAAATTTGATGGGAAAATAAATAAATTTTAATTAAAAAATTTTCCGCACTTCACAAAGTCAACTCCCAATGACGACGTGCCAACTGCATTTTTTTTAGCTTTCTATTGTTGCTGATTAGCCACCTTGTTCCCCTCTACATCTAGCACTTAAGCCGTCATCTTCCTGCAGAGTCTCGTTGAGTTGAGAGCTCCAGCTGCTAGGCTTCGGCTCGACGGCTCTCCCTTCCCACGGCGGCCATGAAAGCTGTTAGAAAAGTAACAAGATCCAATGGGTTCGCCAACATCTTGGCCATAGGCACGGCCAACCCTCCCAATGCAGTGGAACAGAGCATCTTCCCTGACTTCTACTTCCGCGTCACTAATTCCAATCATCTCGTCGATCTCAAAAACAAATTCCAGCGAATCTGTAAGCACTCGAACATAGCCCATGGTGGAATTGGAGGACGGATAGAGCTGTTCTTGATTCGTTCTCTGGTAAAAGTTTTTAAAAAAATTGTCCATTTTTAACGTGCAGGTGAGAAAACAGCTATCAGGAAGCGCCATTTCGTTTGGGACGAAGAGCTTCTTCAAAAGAACCAGTGCCTCCGCACAGCCATGGCTCCGTCCTTGGCCGTGAGGCAGAAGATAGCAGCGGTTGAGGTTCCCAAATTGGGCATGGAAGCAGCCGTGCGCGCCATCGATGAGTGGGGGATGGCAAAGTCTCGCATAACGCATCTCATCTTCTGCACGACGAGCGGCGCGAACTTACCCAGTGCCGACGTTATTCTCATACGACTCCTCGGCTTAAACCCCTCCGTCAAGCGCGTCATGCTTCATCAGCAAGGATGCTTCGCCGGCGGCACAGTCCTCCGCATCGCCAAAGATCTCGCCGAGAACCACAAAGGCGCTCGCGTTCTGATCGTGTGCGCCGAGACAACAGTGGTGGTTGTTCGCCCGCCGTCGGTAAAACGCCAGGATGATTTGATTATCCAAGCTCTTTTTGCTGATGGGGCTTCGGCTCTGATTGTGGGAGCCGATCCTGAAGAGTCGGGAAATGAGAAACCGATATTCTCAATCATTTCCGCAACGCAGGTTTTGCTGCCGAATTCAGAGGGGGCTATAAGATCAGGATTGGTGGAGAGAGGAGTAATAGCTACCATCCACAAGGATTTGCCGATTCTTGTATCGCAGAGCATTGAAAAATGTCTACAGGAGGCGCTCAATTTCAACCCACTTGATGTTTTTGATTGGAACTCCATTTTTTGGGTGGCGCATCCGGGCGGGCGGGCAATTCTTGATCAGTTGGAGGAGAGGCTGAGGCTGAGGCCGGAGAAATTAATGGCGTCGAGGCATGTGTTGGCGGAATACGGGAACATGGCCGGAGTTTCTGTGCATTTTATTCTTGATGAGGTGCGCAAGAGATCTGTGAAAGAAGGGAAGATGAGCACCGGAGAAGGGTTTGAGTGGGGCGTGCTGTTGGGGCTTGGCCCGGGAATTACTGTGGAGACTGTGCTGCTTCGTAGCGCTCCTCTTGTTTGAATTTAGTAGTTCACAGCCTGCTTTGCTGCTGTGGCGTTGATTTGTTAGAAAAACAATCATACAACAACAATCTGATTGGGAGCAGGTTCCAGCTTGACTCATTTAAGAGTTCACGAGTCAATTTTATCGAGCTACGAGTTAAAGTTTGAGCATATACTCGAGCTTGTATGCTAAATGAGTTCGAACTCAGCTTGGCTCGGCTCAAAAGCTCGTTGAGTCTCTCGATTAATTTAAAATATATTTGAAAAAGAAATTTAAATTAATATTATATAACGTGTTTTAACAATTTTAAATTAGATCTGTATTAAAAGTAAAATTATAAAAAAATATTTGAAAATTTTAATTTAAATTTACATCGAGTTCAACAATTGAGTCAAACTCGAGCTTTTCAAATGAGCTCAAGCAATCGAGTGAGCTTGTGCCTATAAACTAAGTGAATGAGCCTGAGCTCAAGAACTAAACAAATTTAACTTGATAGGCAATTTTTAATGGAATTGATTGTCCGTTGTGTGGGGCTTTGCCGATAGCTTCTTATTGTGAAGTTAATGAGGGTGCAATTGAGGCTTATATTTCTAATCATTGCTTCGTCAATTTAGTGGATAGTCCTATCAGTCTCTCCTGATTCTAATGTTGATGTTGGTGAGGTGAAGCTGTGATTTTTGATGATTTTGTCCCTTTAGACCTTGGTGACTGAGATTGTGCTCCACCTGTGGTTGGGAATATGCATGTTGATAGTGGTGAAATTGTTGATGCTTTGGATACTCTTGCTCGTTTTAATGCTTCTTTTCCAGAAGGAGTTGATCATGTGCCTAGAAATGGTGGTGTGTCTCTTGTTGATGTGCCTATATCCGTTATTTTTAATAATGTTTTGTTAGCTCGCCTGGCTTTTAAATCGAGAGAAGATGAGGTGATGCAGGGTGATCGGTTAATGATAAAGATTTGGATAATCAGGATAACTTTGACTTAAGCATTCTTCAAATGGCTGATGCCGACTTTTTTAAAAAGAGTGGTAAGCATAGACTTCGTAAATCGAAAAAGAATTGATTTTTCTTTTTAGGGATTGGTTTTGTTGGATGGTTTGTGGATTATTGGCAAGGCTGTGGGTGTTGGCTTTTATTTTCGGACTATGATGAGTCAGACTTCTTGCACGCCCCTCTGTAAGGTTATGGCTTGTTTTGATAATCTTGGTGGTTCCTTCTTCTGTGTGTTCATGGGTGGCTTTCGTATTTGGGTCTTCTTGCTGATGCTTATTCTTCCTCGAATGGATGATCCGAGTTTGACAACTAGGTGGCGTTCTAAGTTCGACACTTTGGACTACTTATCCTTTCCAATTTACTTTGTATTTTGACGTTTAGGGTGCGTTTGGGACGGTTGCAGATGTCGCTAAAGCAGGTTATGAAATTGTTGTACATAAAGCTGCTTTCTGAAATTGCTGTACATAAATCATTATATTTTGTTTGGATAGTATAACTGTAAAACCACTGTGCTGCAGCTGTGCGAGTACATATTACATTGATACCCTTACATATATTGAGATGAAAGAAAATTATTTAAGATATAATTTTTTTTTAAATCAGTATATTTTATTTGAAAATTTTAATTGTGGAGTTGTGTGCTACAACAGTATAAGAATAATTATTTTGATACCATTAAAAATAATTAGATGAAAAAACTATTTATATGAAAAATTTCTTAAAATAAATATAACTACAAACCAACAATTTTAAATTAAAATCGATAATTTTATCATATAGAATAATAATTCTAGTTGCTTTGAGTTAGGAAAATAAAACCTTTACAAAAAAAAAAAAAAAAATGCTGCTCCACTCGGTACTCCACCTCCTCTCTCTCATCAACAGCCAAGAGAAGGCTTATCAGCGGCAACACTTGCCGTTTGTTTAGGTCGGAGGCAGCATTCTGGAGATCGGAAGGAGGAATCACGGCGGAAGAACTCAGGAAGATCGAATCCATAGCATAGGACACATGTTCCGTCGACGAAGAAGATGGGGTTACTGGAAAAAGAAGGCCGGCAGAGGATGTAGCAATGATCAAATAGCAGGATCGAAAGTAAAGCTCGACGAAGGGCTGAAGGCGCGAAGGCGGAGGTAGGAAATTTCAACATGATATCGTCCAAGGAGATGAAGGGTATTTACGCCATTTGTCATATCGGAACCGCGGAACGCAGCAAAAACATAGAGGCTTCTATTTGGTCGCCAAAAGCAGGCTCTAGACGTGAAAATTTTACGACACCCGTTAAAAAGCATTATTCCTGTTGCGCCCAGGAGTATTCGCGACGGTAGAGAAATATAAAGTTTATCGTCTTAGCGTTGTACGAAAATCTGGCACGCAATCAGATAAGAGAGAGGGTCTAGCATTTATGTGACACCAAGATTTTTACCAAATTGCGGTTTGAATCTTCCAACAGCGCTTTGAGCCCTTGATTCAGACTCATTTGGGCTCGGATTGGGTTGATCTTGGTGTCGTTGGGTTCGTACTTCCGAGACGCTTAGTTTGACTGTAAGTTTGCTGAAATCGGAGTTCATGTGCTTCCGGATTTAATTTTTGAAGTTTCCAACTTGATTTTTCCTCGAGATTCGTGCCCAATCAAGATAATTTTAGGATGACGTATCAATTCCAAACAGTTATATGGTTACGTTTTAAAACGTAAAGCAGTCGAGATGGCGTCCCAAACCAGCCCTTAATGTGATTTTTTCAGCATTGTATTCTACTGGCGGCTGAACGTAGAGCCATGTCTTGTGACCGGATCAAATAAAAGTTCCTTTTAGAGCACGACAGAGTATTCATTGTACCATTATTTGTTGTGTGGTATTAGATTTTTATTTTATATTAAAAAATAAATTAAATATTTTTTTTTTAGATTAAATTTATATTTAGTTTTGACAAAGTTTAACTTTAAATTAAATTAGATATTTTAGAATAATCACACATCAAGATCTCTCAAAAAGATGCCTGATTCGATTTAGAAATTTTCATTTGATATTTTATCTAGTCTTAGGTTATAAAATATAAATAAAAGTTTTAGGTTTTATTTTATTTTTTCTTTCATAATTTAATTTCTATTTGATTTTTATGGTAATATTTCAATTTAAATTTAATTTTTAGCAGGCTAGAAAATTATGGTGGCTGAGAGATAAGAGTTTTACATTTTTGTTTTTACGGAATGTCCAATACAAAAATAAATAAATGAGAGAATTTGGATAACACAAGATTTTTTTTTAATGAAAAATCAGAAAAGAGGAAACTTACAATCTTGCCTAGCCGAAATGATTCCACTATGCATGTGCAAGTTATAAAAATTGGCCTATCTCATAACTTAGAGAGACGAAAAAATTACAAGAGTATGGAGAATTGGCTAAAATATGTATGTACATTTTAAGACTAAATGAACGTGGGTTCAACGGCTGTGGTTTGACAGTAAAGCAACATAGGTTTAAAGGTGATATTCGATCGTGAAAATTTGATGGCATCAATTGAACGGAGGTCGTACGACAATGCTAGAATAGAGGTTTGGCGGTGGCGACTGGTCGGTGAATGTCCGACAATGATGGTCGGGCGGAGGTTTAATGGTGGTGACCAGACAATCTAGCAGGGTCTAATGGCTGCGACCTAGTAGAGGTTCAGCGATGGCGGTCGGGCAACAAGAGTTTACTAGTGGTGGAGCTCCGTGATTCCTCAAGCCTAAGATGTGATGCCTCAGATATCAATAGTGAAAGGATTCGTCTGACATTCTGATCGAACTCCATTCCAGGTGCCTTGCTCTGACCTGAAAATTTTAACCACATATAATGAGCTTACAAAGCCCAGCAGGTCACCAAAGCCTACAACTGAAATCAAAGCACGGCGATGCTATCAATATGCATGTCAGTCAATCAAATCCATATCAGTCAATGATCAATAAGTCTATGCAATACGGAAGTCCATAGTCATCTCACATAAGATCCCTCTTAAATAGTTAAATATCTTGTTTCCCTCCTCTATGCAAGGAGTGAGGGCTTTTTAATAGATTTTTTTGTGGTGACATGCTTTATAAATATGGAGAAAATCCTAAATGTTCAAATGACGGCGCATATTGATTTCTTTGATCATAAAGCATTCTTTCAACATTTAAGGTTCTTAATAATGTCAAAATTAAGCAATCTTGGGATCGTTAGGTTTGTATCATCGAGCAGCTTTATTTGGATATAAGAATATCATATTTGGGGAGCATTTGTTCATCTATTTAATGTCTTAAACTTTTGAATTACATTTCAAGCTCTTAATTTGGGCTCATTCAGGCTTGGATGGAACCATTTTTTATGTTGTTTATCCCTCCGTTTAACCATTAGTTCACTCAAATTGGAGCTTAGATCGTTCTGAGTCTAATTTTGAAAGCCTCCAAATCCAATGTGCCCCGAGATTCATACCTGATCAAGACGTTTTTTTAATGTTGTATCAGACATGATTAAAAAAAATCTTAGATCTAGGAATTGCTTTAGATGATTAAAATATTTTTTAAATTTGGTTATTAAGTTGTGGGCAGGGGCAGATCTACAATGGGGGTCTTAGAGGCACAGAGCCCATTGACCCATAAAACTCACTATAGTTTTCACGAGACCTCGTTGACCCCTTACAATTTTTTTACAGGCCCACTACAATTTTAGAAGTTATAAGGAAAATATTTTTAATTGTTGAATACTAGAGGGTTCAAACCCTGCACAACTACTGATTTAAACTAGAGACTCAATTAATGGGTCACAAAATCAATTCTACCATTATATAAATAGTTTTTATCTAAATTGGAACGGACTTCAGCTGCATTTGCACTTGAAAAATAATTCATATCTTCCGATAAACCATTTCGTTCGTCAAACCACCTAAAAAATTGCATTTGCACTTGGGACATCGACAGAACTTTATGCCATGATTATTAGCTTTATAGCATATATAAATTGTGCATTGCAGATTGCAATCCAATATATTCGGCTGTCCAAGTCTTACATTGATGCTGTCGAGAGGCTCGAACTCACTTCACATATCCACAATAACTGCAATTGCGAATCAAAGATGGCAACTAACAATTCAACAAAAAGGATGTTAACAAATCTGAATTGAAATTTTATACCACATCAAATTTGTTCTCCAGTTCTCAAACTAGGAAAAGTTTGGGACATTTCCAAAAGTCAGCATACAAAACTGTTTCAAAACACAATTGGATGTGATGAATTCTTGAAAGAGGAAGAAAGCGGGAAAACAGAGAGACACAGGAGAATTGAAATTGTATTATGATACCTTAGGCGTACAGTGAGAGAACGTATATATAGACAATTACAGAAATTAATTACAATTAAGGACAAATGCTTAAGTACAATTTAGTGCTTTAATATCCCCTCTCAAATTAAGCATTCCTTGAGTGAATGGTTAATTTGGATCTTAAAGTAGTAAATTGAGTTGTAGATAAAGGTTTAGTTAAAATATCCGCGATTTGATCGTTGGTAGAGATGTGCTCAATTTGGATTGCGCCTTGCTTGATGTGCTCGCTAATGAAGTGGTAGTCGATCTCAATGTGTTTCGTGCGAGCATGAAAAATCGGATTATGTGCAAGGGCAATGGCTGAGGTGTTGTCACAGTGGATGACAGTAGGTCCGGTGGAGGAGATGCCGAACTCAGCTGCCAACCGACGAAGCCATAGAACGTCTGAAGTTGCCGCTGAAAGTGACCTGTATTCTGCTTCGGTCGAAGAGCGAGCGACCGTTGTTTGCTTCTTAACGGACCAAGAAATGAGATTGTGACCGAGGAATGTGCAGAATCCTGATATTGATTTTCGGTCTGTAGGGTCTGCGGCCCAATCTGCGTCGACATAGGTATTGAGGCGGAGGTCACCTTTTGCGATAGGTAAACCGAATTCTATTGTGCCTTTGATATACCGAAGAAGACGCTTCAGAGCGTGAAAGTCACAGTTCCGCGGGTGATGCATCTGTTGGCAAACCACGTTTGTAGCAAACGCAATGTCAGGTCGTGTGATGGATAGATACTGAAGCGATCCTGCTAGTTGACGGAAGAGCTGGGGATCGTGGTAGGGCCGTTCGTCCAGATCACCGGATCTTTTTGTGGGTGCGGGAGTGGTGGATGGTTTGCAGTTGAGAAAACCTGCATGAGAAAGAAGTTCGGTTGCATAGTGTGACTGATCTAGAAAATAACCTTGTGTAGTTTTGATCACCTGAATGCCAAGGAACAGTGAGACGGCACCGAGCTGCTTGAGCTGGAACGTAGATTGCAGTTGATCAAGCGTGGAGCGAATGACAGCGGCGTTATTTCCAGTGATGAGGATGTCATCGACGTAGATTAGAATGAATATGCGCGTGTTGTTTTTGGTAAACAATAGGAGAGAGGGATCTGCCTTGCTGAAGACGAATCCGAGGGAAAACAGAAATTTGGTGATTTTGGTGAACCAATTTCGCGGAGATTGCTTGAGTCCGTAGATGGATTTGTGGAGTTTGCAGACGTGTTGAGGGTTTTGATGATCTTCGAATCCCTTCGGCTGTTTCATGTAGATTTCGTCGGTCAGCTCGCCATGAAGGAAAGCGTTCGAGACATCTAGCTGGTGGACGGGCCAGTCATGATGGAGAGCTACGGTGAGAAGAAGTCGGATCGTGACCATTTTGGCCACAGGGCTAAATGTCTCTGTAAAGTTGACGCCGAACTGTTGAGAACAGCCGAGTGCGACAAGTCTGGCCTTGTATCGGTCAATGTTGCCGTTAGGATGGAGTTTGAGTTTGAATGTCCATTTGCTGCCAATGACCGGTTTGCCAGGAGGAGCCGGAACCAAGGACCAAGTGTGTTGTTGTTGTAAGGCGGTGTATTCGCCGGACATTGCTTCGCGCCATTTTGGATGTCGAGCAGCTTCCGTATAACTTTTGGGAATCTGATGGGCAGTTTCAATTGCGGATAGATCAAAAATGACCTTTGGTTTAGAGATGCCCGAGCGTAGCCTGGTCTGCATTGGATGTCCTTGAGACAGGAAAGGGAGTGAGATGCCAGGTTGTTGAGAAGGAGAAGAACTGACTGCTGTGGTGGCGGGTGGAGACTCGTTGTTTGAGCCGAACGTAGGTGTTACCTGAGAAGAAGGTTTGGAATTAGAAATGGTGGATGTGGGGACTAGGAGCAGTGGAGACGAGAAGTTAGGAGAGTTGCTTGTAGAGATCTGCTCCTGTTTTTGTAGATGAGGAAAGACATTCTCATAGAACACCACATGACGGGATATGTAGAGTTTGTTGTTGTGCACTCCTAGACACCGGTATCCTTTGTGTTGAGAGGAGTATCCCACGAGAATGCATTCGAGGGAGCGATTTGAGAACTTGTTGGCTGCATGAGGTTTAGTCCAAGGAAAGCAGAGACATCCTATGGTGCGGAGATGCGTGTAAGTTGCGGGTTTACCATGAAGTTTAGAGTATGGGTTTGAGTTGTTGATGGAGACGGACGGTAGACGATTGATCAAGTAATTAGCTGTAGAGATGATTTCGGCCCAGAGGGAGTTAGGGAGATTGGCCGCCTGAGCAAGAGTTCGAGTAACCTCCAAGAGATGGCGATGTTTCCTCTCCGCGGTGCCGTTTTGCTCGGGTGTGTATGGACAGCTGAATTGCTGTGTGATGCCATGTTGAGAGCAGTAATTATGGAATGCATTATTTTGGTACTCGCCGCCGCCATCGGACCGAAGGGTTTGAATCGTAGTATTGTATTTGTTTTTAATAATGTTATGAAAATGCATAAACTTTCCAAGAACATCATTCTTATTATGCAAAAGATACAACCAAGTAAAGCGGGAAACATCATTCTTATTGCAGAAAAATGTTGAAATAATTGCAGCTTCCAAATGGCGTAGTTCTCCGTCGTGAGCTGAGTCGGAACTAAATTTTTGATGTTGGATATGAGAAATTTGAGGTGGGGGGGGATGAAGAATTCGGATTCTTGATTTGTAGCACAGGACGTCGTCCGGCGAGATCCAATGGACGGTTCTTCTGCCATTGGAGGATCGGTCGAGCGGAGAGACGGAGAGAGTTGCAGAGGTCGGAAGAAGATGCCGATGATCAGAGAAGGGCTGTGAAGCCTTGCCGCTCTGATACCATGATGAATTCTTGAAAGAGGAAGAAAGCGGGAAAACAGAGAGACACAGGAGAATTGAAATTGTATTATTGTCCTTAGGCGTACAGTGAGAGAACGTATATATAGACAATTACAGAAATTAATTACAATTAAGGACAAGTGCTTAAGTACAATTTAGTGCTTTAATATCCCCTCTCAAATTAAGCATTCCTTGAGTGAATGGTTAATTTGGATCGTAAAGTAGTAAATTGAGTTGTAGATAAAGGTTTAGTTAAAATTACAATTTAGTGCTTTAATACTTGATACAAGCCACCTCAAATCCCACCGCGGAGAAAGTCTGGTTGCGAATTTCCGCTAGGAAGTTCCTACAGAATTGTCGCAAAAGAAAGTTTTGGAATCTGCAAAAGTTTTCGTCTTTGGCGAAATTTGCAGCTGCTCTTCAAATACTACTCAGATTGTCACCTGAAAGTTCAAAGTAAAGGCTTTTCTGACGATTTTTAGCTTCAGGAGGAGTTTTAGGATTCTTTTTTTTTTTTTTTGCCAGAAAATTATCCATTGAAAATATGTTGGAAACGCATTTTTTCAATGTAAAATCATTAGTTTCTCATTGTGTAAATCTGATTCAGTAATATTCAATAGTTTCTAATCAATATTTTCTAGTTGTCTCACTACTACATTTAATTAAGCCTTCGTTTGGGACGGTTTTCTTTCTACTTCTTAAAACAACTTTTAAAAGAAAAAAATTAATTATTTACTAAAAAACTGTTTTAAAAAGCAATAAAAAAGCCTTCTCAAGCCTGTCTAAGACATACAATCTTTCCCAAACACCTCAATATATCCCATCAGCCTTCTTAAGCTGCCATCACATGGGATTTTCACAACATTCCTTTGGGTACTATATTAAATATCTAAACATATTAAACTTCATAGATATTGATTCAGTACCGTCTTATATAACACTCCTTTATTTATATAGAGAATGCACACTAGCTATATATTACAGATGCAGGCTGCACAACCTTTTATTAAAGAGAGAAACAAAAAAGCTTAGAGAAATAAAGGGCGAGATTGACTAGGGAAGTTAGGGACCATCATCTTCAGCTTCTCATTTGTCATCTTCTTCGGCTTGATGTCTTTATGCAATTCATGTGGCAGCTCTTTCTTGGATTTCTCATAATTGATATTATTCATTATATTCTTCATCTTTTCCATTGGACCGGAATTAGAAGCAGTTTTACGATAGGCCAATTTTTAGGAACGAGCGGAATTGATACGAAATTAACCAAAAACAGCGTTGTTGGGAATAAATTTAAAAAGCAGCAAATATGCCAAAAGGATTGGCGCATTCAAAGAATACGCCGAACAGAATGGCGCATTCTTTGAATGCGCCGATTTGGTCAGCGCATTCTTTGAATACGCGGTTATATTAGGCGCATTCTTCACTTGTTTACCAAAGAATGCGCCGACGAGAATGGCGCATTCTTTGAATGCGCCGATTGGGTCAGCGCATTCGTTGAATGCGCGGTTATATTAGGCGCATTCTTCACTTGCTTTATCAGGCCGCTATCTCTTATCGCCCAGCTGTCGCCTTTGCATTTGTTTTCCGGATTTCTTTGTCCTAAAGCCCGACCAGATCCGTTCATTTCGCGCTGTCATGGTGGGGAAATAATTGAGGCATTGAATTTTGTGGTTGGGCAGACGAGCGCAGCGCCTATAAATAATGCGTGAGTTGAGTAGGGAAGGCACACCTTATTTCATCTGAAGTTATCGGTATTTCGCTGAAGTGCAGGTACTTTTAATTTCTCTTTAGTTTGTTTTTGTTTAATTTTTGTTAGTAAAGTAGTTCCATTAAGTATTGTTGAGTTTGTTTAGTGTGAATGTTTAAATTCTTTTTCTTTTTGAAGACGTTGTAGCATTTTGATGATTAAGTAGTTCTATTAAGTATTTTTTTCTTTTTGTTAGTAAAGTAGTTCTATTAAGTTTTCTGTTCCTTTTGTTGATGTTGCCAATAAGTTCTTTTGTTGATCTTAAAGAAATAGTGTGGCTTTAAGTTTTGTATAAAACATGATAGTAATTTGGAGAGTAAAATGATAAAAAAAATAATACCAAACAAATCATAATCTTCCATCGCACAGATGCAGCTTTTATCTTGTTTTTTCCCAGCACTTTAAACTTTCTGAAACAACAAAACTTAGGTTACAAATGATTCATTTATCTTATTTATTTAATTTACTGAATTTTATTTTAAATAATTATAGCTTTTTTTATTTATTTTATAAAAATCATATCAACTTAATTTAAATGTGTTTATTCTCTAATTAAGAATTATTTAGTTGATGCATATCTAAAGAAGAGCTGTAGTCGGTCAAACCAATTAACTTGGTCGAGTTCAGTCTAAGCCAAATTGATCTTGGCCCAGAAAATTTTGCAAAGCCAATAAATGAATTCATTTCAAGCAGCCAAGTGGAGGACTTGTTTTGTAAAATTATATAAGAGAATCCACAGGAACTCATCTACTTATGCACGCCAAGGTATAGACTTCCTTCATATAAGAGAGTATCAACAGCATCACATGAATATTTTTTTATCATATTTTTTAAATTAAATAGGCATTAGAATATTGGTTAGGAAAATATCAAGTTTTATAATTAATCTTGTGCTCTCTTATTTATAAATATTCTTAAGTTTAGAATAGCTTTCACAATAATTTGGTTAGGAAAATGAATTTCTTATTGCGTGTTTCAAACTTTTGCAGTTTAAAATATATTTTTGAAAATGGTTTGATCTATGACAAAAATTAGAGGATTCATGAACCCCCAACTACAGTAAAATATCAAGAACATGACAGATTTATTTAAGGAAACAAAATACAAAACCACAAAGAGAACAATGGCACTAGAAAAGCAGATACAATGCTATAGTACAGGAGTACATATTCCAGCAAATTAAGAACCAACAGTCAAACACAGGCCAAATTGCCAACAAAATACCAACTCCAACAACAATAACCGAGGAACTAACACTAGAAATCAGCAATCCACCAAATCAATAGCTTCCAAAATAATGGCTTTTAAATTAGTGTCTGAATACAAATAAGGGATTGAACATGTGCTGAAACAGGGAATTAGATTGAGTTGCATCAACTAGCTTGTAGTCTAAGCAGTAAACCAAAATTGATTAAAGAAAACATATTAGAAAACACATCTCGTTCTTTCTAGCATCCTCATCATAAGCTATTTTTTTTTCACAAGGATAGAAATTCATTCATATATTTTATATTCTAGACCTAATCGACTGAATAACATAATTCATAAAAAATTATTATTTCTCAGTTCCCATTATATCAAAGGGCATCTGATCTCGCCCATTTTCATCATAAGGAAGTTTTACAATAAAAGAATAAACGAAATAATGAAATACATTAACACAAGAAAAATCAAAAGTTAGAATAACAATGTGCTTATATTAACAAACGATATGCATATTTGAAGAATATAGGCCTTCATTTTTACATCATTAAAATTTAATTTGTACCCACTAGTTTCATGAACTAGAGACTTGAATAATATTATAGGTTTATTGTATCTAGTATAAGTCAAGATCATCTATGTTTATGTGATGAATTCCATGAGCCATTTTGGTCCTCTCAAAGGATTATACTATGATTGTTAAAGTTTGTTGTGATTCCAAAGAACAATCTTAGTTAAGCCACATCTTAAGCAACATAGAAATCCATTTAAGCTTTTTCTTAATCTTCTCTCTTTTCTATAGTATAATGGTTTGATCTATGGTTTGAATCCTCTAATTCTCTAAATGTCAAATTGATCACATTATATTCCTATAACATATATCAAATTACAACATAATCTTCGTTATCTTTAATTAAAATATTAAAAACGTCAGTTTTAATACATCTACGTAATTAAAATCTCAATATTTCTTATTTCCTAACCTAGTGATTTTATTTATGTCATCTCCTCCATCCACAATACCAAGTATATTATCATCAAAGAATATAATTGATTTTAAAATTTTTTGTAATTTATCTTTATTTATATGTATTTTGTTAAAATTCAGCAATTTAACTAGAATTAAAAATTCTAGTGATTAGGCTAGTTTTTTTTTAACCCAATTAAATTCCTAAGTAATTATGATTAGTATCGAAGGTCATTAGTGACCGTTTAATTTTTATTTATATTTAAATTAATATTTATTTGTTTATCGAATTTTCTGTATTTTAAAAATTTTCAGTGTAGTTCCTTAATTTCTTTAAATTTTTATATGATTATCAGAATCGTAGGCCGAAAAATTTTAAATCCATAAAGATATTTTCGAAGTTAAAAATTAATCACAATTTTGTGATATAAAATATTTTAACGCTCTAAAGAATATTAACTAATCATAAGCACTCAGAAGAGATTAAAATAGTTTAATTATATATCCTAGTTGAACTATAACCTTTACACATGACATTAACAAATAATAAACATTCATACCCTAATGCTATACTGATTTTAGTTGAGAGCAATTTTAATGTCTAGTTTAAATTTGAAAGTTAATACATGATCATGATAAACAATTATATAAAAAAGGTTATGAGAGCTATTTAAATTTTCATTAATACAGGAGTAATACTGTCACTTAAACTAGACGATAACACACTTATAAAGACTTAAAAATATGGTCATGATAATCAAATAATGACACAAATTTTCTTATCTTGACAGTATGTCTCGATTGTTACTGTATTTCAATGGAGAGTTACGTATTTCGGATGAATTCACACCAAGTTATATCGGCGGTAGGATTAGACCGCTCCTTATCGATGACACTATTTCCCTTGAAATGATAAAACAAAGAATAATGCGTGCACTCAGAATAAATTCAACAACAAGCACTATTAACCTCACATGTCGTCTGCGAAATAATGGTGGATTCTGTGCGATTCATGTCACCGATGATGAGATCTGTGAGTACATGCTGATGGAGGGTAGAACACAATCTGTAGTTGTATATGTGGAGGTTGAAGAAATTTCACCAATCCACTATGATGCACCACAGGTTGAAAGTTTCATGTAAGTAAAAATCATTGTATTTCTGAACTGTTTGACTGAACTAGTCCATACACCTAACTGTAGTTTTATGTATTAGGCCAACGCGCACATCGGAATCATTTATGGCTAGTCTTAGAGATTTTCCGAGAATTATGGAAGATGATTTAAATGGTCGTCCTAGTGTACGGGAGAGACCTAGTACTTCAATAGGTCAGCAACCAAGAGTTCAACCTAGACAAAGTGTAGGGGAACAATCATATTTCGACATAAATAATCGTACACTACCAGAAGATATCAACCCCTCCATGCCTTTCATGGAGCGTAATTCCGAAAATGAAGATGAAGGATATGAAACAATGAATAGCGATAGTACTAATTCTTCGAATGATGGTAGCCCGATTTTGGAGTCCCACGTACCTATGGATCAATTTACTAGTACGGGATGTAATGGAGAAGAGTTCATTGCAGAGCACGCAAGACAAAATTATGATGGGATTGATGGCATGAACATCAATAACGA
Organism: Dendrobium catenatum; assembly: GCF_001605985.2. NCBI lineage: Eukaryota > Viridiplantae > Streptophyta > Magnoliopsida > Asparagales > Orchidaceae > Dendrobium > Dendrobium catenatum. Next base: position 435,756 of record NW_021320118.1, read on the forward strand.
TTTTGTCGAGACAGTTCGGACTACTCAACAGTGGGATAATGATGAAAATTTTGACGCGCCACGTGCTAACATTGTTGGCTCGATAGAAGCAACCACTCCATTAGGGTTGTATGAAGGTCAGATGTTTCATACGAAAGCAGATTTACAAGTCGCAGTTAATGGTTGGTCAATACTCCATAATGTTCAATTTATAAATTCAACATCCAATAAAAGCCGATTGAGTGTCATTTGTGCTTATCATCAGTCACCTGATCGTCCATGCCTTTGGCGCTTACATGCTGCACGGAGTAAAAGGTTAGGTGGGTTATGGAAAATATCTACATGTGGACCACCACATACATGCACCCACCCAATCTTGGCTAGTGGACATCATAATTGCAACTCTAAATTTATTTGCAGACAAATTATTCCTATAATTAGACAACAATTATACATGAAGCCAAAGGAGATTATAGCTAGAATGGAGTCAAAATATGACATAAAGATATCATATATGAAGGCTTGGGATGCACGTAGAAAAGCTATTGAAGCAACTTTTGGTAGCTACGAGCAATCTTATTATTCTATTTTTTGTTTCATGGAAGCCTTAACGTTATCCCAACCAGACACTGTTTATAATATTCAAGTCGTACCTCCTGCACGATTCAGGTCACTTTTTTGGGCGTTCGGTCCTTCTATATATGGGTGGCAACACTGTAGACCGGTGCTGAGCATGGATGGGACATTCTTGCTTGGGAAGTATCGAGGGACCCTCTTAGCAGCTGTAGGCATCGATGGAAATGGCTGATTGTTTCCACTTGCTTTTGCAGTGGTGGAATCGGAGAGCAATGAATCTTGGATTTGGTTCCTACAGAAGCTACAACAACTTTTACCAGTGGTTGCTAATCGACAGAAGTTGTGTATCGTTTCTGATAAGCACCCAGGATTAGTACGCGGGTGCAGGAAAGTATTTCCTAATGCTGTTCATAGGCATTGCCTTCGTCACTTACGTGAGAATTTCAAAAAGATGGTCCGTCGTTTGGGAACTCTAGATAGTGAGGGTTTGAGTAACAAAATGTATTTTGCCGGGAATACCGACGATTATGCATATTTCAATCGAATGATGGATGAAATTAAAATGACAAAGCAGGAGGCATTCGATTGGTTGGTCCAACGCGATGTTGCTAAATGGACCCTATTATTTGATGAAGGCTATCGTTATGGTATCATGACCACAAACGCATCTGAATGTTTTAACGGGGTTCTTAAACGAGCCCGAGGATTGCCGATTCAAGGATTAGTAATGGCTATTTATTATAACCTTGTAGCAGTATTTTTAAGAAGATCAGCTGAATCTGGAAAGTGGGTTGAGGAAGCCCAATCTAAGTTTGTTCCACGCACCATGCTTGTCTTACAAAAAGCTGAACGTGAGGTTAGACGGTGTCCTGAACCAGTCATGATTAATAGGAATGAATTTGAAGTTATTGATACGTCTTCTCGAGCAAACAAGGTCGAGATAATAAATACAACCACCTGTACGTGCACATGTTTGAAACCACAAATTTTTCATGTTCCTTGCGTTCATGTCGTTGCAGTCGCTGGTCATAGGCGGTGGGATCATAATGCTTTCGTATCACAAGTATTTAAGGTCGAAGAGTATATTGATACGTACTCCAAAGTTTTCCATGTGTTCCCCCCGAAAGACATATGGCCTATCTTCACTGAAGAGCAGGGAATAATTCCTTTGATGGCACCAAGTTTTCGTCGTCGTGCAGGCCGACCACGGATGAATAGGTTTCGTAACACGATGGATGAACCCCAGAGTAGATCAAACAAAGCCTGTGGTTTTTGCAAACAAATAGGCCATAATAGATCAACTTGCCCACACAATCCTTCATCATCAAGGTAAAGTTTTTATAAACCTTATAATTTTGCTGCAATAAATTTAAACGTTAAAATCATATGATTTATTTATATTTTATTTTTGATAGGTATGGCCGACCGTTCTAGACGTGCTCGTTCTGGTCGACGTACATCGCATCGTACTACTGCAGAAACAGTTCCAGTGCAGCTTAGTATCGCATCACTTGGAGATTCTCATAGAGCGCATGACCCAGAGCATGTACGTTAAATAATTAACTATAATTTTTTTGTACTTATGTCAAGCTTAAATATCTAATTAAATTTAAATAATTTGAAATTTGTAGGCCTCTCCACTGGTAGCGTCATCTCATCTGCGAATGGCTAGAGAGTGGCCAATTCAGTGCCCTCGGATGATTTACGTATTGACTAACCTTGGGTTTCATAACCTCAGGCATTTGCAGTTCATTAGACTGGATCACAACCTGATTCAGGCATTGGTTGAGCGATGGTGCCCATTAACAAACACATTTCATTTAACAATTGGTGAGATGACAATCACATTACAGGATGTTCAAATTTTACTGGGGCTTAGAATTGATGGGCCTGCAGTGGTTGGGCCAAATGTTGTTGGGCAAGGACGTATTTGGCCGACATGGCCAAATTGCTGTGACGAGATACTTGGGACCCATCCCAGGAGGGAGACAGTATACCATGACCCCAATGATGAGCAGGACGTTGCGACCTTTAGGATGGGTTCATCACAAATTGAATCTATGCTCCCACTACGTTGGCTCCGTTGGACATTTTACAGAGAGTCTTATGATGATTTGGCACCAGAGATTTTCCTACGACATGTTCGTGCATACATCCTATTCATGATAGGCTGCTTTCTAATTTCGGATACATCACGGAGTCATGTTTCGCTACAATGGCTACCTCTACTAGCGGATGTAGACAGTTTCAGTAGGATGTCGATTGGTGGTGCTGTTCTTGCACATCTTTATAGGGAGCTATGTCATGCTACAAGACCAACAAGGACATATATAGCGGGATGTGTAACACTACTGCAGGTTTGGTCCTGGGAACGATTGTACATTGGTAGACCGACACTGCGAGTCCCTCAGATTATTGACTTGGCTGGCCGTCCATTGGGTTGCAGGTTCGTAAGCTTTAATAAAAAAAAAATATTTTCTTATTTCACTACTAACTAATGGTTTATACAAATTTATAGGTGGGCTGAAGATAGGATACGTGAGCTACCTGCAGGCAATACAATGACGTATAGAGATGAGTTTGATGGGTTGCGTATGAGTCAGGTATAATAAAAGTCTTGTTATGTTAATAAAAATTTATTCCAACATAATTGTAACTAAATTTTTGACTCATATTTATAGGTTATCATGACCCCATATAACCATACAGTTCTAGCTGCTCTTCCATTATAGTATCATGATGGAGAAGAGATTTGGAGGGCACAAGTACCCCTTATTAGTTGGAAACGTGCAGAGTGGCACCTTCCAGATCGGGTTGTTAGACAATTTTCAGGATTACCAACCACTGTAATTGAACCCATGGATCAGTCTTTCAGGCGCGTTGATGGTAGGGGTCGAGCAGATCAAGATTGGACAGTGCAGTACCGTGACTACCTCCAGATCTGGGAGGAGAGAAGGGCTTATGTGGTACCCATCACTCCAGTCAACGGGACAGGCAACCAAGAACTTGCAGCTTATCTACGGTGGTATAGATCTTGGGCGTCTATCTACCTATTAAAACCTCAAATTGAGCCTCCGGAGACCTTCTTTCCTCGATCACCTGGCGAGAGATTAGTGGTATGTATTGAATTGTTACGTATTATTAATGTTCTACTTAACATTTGAGAAATTCAAAATTTTCTTTAGGCGGATTACTATATACGTTCATCTGCGATACTTGAGCCACTAGCCGGTGGTGGGGGTCAAAATGCTAGTTCATTGCAGATGGCTATAGATCAGGTAGCTGAGTTGTCTGCCCGAGTTCAACAATCAGTTTATATCGACTACACTACCTTCGATACATCCACGGAGGCAGAGCAACAAAGGAGAGAACGTGCAGACACTTCTCATGACCAGCAGCACACTAGACGATCTGTTTCAGATGCTCCTTCCACATCGATGGGAAGTAGGCACCGACGGAATGTGGTGCCGGACCCGCATCGGCATTCCGTTCATACACCATCCATGGCCTACGGTTACATGGGACCACGTACTTCAGCACCACATTGGAGCCCGCACGTTGAGCAGTCTACTCAACCAGGACAAATTTATTATGACACACAATACGGCCAAACCAGTGGGCAAGCATTATTTCCAATGGCCATTCCACAGTGGATGTCATCAGTAGGAATACCTTCATCCCCAACGC
>NW_021320118.1:440097-442505 GCF_001605985.2 Dendrobium catenatum
TTTAAAAAAAAAACTCTTGAGTTTTTATATATATAATTCTAAAAGAAAAAAAAAAACTAAAAAGTTCCTAGCTTTGTTGAAATATTTCCACTATGTTTTGAAAGTCATAATTTTATGTCCTTCTAGTCAAAGATTGAAAGCAGGATTTTTTAGGACTAGAAAAATGAATTTTTTTTAATAGAAAGCAGGATTTCAAGGCAAGGTGATGGGCATTAGGGGTGCCAAAATGGTTTTGAAGTTGGGCTCGGGTCCAACTTGAAACTGACCCGCTTATAGATGTTGCAACATGAAGCCGACCCTACTAGGCATGCAAGCTAGAATTTCAAATTAGATCCAACCAATAAGGTTTTCGGGTTGACTCGACTCGATCTGCTAACAGTGGCGGAGCCAGAAACATTTCATAGAGGGGGCCTTTTTTAAAAAAAAAAATCCCTCAACTTTTTCATCCGGGCTTAAGACCGGCATTGAAAGTTTTAAATTTTTTTTATTTAAACAATAAACTACTAAATATAATATGTAGTACACTTATAATTTATACCTTCTGTTCTTCATATTTTGAAAAAGCTGAATAATAACTAACCCATGAGCGGCGAGCCTGTGAGTTGTGCTGCCACCTGCCTACCGTATCAAAGATAGAAGATGTGAGAGGAGGCAAGTCGGACTCCTCGGATGAGAGTTTCCAGCCGCCAGCCAGATCCAAGTGCCAAAACTAAATCAGAAATTAAGGCCGGCAGCCACGGGCGGAGCTAGGTGGAGCTGTGCTGGCCGGACGGCTGGATGAGCGACAGAGCATGGCGGGATGAACTCCGACGTTGACGAGAGGCGTCGAGCGGTTGAGGCGATCTCTCAAAATTTGAAACTCGAATCCAATCTCAAACGGGTTGGTCCAAACATGAAATTCGTGTCAAATTTTTTGGTCTTGTCGAATAGGGGTGTCAATTTAGGTCAATGGGTCAAGTTTGGGTTCAACCCGAGTTGACCCAATCATAAATGAGTTGACCCAAAATTTGAACCATTTAACTAAACGGGTAAAGATTTCATACCCGGACCTGACCCATGCTGGTTACCGTGTTGACCCAACTCGACTTATGAATGCTTTACTTTGCATAGGGCATTAGGGCTTGGGTTGGGTGAACGCAGTGTGTTAGGCCTCATATGAGGTCGGGGTTGGCGGTGAGGTGAGGCCAAAGTCGCTGTTATGGAGAATGCAACCGCTAGGCCAGCTAGCAGTGCGCACAATCACATTATGGGCTTAGTCACGTGCGGTGTTCAGATTCGTGTGCTTGGCCAATGTTATGTGTGTAGGTTGGTAGAGGCGGGTCGACTGTGCGGCGTGTGGTTCGACGGTCCATGGCAATTAGGCATGAGTTAGCCGAGTTAGCTGATAGGATGACAGGGCGGGGGATGAGTGGACGATAGTCAAAGGGCGACATACGACGATCTAGGTCACGAGATAATTGGCTTAGCAGGTTCAAACTCGGGTTTTTTGGGTCAACCTAACCCTGACTTGTTTTTTAAACGGGTAAAAAATCTAAACCTAGACTTGACACGTTTTACATACGGTTTGACCCAAATCTGAATTTACTACAGGAAAATCACCCAAAATCGGTGGTTTTTCCGACGGCTTGTATGGTAACACCAGCGGCTTTCCGGCGGTGCTCACACAGCCTAAAAAAATGGCGTAGGAAACATGTTTCTGGCGGTTTTTTCTGGCAGCTTTATTCGCCGATGATTTTCCGGCGGTGTAATCGCCGGTTATTTCACTACAAGAAAAATGGCCTATACCGGCGGTTTTAACCGGCGGTTTTTTTCGCCGGCGGTTACGCCGTCGGACTCTAACGACGGCCAAATCGACGGCTTAGCTACGATACACCGTCGGTATTACCGACGGTCTCTAAACCGTCGGTACACCGCCGGATATCAACATTAACCGTATCGACGGCTCACCGACGATCCCTTCACCGACGGCTTGCCGGTAGTGGCCGGCAAGCATTAGATCAACCGCCGGCACGCATCGATACATCTCCGGTTAACCGCCGGAAACCTGTAGCACCTGAAAAAAAATTTGACAGCCTCCCCTCTATTTAAGGGAGGTTCACCCTAGATTCTAAACCTACACATAAAGCAATATATAACAACAAATTTTGGGCTACACACTACTATATTCAATCAACTATCACAAATATATACATAAGAACAACCAAACAAAATATTAAATGAAAACAAAGTTAATATGTTCAACCATCAAACATAAGATCACAAGTTTAGAAGTTCACAAATTCACAAGTTCACAATAAACATAAAAAAGTTCTACTCCTCAGCTGTATCCTCGCTGTCTCGAGATGTTCGTCGCTGCTCTTGCTCTTGCTTCCTCTGATTTTCAATTATGTAGGATTGCAGCTCTGCTT
>NW_021320118.1:442605-460514 GCF_001605985.2 Dendrobium catenatum
GTAGTTTTATTACTATTTTTTACAATACTCTTCTGTGAAAAAAAATCTTAAAAATGGTAAAAAATTATCTAAACAAAGCCGCATATATTCAGGGTTTTTTTTTTAATGCTATATATTCAAGGTATTTGATTTGACAGTCAAGCTTGAGGTTAACCGACTATCTAAAAGCAAGCTACCTGGAAATGATATGAATTTATAAAAAGCTATAAGTCTTGTGATTGTTGGAAGAACAATTTTACAATTATGTGGAATTATGTGTAGATTATTTACTTTTTATTACTATTTTTTACAATACTCTTCTGTGAATGTGAAGAAAAAAAATCTTAAAAAATGTAAAAATTATATATTCTATATTTAAAATTTTATAAATATTCATAATAATTAGAGATTATAGTTTGGAGACAGATTTCTAACTGATTTGCATATTATAGACAAAGAAGCAAATTTCTTTTATTTCTACTTTCTAGCTATTTTTCAACAATATTTTTTATATAGAGGAAGTTTTTTTCATTTAAAGTAACTAAACTATTTCTCTATACTACCAAAGTTTTTTTATTTTTATTATAAGTTATTTATTAATTTATATTTAATATTCTACCTTCTTAAATAATAATTTGAAAAAAAAATTAAAACTTTCTATGCTTGTCCCAAATCTGGATGTAAATAATTGAGAGAAAATTTAAAAAAAAAATTAATTTAGGCCCCCTAAATACATTTTCTTGCTCTGCCACCGGGGAGAGATAGTGTGTTATTATCTCCTCATCTGTGGGTTTAAGCCTGAACTCAGGAGGTAAAACCAAGCCCTCCTCTTCCACAGCCATGAACAGATTTCTGATACGAGAACGGAGTTGGAGACACGATCGATCGACTTGAAAAGTGAGATTTGATTAAGAAGCGTGAGGAAGATAGAGAAAAGGAGTTTAAATAAATAGGGAGTCTAATTTTTGGGACATGTCATGATCCGTGCCAATGAAAGGAGAATCTGCTTCAGGTAAATCACAACCGCCATAGAATAAATGATTAAACCAACCACAGACGACCGTTTCCTCGTCAAAAGCTGAGTAGACACTCGAAGCCGCACCATAGATTCATAGAAAAGTACCAAGTAAAAGATTAATAAATAGATAAATTAATAATCTGCAGATCGAGACAAACATAGCACATTTTTTATGGAATGATTAATAAAAACAATAAAAATTAATAATAGTGGCCATAAAGCAATGTAAAAGGGAAGAAAAACAATGCTAGCTTCTCCAACAAGTGACTTCATTGGCACGGATCATGACATGTCCCACAAATTAGACTCCCTATCTATTTAAACTCCTCTTCTCTATCTTCCTCAATCTTCTTAATCAAATCTCACTTTTCAAGTCGATCAATCGTGCCTGCAACTCCGTTCCCGTACCAGAAATTAAGCTGTTCATGGCTGTGGAAGAAGATGGCTTGGTTTTACCTCCTGGGTTCAGGTTTCATCCCTCAGACGAGGAGATAATAACACACTATCTCTCCCCAAAGGTTCTCAATCATGGCTTCAGAGCAATAGCTATGGGAGAGATTGATTTGAACAAGTGCGAGCCTTGGGATCTTCCAAGTAATATATATTTTATATTCTTCTCTTCTTTTTCTCTATTTATTTTTCTTAATATGATAGGAAAAATAACTTCTTTATTGATACTGAATTACTGATATCATGTGTGATTATGCAGGCAAGGCAAAGATGACGGGGGAGAAGGAGTGGTATTTCTTCTATCGAAAGGATAGGAAGTATCCAACAGGTATGAGAACGAATAGGGCTACAGAGTCTGGATATTGGAAGGCTACTGGAAAAGATAAAGAGATTTACAGAGGAAGAGTAGTTCTGGTTGGGATGAAGAAGACGCTTGTATTTTACACAGGGAGAGCTCCTAAAGGAGAGAAGACAAACTGGGTTATGCATGAGTACAGGCTCGACGGCAAAGCCTCTCTCTCCAATTTCCCAAGGTCGGCAAAGGTATTAATTAGTTCCTTGCACTCAATCTATTTTGATAGAAAACTGGCCAAATCACCGGGTTTTAAAGTCATAGAAGTATACAAGTTTTCTCCTTTACCGTAGAAGAAGCAATAGAAATTGTACAAAAGTACTGCAGCAAATTTATCAGCAAAAATTTCATATATGAAAAAAAAATAAATAAATCGATTCCAAAATTAAGGGCTAATTAAGGTCACCACTCGTTTCAGCTTGACAAATAAGAAATTTTTAGGTTTAGTGACAGCAGTTTAGGTTCTGTATGATTCTGTACATCCTATACATCTATGAGCTGTCCGCACTTATTCGTATTATTTGATCGGCATGTAATAATTTCTTTTGTGATAGAGAGATTTATTGTTATCTTTATTAATTTCAGTTTCGTCTATTTCTGAGGTTTTTTTCTCAAAAATCAAATTATAAATATGTGTGCAGGATGAATGGGTTGTCTGTAGGGTGCTCGACAAGAACACCGGACTGAAGAAAAGCCCAATGCATGGCGGTGGAATGCTTAGGGTTAACTCAGTCACGGATGAGCTCCTGGATTCCCCAAAGCTTCCACCACTCATGGATACTGCCTTCATCAACTCGGGTGCCAGCGATCACAGCTTCGACTTCAAACCAGTAGCTATGGCCGCGAGCACAACACCACTAATGCCTTCCTACTTCTTCTCCTCCACAACCGGTGGCGGCGGAGGTGAAGATGTGGATGGCTCGCTTTATCCGAGCAAGAATCAGTACATGATGAATGATCCTTCTTCAAGCTCCAGCTACTTGCACCAGCTTCACGATGCCCATGATCAGAATCCATACCTCTCCTCCATGTTCGGAGATTTGGTGCACTACCTAGACCAGGATCCACAAGTTATGATTCAGTCGTCGCGGTCACCGGCGATTCGGAGGCATTGCAAGGTTGAGCAGTTCTCGAACCAGTCGATGCTGAGCCAGGACACTGGTATCAGCACCGACCGGAACACTGAAATCTCTTCCGTCATATCAAAACATGATCTTTCGTATGATCAAGACTTGGATGCGCCACCGGCCGCTGCGGCAGACGACGAGCTCGACTTGCAGAGCATGTGGAGATGCTGAAGATTATATGGAGATTGAATTGAATTAATTATCAAGATCGAGTGCTTTAGTTGGCTTGACCAGTTAGTTTGGTTTTTTATTTGTCATTAATGGAAAGGTCTAGGGCGGCTTCATTAATCAATTTTTAATTTATATTTAGATGATCTTAATTAATTTTACTGTAAATTATTATAAAATTTCTCTGATTTGTGTTGCTGTATACAGATATGTTTTACCACCAGAGACCAGCTAATTAATGTGTGTGAAGAGTGATGTATAATTTTTCTTTTTGGCTTTTTTGGTTCATACAGCTATAGAATTCATGTGTTGTCGTGTAATATTAGTGGGAATTAATGAACTATTTTTGTTGTGTAATCCTTCACTTTCAATTTAATTAGTTCTGAATTGCTGTTTTAATTCAAATTGACACTATAGGAAAATAACCGAATACCGGCAGTCATTTCCAATAAGTTTTCCAGCGGTTTTAAAACCGTTGGAATAAACCGCGTACGTAGAAAAGAATTTTGACGATCATTTTCCAGCGGCTAAACTTACCGGCGGTTTTCCGGCGGTTCAAACAGCCGGTTAATTCCGGCGGTCAAATCGCCGGTAAAGAATGAATTTCCTGTGGTGTGAGAAGATTTCATGCCTGGTTTAAATCAAAGTGGTACATTTATGAATTTTTTTTCTTGAATTGAGCACATATGCCTGTAACTTTCAAGAACAATTTCCATGCTTTCCGAGTTCCAGCACATGAAAACGGTCGATTCAAATTGAATGATAGCAAATTCTTGGATTCTCAAATGCACGAGAAATATATAGTTAAATTCTCTAAAATCTATACAATTTCGAGCATATGTAGTAGTAGCAGAAGCTCACATGGAGGCGAGCTGTTTTGAAAACTACTTCCACCTCATATATATCCTGTAAGAGCAGTTACAGGAAAGTACTCAAGGCTTTATCTGAGGAAAAAGAAAGGGAATAAAAAGTCGGGAAGTCAGTTACAGGACGCAAGTGGTGTGCTGCTTCATGTGACTTTTTTTCCTTGCTGAAAGAGGTTTTTCGTTGATTTCAGACTTGCGGTGAGGAAAAGCGCTTATTCTGCGTTTCCTATCCCGCTTTTCGTGCAGCAAAAACCGCTTACGAGGAGGAGCGGTGGGGGTATATTCCCTGTTGGGCACGTGATGGGCACTGTGTGTGTTCAATTGTCCATGGCCGTGGCTGGAAGTGAGCTGGTAACGATTGGTGTGAAAGGAAAATGGAATAGGAATCATTTGCAGATTAGTCCTGTAAGCTTTCATATATTACTGAATTTATGAACAATTTTGCATTAAACACAGATTAAAATTTTTATTATATGACCTAGCCATAAGGTGGTAAAATTCTCACTTAATTTTTGCTTTATACAACTTGAATTTTTTTTATTTATTTATAGGTTACTAGCTAAAAAAATAGAACAAACAAAATTTGAATTTTAATGGAAAATAACTTTATTATTTCTAAAAGAATATGAAAATTCTAATTTGTCTGAACTAGAAATAAAAAAGTAAATTACATCTAAAAGGGAGTGTACCAAATATGTCAAATAAATTCATATAAAATCTATCTTTTATCATCTGGAAGTTGTTGTGGTACTCGTCGAAGGAGCTGAAAAGAATAAGCCAATAGAACAAGAAGAACAGAAGAACAAAGGGTTTTTTAGTAGAAACCAATATATTGTATTCTATCTCTTCTCTCTAAGGCCCTACCTACTTTAGTCACCCGATTACGACCACACCGACCTTAATCAACCGACTACAACCCCACTAATCTCCATCGCCCGACAACGATCTCTCCCCCTCTGACGCCCGACTATAATTCCTCCAACCACCATAACTAGATAACGCTTTTTAACCAAACAAATAAGTCAACAATCTCTTAAGAGCAATTCTCATGTCATAGGATTCTTACAAGTCAACCATTTATTGTGCACTATACAATGTATATTTGCTATATTTTGTGAATATCTTTCGCAAGGAAACGCATTATTTGTAATCAGAAACAAAAACTATTGGAATCATTTTAACTTGTTCGTATCCTATGATTTTTCAATTTCCTCTATTTTTTTCTATAAAAAAATTCTAAGGTCTCTTATGATCCTTACACTCCTCTCTCTTGATTTGTGTGTGCTAGATCTTCTTGTATAAATAAGATATTAAAATTTATATCTCTCTATCGTAAAAAATGTTCCAACACACAACATTATGTATATTCTAATATACCTACTTGACCACCAATAAAAAAAACTATGAGGCATGCATGGTGTAATTATTTGATAAATTTATCATAGAATAGCCTACATTTTCATCATATTAATAGATTGTTATCATGTTGTTATATTATTGCTAGAAAAAAAAATCTTCTTTTAGATCTATAAATATGTTTGTTATAAGATTAATTAAAAAAAAAGGCTGTACTAATGGCTAATATGTAATTCAAAACCAGCTTTAAGACACTTACCGACTTACCATATAATTCCCAAATTCCAATTCCTTTATTCATTGACTAATTTTATCTCTCCAATAACTATATATATTAAATTCAATCATAAATGTTCTTGACTCAATAGAATGGCAGTAGATCAGCTATGAATTCCTCTATTAATCACCAATGATGTCAAAGAGTAATGGCATCATTCAGTTGCTTAAAAGCCTAATCCTTTGACTAATTAGCATTAGAGAAGTCTGTGAACGCAACTTAACATAAGGTTCGTTTGGGACAGATTTCTTATTGATTTCTAAAATAATATTTTAGTTAAAATTTTTTTGAATTAGAATTTTTTATACTAAAAATTATTAAAAAAAAAAAAAACAGTCCCAAACAGAACCTTAGCCTTCATTTATGAAGACTTTTTTATTGCTTCTTAAAACATCTTATTACTACAAAAATTTTAATAAGAAACAGTAAGCCTTATCTTTTGGGACGGCTTTTTTATTTCTTTTTAAAACAATTTTTTAATTTAAAAATTAAAATTTTTATATCAAAAAGTTTTTTTAAAAACATTAAGTCGTCCCAAAAAGAACTTTAGTAGGCTTTACAATGCCGACTAGCCGAGCCGATTTTAGGCTTGCAGGAATATTTTCTGTCAGCTTCTAAACCAATGATATGACTTCCTTTTTCTCACCGTGCCACGTAACACCCCATTTGAGGAACTTTTATTTGGTCCGGTGCAAGGAGCTAGAGGAAGGTTCGGTTTTGCCTAAAAAAGTGCAAATACCGAGTTTTTTGAAAAAATACCGAGTTTTTCAAAAAACTTGGTATTTGCACTTTTTGACCTATTTTTGCCCAAAACCGAACCTTCCTCTACATCCAGTGAAAGGACCTAATAATTGCTCCCATTTGAGCTAAGTCATGGTCCCGGATCGGTTTTTCCTGGGCCCCACCTCCCTGAGGAGTGCTCCCCAAGACATGAAAACGGTCCAAATAGAGGAGAAAAAGTAGAAAACGATAAAAGGTGGAGTCTTCAAAAATATATTACTTAAATACTCATTAGTGAAATATTTAAAGCCCCTTGTTCGAATTCTTTGGCAAGCAGTGAAAGTCTTAAGTGTTGGCCCTTATAAATTGATGTGAGTTGCATGCTAGATCGACTAGAGTTTTCATTAGCCTAAGGACAGTGCTTCCTCGTATAAAAAAAAAAATTAGCTACTAGCGTCAACTTTGATTTCAATTTATTCTATTTTTCACTAAATGCCAATTAGCACTAAAACAAGATTAGTAATGATTAACAATCCTTCTCTTTTAATTAATAAATTGATTATTTAATTAGAATATTATATTTCATGATTAATTTGTTCATTTGATGCTCTTAGCGCCGTCCATATATATTTAAAGTGAAATAATTAATATATAATTTTGAAAAGATTGATTAATGATTATTAAATATATTTTTTTATTATGAAAATATAAGAAGATTTGGTGATATGGATGTTATGTGACATCATAGGGTTGGGATGGTGGATGGTCACATCTTTGTTATCTGTTATTAATCTCATTATAGAGCAAATTAGCAATCACTTAAAAACAAATATAAAGTAAAATCAAAATTGACACCACATATAGATAAATAATAAAAATAATATATATAAACTAATTTAAGTAAAGATTGATGAATGTAAAGGATCCAATAACATAAATATCATAAGTTCTTTTGTAGTTATATACCTAATTTTTAGATTTAACTATATAATATATTAATAGCTAAAAAGCTCGGCATTTCTCAGACGAGCTCGGCTCGAACAACCGCTGACTCGAGCTCGACTCGACTCGTTTGCACCCCTAGTAGGGAGTCTGAACAATAACTGGATATGCTTTGGATGTTTATTCAGAGCGTCAGCTTATTTTGTAAATATAGTTTGGTTGGCTTAAGAGATTTTTGATGAACAGCATGAAAATAAACACTACATGAAACTTTTCTCCCAAATAGCTTTTCCGGCGTGTGATTTACCGTCGAATAAAATTCCGCCGGAAACATATAATTTCCGACGGATTATCATCGTTACTGGCAGATTTCATCCGTCAGTAACAAGAGATTTTTCTGTGGTGAAGAGAGGCTACTCAAATAGAAATTTTTGATTTTTTATGAGTTTTAGCAGATTTGTATTAATAGTGTGCGACTGTAACGATGACTTTATGTGGATAAGTGATAGGTTCCTGATAATTGATGCTTGTTGTTAAAAGTTTTAATTTGAGAATGAGTAATGATTGATGTTGATAGCTTATTTGTTCAGGATGAACTTCTACTCATAAAATGAAATATTTGGTATCAATCTGGATTGTTGAAAGATGTGATAATATAGAAATATCAAATGGCTGTCAAAAATATGTCACTATTAATAAAATGATTTATATGATCACTATTAATAAAATTTGTATGAGAATTTGTTCCCATCACAAAAATCATAATGATGCAAATGCATAATTACAATTAAAAAAGAGTAGTCTAAATTTATCATTAAGTGGAGTGTTTAAAAAAAAATTAGTCATAAGAAACAATAAAAAAAATAATGCTAAATATAGATCTATCACTTTAAAGGAATATCAAATTTCTATAAAATAAGGAATATCAATGGCACTATTTGGATTGTTGAAAAAAGTTCAACTCCAATAGTCAAAATATGTAATTAGAGAGACAATAAGATGAAATTAAACTATCCTAATAATCCAGATGAATTTTAGTACTAGCAATTAAGTCTAGAGTATCATAGTTGGTGAATACTACAGCATTAACACAATAAAACTATTAGATAGCTACACATTCAAAAAATATAAAACTTGGTCCACTAACAAACTGTTTGTGATTAATTAAGGAGAAATCATCATCTCTCATCATGTAATACATGTATTTCAACTCAGATAAATAAACTTTTTCATGACTAGTCCAAATCACAAACCATTTTAACTGTAACATAGATATTATAGTGATTTAATTACACCAAATTTTTTTTTTTTTACAATTTTTAGGCAATGGTGTAATCTTTAAAAAATTGACACATATCGGTACAAGTGAGAATTTTTGGACCGTTAAATGTCTGTTTTGCAAATCGATTTAAATATAATTTTTTAAATAAAATGTAAAATTTTATGCATATTTTTCTATAATTTTTAAAGCCTAAAAAAGATTTATATAAATTTATTCTGAAAAATAATTTAATTATCTAATTATATTAATATTATTTTATTCTATTATATAAAAATATAGTTTACGTCAAATGAAGATAATTTTGTATTGTTAAAACTTCAATCGCATAATTTTTTATATATTATAAACATTGAGATTATAAATATTTTGAATATTTATTTAAAATTTTTTATCTCAGAATTTTAAAAAAGTAGAGATTTTTATCAATCCAAAATTTTATTTTGACATCTAAAAAAAATCTTTAGTTCAATATGTGATAATTTAATTAATTTTTGAAAATATGATTTTTTTCTCAGTAGGATTTTATATTGCCTACAGTTAGAATATTTTGACAATTTTTTAATTAAGCTCAATTATGTTTTAGTTATTATAATGCATTGAAAATAAATTTAGATATATGATTAAGTAATAACTGTTCGCTATTACTATTATAATATTATGACAATAATATACGTGTAAAAGAAAAATAATGACTGATTGACTTGTTGGTTGGACATTAATAGACCAAACAAGATGGTGGGCTGACGAGCTAGCTTTCTTTTAAATGTTATGGTTGGTGTTTTATTCTACTGATTCAGGTCATACAATGATTGAGAGTTATAAGGAGTTATCACTATGTCCACAGGAAAAGAGTGATGAATTTATTTATTGAGCCAATAGTTTACTTATACTGATATGATATTGAAAAATATTATGATAGCCACACTTCTCACTTGTTTAGTGTGACTACTAAAATGCATATTATTGAGACATTATTTTTATTATTATACAAATTTATTATTATTACACGTCTTTACTATTACTGTAGTATTTTACTGGTCCTTCCACTAAACTTTTATTGTTATTGATACGAACACTGATATTATTCAATAGTATCGATTCATTGTACAATTGTCGAGTATGTGATATAATAAGCACATAATATACTGAGTATGTGACATATTGGATGCACTCATATATGATTTTACTGTATTAATATTTGATTTTGAAAGTGTTTACTATTACTTTTATTTTACCTTTTTATACAATTTTTTTTATCTATTTATAGTATTGATATGACGACTGTTTTATCGACTTGCCTCATGTACTGATTTACTAATTTCTCCACTATACTGCTTTTAAGACTTTACTATTAATGCATGTGAGTTTTGCTATTTTTGCATTGATTCAATAATAATACGAATGTTACTGCTATGATTTGATAGCTGACTTGTATATTGCTCTTTTTCTTTACGTTAAGTTTAGTTACTTGATGGGCTCTTATATAATCTCATTATATGTGATTAAATATTTTTAGTTCATGGTAGAGAATCAGGAGTGTGAGATTGATTATGATCATATATGTTCAGGTTCTTGTTATTTTATTTATTCTTTTATACCCAAGATAGAAATAGTTGTGATAAGATTATATAAATTCTTAGTATTGTATATAATTTTTTGGAAATAAATATAGATATATATATTGAAATTTTGAACGATAGTTTTATTTATACTACTATCTATATTGATAAAAGAAACTATGAAGCTCTAATTGTGTAAATTAAAAGATTAAAATAAAATAATTTTTTCAAATTAAATTATGATGCATCACACATTATCTCTAATCCGCATATTATTTCAATTAAATAAAAAACATTATGACATCACAATCTCCAATCACCAATCACCAATCCTTATCAACTTGGTGGGGAAGGCAAACTATAATAGATGGCAATCATCACATTATGATTAAAAATATGTGTATATCTATACTTTGGAGCTTCCCTTTTGTCATTTCACTCATACCAACTTTAAGCCACAGCTTGGACCCATCTCCTTTGTTTACATGAAGAAGCAACACATACAAAAAGCACTGCTTATATTAAAATTATTACTAATCAAACCTTAATCCAAACAATTAAGCAAATGATGAGGTGCTTAATCGGCTAATTCTACCTTATCTTTAAAAAGGTGTGGCATCTTTTATGGACCAGCCTTATAATTTAAATCACTTTTTTCCTTTTTCTTTCTTAATTTTTACATCCTTTTCTCCTGACTTGGACCGCTTTCCATCTCTTGGGGAGCACTCCTCGGGAAGTGGGGCCCAGGAAAAACCGATCCGGGCCCACGTCATAGAGCGATGCTGGTGACGTGGCACGGAGGGAAAAAAGAAGACATATCATTGGTTTAGAAGCCGTTAGAGAATATTCCTGTAAGCCCAAAATCGGCTCGGCTAGTCGGCCCAATAAAGCCAACTCCAATTAAGTTGCGTTACGATGTCATTAATCACAGGATTAGGCTTTTAAGCAACAGAATGACTCCATTATGTGATTAATATGGAATTCATAGCTATCTCTTATTTACTGTCATTTTATTTAGTTAAGAACATTTATGATTGAATTAATATATAGTTACTAGAGATATAAAATTAGTCATAGAAAAAGGGAAATAGAATTTGGGAAGAATACGATAAGTATCTTTGTTAGGATGAAAAAATAGGTTTATGAATTGGATAATTAACAATATCACTTTTTTGAGTTGATACCTCACAAAAAATCTTGATTTGATCGGACATGAATTTCAAAGTAAACTTAAATCGAAAACTAGTTGACGAGTCGTGAATGCATCAAATCGTTTGGTGCATTCAACTGTAATATGAGAGACATAACAATGCGAGAGAGAGAGAGAGATTTTTAAATAATTTTTTAATATTTAAATAATATTTAACTAAAAGTTCAAAAATTAAGTGCAATATACAATGCTACGATATTTGTTAAATGATCTATAACTATTGTTCTCTGATCATAAATAATCATTTATCAAGTCATTCAAGTAAGTTGTTGGGTAGTTTTTTAGCCAACGATTAACTCTTATTACATATTTTTTCTGTTTTATGATCTACAATGCATTTATTGTTTGCATTGTATTGAGAGTGTTCAGATAAGAGTGAGGGCCGAAAGTTCAAATGTGGTTGTTAAATTTACTTGAACTATTCAAGGCACATCAAGAGGGGGGGTGAGTTGTTGTTTTAAAATTTCTTTTCGAAAATCACACTCTTAAAAAAAATTAAATAAATATCAACTTTAAGCTTGATCTAACAACACGGAAGCTAATGATATAAACAATTCAAATTCAAATTTTTTTCTTTTGTTTTGAAAATTTTTATACTATTTTCTTTAGTGATTTTTTTTATTTATCTCACAAAAATTCAGCCAAACAATCACAATGCTTTCAACCCAAATTTAGAATAATATAACGATCAAGAAATTAAAATGCGAAGAATAAAATACAAAAAGAAAAATGGAACTAGCATATCATAAATTTTATAGTTGTTTAGTCAAAACTTAACCTATGTCCCCTCCCCGGAGTCGTCCTCTCCAAATATTACACTAAATCTTTAATGACTCTTCTTTTGTCCCTACAGCAAGATGAAGCTCTTACAAAATCTCATCCACTAACTTGATGTGGTAGAGTATCAAAATTATATTCACCCTCCTAGTGAGACAAACAATTTGAATTACTTTCACCTTTCTGGTGAGACAGAGTGTCAATAATATTTGGCCTTGAAGACTAACTTTATCCTCAGAACTTCCCCTAAGATCAATGAAAACACATGGAGGAATTTAGATAGAAGCTTGCTTGGAGCAATTGCGCAAAATACCCTCTCACAAAACTTCTCCCATTTTCTCTCCAAACTCCTAGGTCTCTCAAGAAGACACAACCCCTCAAAGAACTCTATCAGAAATCTCCCAACAGCCAAATTTTTTTTCAAAATCTAATAAGAGAGCTTAAACATAAGGCTTCAAAAAACCCTATATTTTTAATTCAGTTATTTCTGTATAACGTTACATATGATCTGATGATTGTAGAGTACGATTAGCCCAATATATCGTGTTAATACTGTACGATGAACAATAGCGTGTACGATTAGTTTCAATACTTGCACTTATCATCTAATACGATATCAAGGTTGTATAGTATAATTAGTTCAATTGAATATGATTTTTGCCCCGTATGAGTGATGGCGGTTAATTATCGTCCAAGGATTTAATCGGGCCATTATGTATGAAGCAGAACATCGTATAATACGATCTGAAATATCAAGTAATCCTCTTTTGATTGCTTAATTACAGGATTAGATTATGTAAGATTTAATAACATCATACAATAAGATTGCAATCATATAGTGAATAGTTAAATTTTTAAATTTTTAAATTTTGTCTAATATATGATTAGCGGTATGATTTCTTGGTTACAACTGATCTTCCTATATGACTGAGATCGTAAAGTATTATTATTTTTAAATTAAATCTATTTAATTTAATGGTTTAATTAATTTCAATATGATCCTAGATCGTACAATACGATATTTAGAAAAATTAACACATTTAATTTTGCTCAGTTGTATGTGTGCATAATTGTTATGCTAAATATACACATTTTACAATTTATAGTATTAAGAAAGATAAAATTACAGACTCTTATAAATATCAATTCTAGACTATCCAATCTTTATTCCAATCTTTAGTCTTGATCTTTTGGCGGTGCTTGGCGTGTATTGAATCTGAAATGTTAATACACAAAAAAATATATATATGCAGTAATAACAAGCGGGAAAAATTATGTGAAACCACAATAATGCTTGTAATCATCAAAATATAGGCTCGAGCTCTCCCGGATTGCAACAAGGGTGGGTGTTTATTTGGGATTGTAAGGCTTATATTTCTATAATATTGAGTCTCTTAACAACTACACTAACGTTACACTAACGTTTTTTTTTTTTTTTTTTTTTTTTTTTGAAACAATTTTTTTTACTGTTTCTACATTTAACTCTTTAGGCACAAAAAAAATTCTTTCAAAAATCGGTGAAAAAATAAGTGGTCAAAAAGCTGTTCCTCATACAAAACTTAAAATCCACATGTTGGAAAAGACTTTTTTTGAATCTTTAGAATTGAAGAAGTTAAGAGTTTGTATTGACCAGACATCATTGATGAAATTTAGCGAGGATTTATATATATAGTTTTAATTTTTCATGTATTTTAATTTTATTTAAATAAAATTTCTATTAACGTTTTACTACAGTACATGAATATAATTTATACATTGAATCTTTCTACAAAAAGATATACATGAAAAAATATTTTTATACATTGCTAGCAAAGCCTTATTCAAGTGGTCATTAGGTGTAAGCAATGATTTGTGTGATTTAAAAGTTTAAATATAGATCCTTATTCAGTAAATAATTATAGTATTTTTATGTGATTTAAAAAGTTTTTAATATAATTATAAGGAAATATAAAAATTTAGACCTCACAATAAATATATATATATATATATAATATAGATATATATATATATATTATATTATATATTATATATATATATATATATAATATATATATATATATATATATATATAATAATTTTGTGATATGTATATAAATTAATCTTCTTAAATTTTATTTGAAGGTGCAATTGTTTTGATTGTATATGTTGCATTGATTTTGTTTTATTATGACTATAATATTTTTTTATTTTCTTAAAATAGCACATAGATAAAATCAAATATTTTTTTACGAACAAATAAAATGTATAAATAAATTTTAAAAAAATAAAAACAATTCTACCTTTTCTTATGGCGAAAATAGCATGCCTATCTTAAGAAAATCATTGAAGACACAAACCGGGCCGAGCTGGCCTTCTACTCAGTTTCTTTCGTAAGCCCATAGTGGAAATAGTTAATTCTTAAGTCTGACCTAAATAGTAGTAGATGGGCCGTGGGCTTATTACTGCTTTTCGGCTATTGTAAGTTTCACATGTAACCTTTCTAATTAATATGCTTTTTATTCAAATGCATCCATTTACAACTTTTAAGATTTCAAAATACTATAAATTTTGCAAATAATCTCTTATTACACCTACAAAGGATTTTATGTACCAAATCATTGCTACACCTAATGAACATTTGAATAAGGATTTAAATTGATAAAGCTACTCATCCCAACAGCTATAAAATTTCCTTATAATTTATTTTCATTAAGCATATTTTTTCCTCTTGTTAGCATTTATTGTCAATTATTTTATTGAAACAGTAATTAAGACATCTGAAACAAAAAAAAAAACCTTATTTTAAACTCCTCCAGAATAAAGCTAATTCATTACTTTTTATATACCAAGCAAAAAGAAAAAAAGAAGCACAATTTCTTACAATATCACGAATAGAAGATCCATGAATTATAAGCCATTCTACTGTGATAGTTGGCTTTGATATTCCTATGATAAATATGTTTCAATATTATTATTATCTTATTGATTTTAACATTCGTCTCTGTAACGGCTCTGCTAGGGTTTGGGATTCGCTCTGTCCCCGCCGCGCTGGGGTCTTCCCCCTTCTCGGTTCTTCGGTTCTCCGGGGAGTATCCTAACCCTTCTAGTTCTTATGGTTTAGCTTTCTTGGTTTCCTGGTGTTTTGTTTTTTGGTGGTTTTCCTTCAGCGGGTGCTGGCATGGCCCCTGTTCTTCTAAGCGATCCAGGTTTTTTGGGCGGTTCGTCTCATTCGCGCTCATTTTTAGAGGCTTTGGCTGGATCTGGGTCGGTCACGCCTTCGTTTCCTGATCTGCGTACCTATACTTTTTGGGGCTTTCCTTCCTTATGGATTTCCTATATGGAATTCAATGCTTTAGTCGCTGGTTTTCAATTTTCCTTAGTTGGTTTTTTCCCTACAAAACGTCCCTCTCTTGACTCAATCTGCAAGTTCTTCTTTAATCTCAAACTTAGGGGAGAATTTTTTGTTACCTTGCTCGATCCTACACACATTTCGATCAAACTGGAGAATGACATGGATTATTGTAGGGTTTTTTGTCATCGTTCTTACTTAGTTTTCAACTGCTATATGAAGCTCACGAAATGGTTACCTAGTTTGGATATTGGTGTTGAGTCATCGGTCATTCCGGTGTGGATCTCTTTTCCGCTTTTGCGTCCTCATCTTTTTAACCCTCGTATTCTTCATGCTCTGGGGTAAATTTTTGGTAAACCATTGAAAATCGATGAGGCTATATCTGTTGGTTCCCTCCCCTCCGTCGCGCGTGTTCTTGTGGAGCTTGACATAACTAAATCTTATTCCAACCGGGTGTGGCTAGGCTATGAGAATTTGGGGTATCTTCAGGAAGTGGTTTTTGAAGATTTTTCCCCTTTTTGTGCTTCATGCAAATGTATTGGTCATGTTTAGGGAAATTGTCGCCCTCCCCCTACGTCGGTTCCACCTGTTTCCCCTGTTTTACCTTCGGGTGTGGCTCCTGTTTTAAATGATGCTTCATTGGTCAATTGCGTGGAAATGGTGAATGCAGTGGTTGATTCACCTGTAGCTAATAGTTTAGGAACTGAGGGGATTTTGGTGGATGTTCCGGCTGGGTTGGCGCCTGTTTCTCCTAGTTTTAATGTTTCTGTTGATGGCCATGTGGATGTTCGGGGTGATATCTGTGATGTTGTTCCGTTTGTTGATTTGGTTTCGAGTGATGAGGTGTCTGTCGGTTCTATTCCTCTTGTTGACGAGGGTATTAATTTTGGTCCTCCTTTAATTGAGTCTGAGGTTGTGGCTGCTGGGGTTCTGCCTAATGCTCTGGATTCTCGGGCTTGTCCTAATGTCGAATATGGAGGTGTCTCTTCACCTGCTTTTATTGCTGTTTTGGAATCTCAGAAAAAAATTGGTAGTATTAATATGGTTGGAGGTAGTGTAAATGCTGAGAGTGGATTGTCTGTCACTTCTAATTCTTTTGTAGATGTCCCTGTGAATTTGATAGACAATCAAGCGTTGGTGTATCATGTGGGTGATAATTCAGGTATGGATGTCATAAATCATCTTGATTGGCTGCATTGTACGTCTGAATTTGAATCCGAGTCTGATTCATCTTCGGATTATTGTGGAGGTTCTGATCCTGGCCATGATTTTAAATTGGTTTGTGATAGACCTGTTCTCTCTGTCTCCTCTCGCGGGAGGTTTCGTGGGAGGGGCAGGAGAGGTAGATAGTTTCTTGTTTCCCCTGTTTGATCCTTTTGTTGGTTTTGGTTGATTTTGTTCTATGGACTTGTGTTCGTTTCTGTGGGTGTCGGTTTATTTGGCTATGATGTGGTTGGGGCTCGTTTCCTCGTCGTCATAGCTGGTGGCAACCATTGGGGATGTTTTTCGCCAGTTTGGATGGTCCGTGCTTGCCTTCGTGGATGCTGGGAGCCTCGGTCGTTTACTGAGCCCTCTCTTCGATCTCTTCAACCTTATTTTGTATTTGCTTTTATTTCTGCTTTTCGGCTTTTAAACTTGAGCTGTTGTAAACTCTTATTATCAATAAAAAGTTCTTTTGGAAAAAAAAATCTTATTGATTTTAATATTACAATACAATATTAAAATTTCTCACGATATATAAGATATTAATATTTTAGAAGTAAAAATATTATAAACTAAAGTAGATAAAAACATTGCAACCACACTATTAAACATTAAAAAGACATCCTAACAAAACATGGTATGTGTAGATGTCCCATACCAAATTTAACTTAGCAACCTTGGGATTACACAGTGAAAATTGTATTGGAACTTTGGAAGAATAAGGTATGAATAAATTGAGTAATTTCTATTATGTGAAAACTAATTGTTCCCTAATAATTCGATTTAGAAAGTTACCTTGGTGTTGATGGTGAAGAAAATGCAAATACCATGTGGTTAATTATGCGGAGACTTATGCAAAGAAGATTTGTAAGGGGGGAAATTTTAAAAATAATATTGATGAAATAGTTGTCTATAAAAAAGTTTCATATCTCGAGAAAAAATGTGAACATGATTAAGATGAACAAATTCATCACCGGAAAAGGGGTATTTTTGATAAAGTAATTGAAAGGATAACACCAACAACAACAACAAACAGCGTTAGGTAGTCGACAGCCAGCGTAAAACTTGTCGAACAATAATGACATGAATCCTTTAAGAAATTGTGTTAATTCTAGGACGTCCCCTGGAAGCGATGCGCTGTATGGCCTGAATACAGTGACAAGTGTGCAAGGGCCACTGCACCGGCGCCCGGGTGCAGTGTTAAATAGGCAAGGGTTCCCACATCAAGGATGGATGTGGGCAAAGAAGCTAGTCCATAAAACTAAAATTAGGATAGGAACTTGGAATATAGGTTC
>NW_021320118.1:464408-484295 GCF_001605985.2 Dendrobium catenatum
CTAAAAAGACTTGGTTAGAAAATATTAGGAATGACCTTTCTTTATTAGATTTAAACGAGAATTTGACTTTTAATAGGACACAATGGAGAAAAAGGATTCATGTAGCCGACCCCACGTAGTGGGATAAAGGCTTGATATTGTTGTTGTTGAAAGGATAACACCAATAGGAAAAAATAGAAATAGTTTAGTAGGAATAAAAATAAATAAATTTATAATGAAAGAACAAAAAGGCAAGGATGATAGATCAATTTTTTGGTTGAATTTATTTTTAGTTTATCAATTGGAATTGTTTCTTTCATATCATTTTTTAGAGGATTTTTATTAATATATTTTAAAACATCAAAGTATATATACTTCTTAGCTTTCCTACATAATGGCTCAAGGTACCATTTTTCATATTTTGTGTCTACTTATTGTTATATTGTTATATTTCTCATTGGCAAACTACATGCAAATGTACATTTATGCATAAAAAATCTGATAAACTATAGAATTATGATATCATTGTTCCAGTGCTTGCGTCATTTTCTTGCAATTATAATCTAGACTCTTCTTGAATGGTAGTCCATTGCGCAAGAACGATAGAGTACCCCACAAGAGAATGGGTCCAAATGTTCTTGCCCGCAGCAAGCTCATCAGCAGAGATGGAGAGTTTCTTTGTAGGAGAAACAAAAGACATGGGCCATTCATCAGAAGAAACCTTAGGAGCAGAAAGGTTATCCGCATAGGTGACAAGAGGGCGAGGAGGAGCGCCAAGAACAGAGGATCCCGGGAGAGGTGGAAAAGATAGAGGATCAAGATCCATACCGAAGAGGAGAAGCACGCCTCCTCTCGGAAGGGAAAGGCCAAGCGGCCGGAGAAAAGCTGGAAGTAGCCGCCAAGGAAGCAAAACCCTAGCGGACCGAAAAACCCTATCTCAAAACCCTATCTCAAAAGATCCGCATATATATATATATATATATATATACTTGAAAAAAATATATTTAAATATGAGGTGATGAATGTTAAAGAATACTTACAGTATTTTATTGGAATAACTCGGTTTTTTTTTTTTTTACATATATCATATACTTAAGACTCTTTGATTGATTGTCAAAGCCCCTAATCAAAACTCTCAACTAATAGCCTGCACTTCTCATATGTACACTTTTTTAAGACTACGGACTTATTATCGTAAAGCCACGTGGCGAAGGCTCGTATTTCAAGCAGAATTCTTAACTAAAAATACGTGGCACTACAGAGGTCATCCACGTTGTAAAATTCCAACGGCTGAAATATCGGATAACGAAAAAATAGACGGATCCGATGTGGGTGAAAAGAAGTGGCAAACACGCCAAAGTGCAAAATTTATTTTGTCAGATAATATGCAGGGCTGGGTTACGTTTCGCCGCTTTACTGTTTCGTCTTCTCCATTTCCCCATTCTCCGTCTGGACCATCGACCGAAAAACGAAACTCTATCTTTAGTTCTTTACCGTATATTTCCCTGTCCTTCTAGGTTGTGAAAGGTTCGATTTTGCGGGTTCATGGCGGATGTAATGAGTAAGGGGAGCGTCTTCTCACCTCACCGATGTCGTTCTTCTTCAATTTCTTCGAAAAGGTCAAAACCCTTATCTGCCAATCTATTCCGCTCATCGATTGGGCTTGCCAGATCTCCTTTTTCAAGTAAAAGTGATCTGCTTGGGAGAGTGGTCATCGAGCGACAGAAGGGGAAGGTCGCGAATAGAGTTCATCATGCCGTTCCTGTTAGGGTGCGTTGAAAAAATCTTGAAACCCTGCTTTTTCGGTATCTAATTATGGTTAGAATTCCTTTTTTTGTTTTGTTTTTGGGGCTTGAAAATAGGAAACTCGTTGTGCATGCTGTGGTTCTTTGCTCGAGCTGGTGAACATTTGATGGTTCTGATTTAGGGAAATTAAAGCTGGATTTTTTATGTGTTTTGGATAATTCTCAGATGGATCTTCCGATTGGGAAAGGCATGAGATGGTGGGAAAAGGGCTTGCAGCCTAACATGAAGGAGATCACTTCAGCTCAGGATCTCGTAGATTCCTTGATACACGCCGGTGACAGACTTGTTATTGTGGATTTCTACTCCCCAGGTTGTGGAGGCTGCAAATCCCTTCATCCAAAGGCAAGTTTCTGTTTGGAAAGTTTTCCTTCTTGTTCATTCAGATAATTCATTGTTTCTATCAGCTTTTATGTCAGTTAAAAATCTTATTGGTGCAGATTTGTCAGTTTGCGGAGCAGAACCCCCATGTTCTTTTTCTACCAGTAAATTATGAGAAGCATAAATCCATGTGTTATAGCTTGAACGTTCATGTCCTCCCCTTTTTCAGATTTTACAGGGGAGCTCACGGTCGTCTTTGTAGCTTCAGCTGCACTAATGCTACTGCAAGTTCTTCACCTTGTTTTGTTTGTTGAGTTGCTTTCAATTTGTTTACAGGTTGCAGATTATAGATATTTCTGAACTAGTTTTTAAGAGTTATCTTGTGTGGAAGGCCGCTACTGTATAGTTTGGTTTGTTCTAATAATCTGTAGGAGATTGTGTTGATAAATTTTGTTCAAGTTTGATATTTGATTGTGAAATGTGTTCTGAATCGCAGATTAAGAAATTTAAGGATGCATTGGCCAAGCACGACACAGGCAAGTTTAGCCTTGGGGCAGCCAAAGGGTTGGAGGAGAAGGAGCTATTGGCTTTAGCTGCAAATAAGGATCTATGTTTCAACCAAACTAAGAAGGAAAAGCCTTCATCCACTGCTCCTGAAGTCATGGAGCAAATTCCTGCAATATTATAGCTTTCTCTTTCATCTTTTCTAATATCCACCCAAAATTATAAAGAACAAAGCCTTGGCCTTAAGAGCATCATATCCTTTATATATGACCATTCTCTTTCTTTTGTACATTTTTTTATCCTACAATTATCCAATGTTTTAAGGTTTCCTCCATCCATCTTCTTAGCAGGATTAATGGTTTTTTTTTGGCGTTTTTGCCTGCTAAGGATTGGATATGATGGAATGCCTTGCTTTATCAAGATACTGAATTGTATTATTGCTTGTTTATTTGTCTTTTGCTATAATTTAAGAATCATATTTTTCTTGTATTGGTTTCTCTATGAGCTGGCTGTACTAATTTGTGATTTTTTTTTCTTGTTTTGCAAGCCCCTTTTAATGAGAATGTTAGAGGTCCATGTGGTGGGTGAGGAATTGGTATAAATAACTCCTACCTCTTCTTTGGACTCTTTTAATGGCTTGTTGATAGAAAATATATTTTAGAAATTATAAAAAAAAAAACACACACACAAAAGAATTACAGCTCTCATCATGTTATTGTTTCCAATTTCTGAAAATGATTGGTATGTTCGGTCTCCTATGATCTTGTTTTCTATTCTACATGCTTTCTGCTGGTGGCCAGATCTATGACTATTCAACTTAGGTTTGGTTTGGGACGGTTTAATCTATGCTTTTTAAAGCAGTTTTTTAGTAGAAAAAAATTAATTTTGGTATTAAAAAGCTGCTTTAAAAAGCAGTAAGAAAGCCGTCCCACACGAAGCCTTATTCTTACTCTTGCCTTCTCTCTATTGTCTGGCCATTTCGTCAACTGAAGAGGTTTTCATGCAACTACAACTAGGTTTTGTCAATCAAACCAAACCTTTCTTCTGTAAGTTCTAAAAGCCTATATGTGCTCAAGGGCTTTCTATATTCCTATGGATTTGTTAAACTCATAAAGTGACACTTCCTTGTTCATTAATCAAAAGTTTTCACCTAGCTTTGGCCTTAGTTTTCAATTAAAGACCTTGGTGATAGGGGTGTCAATATTGGACCCAACCTGAAAACCTAATACGAACCCGACCCGAAAAATTCGAGTTTGAGTTGACCTAAACCCGAAGCAGGCTAATTTTGGATCCAGAAAATCGACCCGTTTGTAAAACTGGGTCGGGTTCAGGTTGACCCAGAAACTCGGTAATGACCCGAACAACAACGAAGCCAAACAACAATGAGCGAACTCCCGTCGTCGCTTCCGATCAAAATGTTGTAACTTCCGATCCGATGGGAGGAAAATGGTCAAAGGATCGATGTCGAACAACCACGAAGGAGCCGAACAGCAACGACAAGCAATAAAGCTGAAGAGCAACGAGCAAACTCCCGTCGTTGCTTCCAATCAAAATGTTGTAACTTCCGATCTGATGGAGGGAAAATGGTCAAAGGAGCAATGCCGAACAACCATGAAGGAGCCGAATAGCAACGACCGAAGAGCGAAGTCGAACAACAACGAAGTGAACAACAACGAGCGAACTCCCGTCATTGCTTCCGATCAAAATGTTGTAACTTCTAATCTGATGAGAAGGGAAAATCGTCGAAGGAGCGACGTCGATCAGCCACCAAGGATCCGAAGAAGCGATGCGAGCAATCTCTACACCTCCTGGGAAGCAACGAAGCCCAATAGCAACAACGAAAAGAGAAGATGAAAGGCACTATTCAAGTCGGTTCGGGTTGACTTGAACCCGAAGTGGGTCGGGTTCAGATCGAGAAAATTGATCCGTTTGCAAAAACAGGTCAGGTTGACTCGAACCCAACCCGTGATCCGAAATTGACACCCCTACTTAGTGATCTCCCTTATATTCTTAGCATTGAATTATTGAAATGCTCCCAGCAACATCAAGCTTACTATCAACTCACAATATATTCATGAATTCAAATTCAAGATCGATATCTCCAACATGAGCGGTCTTTGGCAGGAGAAATTATTTTGTGTGGAGACCAGACACAAAGAATCGTCTGATTTGTCTTTAGGAACAATAAAAGTTCACCACTATGCTTTTATAGTTCATAGAGATAAAACCGAACAACTCTATGTCCGATCTCCACATGTAATAATCTTTCCTTAGGCAAAGGCATGTCAATTTAATCTCAATAAGCTTTCACATCAGCTTATGATAAAAATAACCTCAATGATGTATTGAATCTCTCAAAGGGGTTACGCCAGTTTTGACATTTCTATGGCTTCATTTAGGATGGATTTTTACTGTTTTTTTAAGCAGCTTTTTAGTACAAAAATTTTTAGTTTAAATTTTGTTTTACTAAAAGATTGTTTTAGAAAGCAGGAAAAAAAATTGTCCCAAATGAAACCTAAATATCAATATGATAGCTATTGTAAAGAAGACTCCATTAAAAGGCTTCTTAAAGTCTATTGTGCACTTACAATTTGTATTTTAGCATTAGAAGTATACAACCTAATATGTTTAAGCATAATATTATCTTTTCATTAGATATTTTTTTCCTCTAAAAACAAATAGGATAGACAATAGCTTTTTAATTGTCACAGCACTCGAGAAGTCCGAAATTTATTTATGACTTAAAAATAAATTCAAAAACTTTAAAGTCTACATGACCCTACATTAATGAAAATTTAATAATATAATGATAGTTAGAAAATTAAAAGTAGACAACTCTTACTGGACCTTGCATTAATTTAAATCGACCTGAAATTCCATTAGATTATTTAAAGGAACAAAAAAACTTGTTGGCTGTTATTTGAACATGATTTTTTTTTTCATAACATAGAAAATGTTTTTTTTTTTATCTTTTTTTTCAATTCAACTAATTCTGTGCTATTACAATCGAACTAAAATCACTAATATCTGGTTGATTATCTTATATTAATGAAATTTTAATAATAACAAAGTGAATAATATGGTCAGAAAAGTATATTTATATCATCAAAGCAAGAAAATTAGTAAAAAATTCTGATAGTTGATATTGACTTAATTTAGGTTTCATTTGGGACAGCTTTTTTAATACTTTATGAAATAGTTTCTTTGTATAAATCTATTTTCTTTTTTTGCACTAAAAAACTATTTCATAAAGTAATAAGAAGTTAATCCAAACGAAGCCTTAATTCAACATGAAATTCAATCAGATTATTTAATGGAACAAGAAACAAATTCATTTCATAGAATATTAATGGCATACATTTTCAATTCTAATATAATTGTTGCGTCATGGAATATTCATGGCGGCAAAGAAATATAAAATTTAATCTCTTAGCTTTGTACGAAGATCTAGCATACAAGCAAATAAAAGAAAGGGTGTAGCGTTCATAAGAGACACCATAGTTTTTTACGTTGAAACCCCTTAAAAGGGGGAAAACCATGATGTCTGGCCCAGTTTGAATGAATCCAATATTATTTGCAATCGATTACAAATGAGGTCCTTCCTTGGGGGGAAGGCCTTGGGTTGATGTAGCAAATGTACATCATATTGCATGGTGGAAATTAGAAGAATTAGTATTGAAATGTTCGTTTAGTCGGCAGAACCATAGTCAGTAGGCAACGGAGGTCAGAAAGACCGTAGTTTGGTGTCGGTGGTCGGAAGGACTGTTGTTTGGCGAGGGAAGTTGGAAGGACCGTAATTGGTGGGAGATAGTGGTCATAAAAACCATTGTCTGGCGAGGGAGGTCGGGATGACCATAGTCGGTGAGAGATAATGGTCAGAAAGATCGTTGTTGGCGATGGAGGTCGGAAGGACCGCAATCGATAGGAGATAGGGATCAGAAAGACCATTGTTTAGTGAGGAGGTCGGAAGGACCATAGTCGGCAGAAGATAGGGGTCAGAAAGATCGTTATCTGGCAGTGGATGTCGGAAGGATCGTAGTAGGCGACGGAGGTCGGAATGATCATAGTCGGCATGAGATAGGGGTCAGAAAGACCGTTATCTAGCAATGAAGGTCGGAAGGAGCGTAGTAGGCGACAGAGATTAGAAGGACTATAGTCGGTAGGAGACAGTGGTCAAAAAGATCATTGTCTGATGATGGAGGTCAGAAGGACTGTAATAGTCGACAGAGGTCGGAAGGACCAAAGTCGACAAGAGATAGGGGTCAAAAAGATTGTAGTCGTAAGGCGGTGGTCTGGTGAAAGTCCAGGCATTATTCTATGGTTTGGCGGAACTCCAACTTCTATCAGTGGTCCAACGAAAGTTCGGGCCTCATTTGGTGGCCGGCGGTGGTTTAACAGAAATCTAGCGTCAAGCGGTGGTCCGGCATAACTCCAGCGTTAAGCGGTGGTCAAGCAGAACTCCGATGTCAAGCAATGCTTCGGCGGAAGTTTGGCGTCAGGCGGTGGTCCTAAGGGAAGTTTGGTGCCAAGTGGTTGGCCAGTGGAAGTCCGACGTCAGGCAAAAATCCAGCATTAGACGGTGGTCCAGCGGAAGTCCGGCGTCAAGCAGTGGTCCTGAAGGAAGTCCGGTGTCAGGCGGAAGTCCGATGTATGGCGGTGGTCCAGCTGAAGTCCGACGTCAAGCGATGGTCCGACGAAAGTCTGACTTCAAGCGGTGGTCTGGTGGAAGTTTGATGTCAGGCGGTACTCTTGACGGAAGTCCAGCGTCAAGTAGTGGTCCGGCGGAACTCCTGTGTCAGGTGGTGGTCTGGTAGAACTCCGGCGTGGGGCGGTGGTACGATAGAAGTCCGACGTCAGGCGGTGGTCTGGCAAAACTTTGGCATCGTGTGGTGGTCCGGCAAAACTCTAACATTGGGTGGTGGTCCAACAGAACTCCGGTGTCAGGTGGTGGTCCAGCAGAAGACCGGGCAGCGGTCGAGGAGGAGAGAGGAGGCAAGAGCGATCTCCGATCTCTCCCTTGATTCTTTTCTTCGGGTCTCCCTTTCATGAGAAGTAGATAGATTTTCTAGAGTGACATAGCTTATAAATAGGTGGAAGATCAAGGGTAAGTTGAGAGTGGTTTGGATGGACGGTCGATGTTAAATCCCTTGATCATGGACTATTTACCGGGCATTTTAATGTATTAATGATATCAGAATTTTGTGATCTTGGGCTCGTTGGATTTGTCTCGTCAAGCCGCTCTATTCGACTATAAGCATCATGTTTGGAAACCGTTTAGTAATCCAAATTGTGGTTTGAACATTCCAATAGTACTTCGAGTCCTTGATTTGGACCGATTTGGACCTAAATTGACTTGAATTTGGTGTCGTTGGGTTTGTATTTTTGAGACGTTCAATTTGACTATAAGTTTGCTAAAATCGGGGTTCGAATGATCCCAATTTTAATTTCAGAAGTTTCCAATTTGATTTTGCCTTGAGATTCGTGCCCAATCAAGATAATTTTTTGATGATGTATCAATAATATTACTAAAATTGCTAATATTTAATTGGTTCCTTAATTGAATAATTTTTATTAATTCCTCTTAAAACAGATTAAAAAACTGAGGTCCAGATAAACATGCCAGGATCATTGAAGTTCACGTTAAGATCCATGGGGTTGTTGTCATTAGAAGGGCTCATAGATTGATCTTAGGTATGATTAAAAATTTTGTTATAATAAGAATAATAATGTAACAAGATCCTGACTTTTGGGTGCTTTAATATGAATTGGGGAAAACTTCATAGATTGATCTTAGGTAATATTAATTTTTTTTAGTATCTAATTACATTTACAAATCTCAGAGGCTGTCATGCAAAAGCCTAAGTGAGGTTGTTTGAAATTGGCTAGAACTCTTGTTCAATTTTTTCATATGGTTATTGAGATAGTAATAGTTTCTCTCTTCTTTATGTAAACTTTCAACTGATCATTCATCCAAGAAAAGCTTCATCATAAGCACATTTAACTATGGAGTTCACCATAAAACTCCACATGTTAAACAAAAAGGCTCCACACAAATTTAGCATTTTATTTATTTAGTTAGTAATAGCTCTCTCTCTCTCTCTCTCTCTCTCTCTCTCTCTCTCTCTCCTGATCCTAGGGCATTCATGCAAAAAGGTGACATAGGGCTCTTAAATATAAAAATGAGAAGAGAAATGAAAAATTAATGGATGATCCTATATATCCAATTTTCCATCGGCGAATATTAAAAATTTAGTTTGAATTACTTCATTTAATTGTAAAAACACTTTCAATTCTTAATTAGTAATGCTCATTATATGTCGACATAGCTCAACACAATAATGATTACATGTACAATTACTTGGTCAACCCTCCATCCATGTTGAGACCTCTCTGGCTAAGTCAACAATGCCTGCACTTACAATATTCCTAGACTAATTCAACATTGTGTTCATTGATATATACTGAAGATGCTTCTAATAACTTCATTTATTCTCTCGAGCTGAGCTTCTACCACCATTTCAATATAGGCTTTATCATTGAATCACCTAATTTGTCAATTTTGACAATAAGATAGACCTTGTTTTTTTATTTCTGTTAGCTACAAATTTGAATAACTATTGCATTGGTTTAATAAAAATTAAAATGTATTGTTCTAATATCTATTTTTAGAGCATTTTCCTATCATTGATATTCTTATGGTAATGCTACATCAGCCCCCACCTACACTGTGGACCAAGAGATTCGAATGGGCTGACTGGGCCTGCCGCGGCCCACTTTTGATTGTGACTTCTGAGTTGTCGAGATGGAGAAAGAGGTCGGTTTGTCAAAGGCCTCTGTCTTCAACAGTATTATGTAATTGTATTTTTTAATGGACCTCCTAAATTGTTCATTTCGTAACGATGTAAATGTTCAGTCATGCAATACATCAAAAGTCTAATTAATTCTTCTATTATTAGAAAGTTACCTTTAGGGTGCAAACGAGTCGAATTTGAGTGAGCTCACTATTAGTTCATATTCGACTTGTTTAAAACTTAGTTCGTGTTCAAAATTGTTTGTAAATAGTAAAAAAGCTGTCACAAACGAGAGTAATTATTACGTATGGTCATCGGACCATCTAGGATCAGCCTTAAGCCCATATCTTTTTGCTTTAGTCATTGATGTTCTCACTATACATTTGCAAGAGGATGTACCTTGGTGTATGTTTTTTGCTGATGATATTCTTCTTGTAGATAAGACTAGAGAGGGAGTTGAAGGTAAACTTGAATTATGGAGGTCAACCTTAGAGTCTAAAGGTTTTTGCTTGAGTAGATCTAAAACGGAATATATGGAGTGTAATTTTAGTAGTAATAGACCTAGAGAGGGGATTGTGACTTTGGGTGATCAAGTCATTAATAAGAGTACACATTTTAGATATCTCGGATCTATTGTTTAGAGTGATGGTAAAATTGATGGGGATATTATCAACAGAATTCAAGTTGGATGGTTGAAGTGGAGCAATGCATTAAGCTATGCAAACAAACACAGCTAAGAAAATAAATATGCATAAAATTTCTAAAACTATGGAGATTTCATTTAAGGGTATTTAATATTTGGAAAAAGATTGCATTCCACATTCTGAATTTAATTATGATGATTTTTAAATTCTTTAATTTTTTTTAGATGAATATAATATGAAAATTAATTTTCATTTTGTATTTATATTAAAATTAAAGGTGTGAATAAATTGAGTCGCGCTTAAGCTTCAGCATGCTTAAATAATCAGAAGTTTGAATTGACCTAAAAACCAATTCATTTATTGTGAAAAAAAATCCCGATTAATAAAATGATAAAAAAAAATTAGGTTTCCTTTGGACAATTTTCTTATTGCTTCCTATTACAATTTTTTTGCACAAAATTTTCTTGAAAGCAAGAAAAAATCAGTGGCCAAAATTCATCACAAACGGAACCATATAGAAAAATTACAAACTATTTCGTATAAAGAAATGAGATATAGATTTTTTTTAATTGCATGCTTCAACTCATAAATTCTAATATTAAAAAAATGAGTCGAATAACGAGCTAAAGAGTTAAAACTAACTCAAATTTAGCTCATTAGCTCATCAAATTTAGCTCACAATTCACTAATCAAGCTAAGCCCAACCCAGCTCACAAATATACTTGACTCAATTATAAATACACTCAAAATAAATTTAAACTTTTTAAAATTAATTTTCATCAAAATTTACCCACAAATTATTGAGAAATTATTATTTGCGAAGTCCGAACATAGAGTTACGTTCAGACATATGAGTGTACACACTGTGCAATATTAGACACAAAACAATAAATGTATTTTTTGTTATTACATGATGAGGTGGCAAAATCTGATTGGGTGTACAGCTGATCGACATTCTCTGTTTTATCTATATATAATGATACAATGTTGTAACCTCTGGATAATAAAAAATTCATATGTTTCCTTTCCCTACTCTTTCTTCTTCTAGCTCCGTTCTTTTCTCTGCAGTTCTTGCAGGTTGCTTCTTTCATCATGGTATCAGAGCACGCGTGACCGATCGCTGGCTCCAATGGAAAGCTCTGTGTCCTCTCAGATAGAAGCTCAAGCAGCACCGGCATATCTCGCTGGAGCTTCTGTCTCTTCCAATCTAAAGTTTACTATATCTAATCTCAAAAAAATTTTCCTTAATCAACTTGCAGCGGACAACTACTCACTGTGGTGTTAACAAATCACAAAATTTTTTTGTGCTAATGGTTTTGAATCATTTCTTGATCGCAATTTTCCCTTTCCCCGTCGTCTCCTTCATCAATCAGATTGCTCCCAACGAACAATACAATCAATGGTTTCTTACGGATCAAAACTTAGCCGCAGCCCTTTGTTCCACCATATCTCCTTCTGTTCTTCCTTACATCATTAATCTTGCCTCTACCTCTGAGATTTGGTCTGTCCTAGAGACTTGTTTTCAATCTACAAATCGCTCCAAGGTTATCCAACTCAAAAATGAGCTGCATAACATTGCTCTCAAGAACTCCACCATGACACAATATCTCATCGATATCAAATCTTAAGTGGACCAAATAGCGACTGCCGGATCTACGATCGATACAAAAGCTCTTAATGGACTCCCTAGCTCGTATCAATCCTTCAAAACATCCATTCGCAACATGTTAACACCTATAAGCCTTGACAACATCTATTCTTTACTAATTAGCAAGGAAATTAACCTCGCCTCCGATGCCGCATGACTCACCTCACCCACCGATCCCTCTCTTGCTCTTTTCACATACAGAGGACGTGGCAGGCGTAGCAGGGGAAGATCATACGGCAATAACTCCCATCATAAATCTTCTTCCACATATGCTCTTATCTGTGAGATATGCTTAAAGAAAGGTCATAATGCTACAAATTGTTGGCACCGTCTGAATCCCAACTATGTTCCTCAACAGCCACATTCCGATTCTAAAGCCCTCGTTGCTAGTTCAAGAAATGCTAACACATAGTGGTTTCTTGATTCGGGAGCCTCTTCCCACCTTACAAATTCCTTAGAAAATTTTCCCATATCCTCTCTATCATGGTACCGATGCCATTACTATAGGCGACGGTCGCTCAGTCAATATTGTCAACTCCAACTCAGGTTTGCTTCCTACACCCGCACGTAAGCTCAATCTCTTGCATATTCTTTACATACCCTCTTTAGTCTTTACATTTTAATATGTTATCTATTTCTCAATTAATAAAAGATAACGATCTTTCAATCATTTTTTATCCAGCTAGTTTCGTTATCAAGGATTAAAAGACTAAACAAATGCTTCTTCGAGGACCATGCAGTAATGGTCTATACTCTATTCTCACTATAGCAAACAACACTCTGCCTCAAGCGATGATAGCTTCTACCACCTGCTCGAATAACTGGCATAATCGGTTGGGACATCTCAACAAGCATGTGCTGCATTCAATTGCTTCTTGTAATCCTCAATTGCAGATATGTAATAAATTTGTTTCTTGTCTTTCTTGTAATAAGGCCAAGGGCCACAAACTCGCTTTTCCTAAATCTGAAAATCGTAGAAAATTTCCTCTTGAGTTACTTCATTCTGATGTTTGGGGGCCTGCCCCGGTTGAATCTGATCTGGCTATAGTTACTACGTAATTTTTTTTATGATTATTCTCGTTTTACATGATTATTTCCCATGCGAAACAAATTAATTCGATGTAACTGATATATTCATTTCTTTCAAAACTCATATTGAAAATTTTACCTCTTTTCAAATAAAATGTCTTCGCACCGATGGAGGCGGAGAGTACCTAAATCACTCGCTTATCAAATTTCTTCAATCTAACGGTATTATCCACCAAATTTCGTATCTCTACACTCCAGAACAGAATGACGTTGCTGAAAGGAAACACCATCACATTGTTGAAACAACACTGGCTCTTCTTCAAACCGCATCTGCTCCTTACAAATATTGGTCGGATGTCGTTGCAACATCAGTATATCTAATAAATTGCATGCCCTTGTCAGTCACTCACAATGCCTCTCCTTTTGAATTGTTCTTTCAAACTAAACCAAACTACACTCACTTACGGGTCTTCGGGTGTGCATGCTTTCCACTCACTCCTCACCAACTTTGTCACAAACTACAACCCACATCCACTTCTTGTGTTTTCTTGAGTTACTCTTATATTTACAAAGGCTATAAATGCCTTGACTTAGCTAACAATAAAGTTATCATGTCTCACCATATCAGCTTTAATGAGCAATCTTTTCCATTTGCCAATACCAACACTACTTCAAAAATCCAAACGACCCCTATCTCACATAAGCTTCTAGTTTCGGCATTAGTTCAAACTAATCACACAAACTCTACGGTAACCTCCTCAGGATAACACAGCACAGCCATCTAACACATTAATACCGTGCTCTGTGTCCTCTTTGGTCAACACAACGCCGTCTATCTCGTCTAATCACACTCCCCTCCACCTGTTTCCTCTCATCCTATGATCACCAGAAGACAAACAGGTTCTATCAAACCCACTATCCGCCTAAATCTTATTCATCAGAATACTTCATCTCCTCCTACCAGTGATCCTACCTCATACACCGAAGCATCTAAATTAGAGGTCTGGCGGGCTGTTATGGTAGCTAAATTTTTCGCTTTGCAAACACAAAGCACTTCAGCCTTGTCATTCCGCCCCCAAACTCCTCGGTTCTAGGATCAAAATGGACATATCGAACTAAATTTCATGCCAACGGATCAATTGCTAAACACAAAGCTAGACTTGTTGCTCTTGGAAGCCATCAAGAGTACATCTTGGACTACACCAAAACGTTTAGCCCGATCACTAAATTATCTACTATTCATGTCCTTCTTGCTCTCGCACTCTTTCATAATTGGCCCGTTCAACAACTAGACGTTGCTAACCCATTCCTGCATGGGAAACTTTTGGAAACTGTTTATATGAAACAAACAAGAGGTTTTGAAGATGCCTCAAAACCCGATCACGTCTTTCTGCTCCGCAAAGCTCTCTACAGGCTGAAGCAAGCCCCAAGGCAATGGTATAACACATTCACATTATATCTCGTATCACTTGGATTCCATCACATCAATTCGAACCCTTCGCTTCTAATTCTCAAACAATCATCCAATATACTCTTTCTGCTTATCTATGTGGATGACATTCTCATCACTGGTAACAATCAAACTCTTCTTACTCATATTCTTAATAAACTCAGCAACCAATTCTCTATGAAAGATCTTGGTGAAGCTCACTCTTTTTTGGGAATTCAAATTACACGTCAAATCGATCAATATTTTCTTTCTCAAACACCTTATGCCACATCCATTCTTCAAACTACTCAACTCACTCACTATAATCCACTCTCTAATCCCACCTATACCAAGCTTCCTATGGACATTCCCTCTGATCCCTTTCTCTCTTATCCTACCATATATCGCAAAATCACAGGCTCTTTGCAATATTTAACTCTAACTAGACCATATATCTCATATAGTGTCAATATTCTTTCTCACATATGCACAATTCTCTTAAGTAGCACGTCTACATGCTCAAATGTCTTCTGCGCTACATTAAAGGTACATTGAATTTTGGTCTGCCGATTACCAAAACTAATCTTATACTTAAATCTTTTTCAGATGCCAACTGGGTTGGTGATCAGATTTCTAGGAAATCAACGTCTGGTTTCTGTTCTTTATTGGGTGATTCACTCATATCCTGTACCACTAAAAAGCAACATACCGTCGCTAGATCCTCCACAGAATCTAAGTATCAAGCTCTTGCGGCTCTTACCTCGGACGTCATTTAGCTTCATAGACTCTTGGATGACTTTGGAATTCCACAACATCAACCAACAAAGATATACTATGACAACACTTCCGCCATCGTCTTAGCAAACAATCTGGTGTTCCATGCTCGCACAAAACATATAGAGATCGTGTCACGCCCAGAAACACTCCAGAAATCAGCTGTTCTCAACATCGTCCTGGACGATCCTGGGTGGAAAATCCAATTCAGAGAGGAACAGTAAGGGAACGAGGTCTCACAGATCGATCAACGATTCATCCGCGATCACATTACCAACCACAACATTTAACTTATTCCAATCAGCACTATCGATCAAGTGACATATATTTTTACGAAATCTCTTTTGACACCTCGTTTTCATCTATTGCGCTCCAAACTGATCGTTCTCAACGAACCATCAGTTTGCAGGGGCATATTAGACACAAAACAATAAATGTATTTTCGGTTATTACATAATGAGTTGGCAATATCTGATTGGGTGTACAGCTGACTGTCATTCTCTGTTTTGTGTATATATAGTGATACAATGTTGTAACATCTGGATAATAAAGAATTCATACGTTTCCTTTCCCTGCTCTTTCTTCTTCTGGCTCCGTTCTTTTCTCTGCAGTTATTGCAGGTTACTTCTTTCATCATACAAAAGTACGATATATATTTGTATATACAGTGCGTATGTACACTCATAATCCAAACGTAACTCCGCATTAATAATTTCTTTAATTCCCATTGATTTTTTCTCCTTTTACCTGTGCCCGTCCCTTAAACCCATGCACACAATATTATATAAATAATGATTTTTTTTGGTCTTTCGAACCCCTCAATCATTCAGTGCTACATGAACGATTTTGTATCTCCATATCTTTCAGCTCCAGTCGTAGATTGCAGGGACCCACCCCTTGAGACAGAGTTCTTCTCCATAGATTGAGATAGATCATAGATACGATTCAGTCACCTTTTCAGAAAGATAAACTGTGTGCCTTTCTCTGTAGTTAAAGATTTTTCAAAGATCATTTGCCTATTCATCAACTTTTAAGGACATCAACTTGATCATAACCTTCTCCATTTTTATATTTTAGAAAATTTATTATCCGAGTAAGCTACAACACGTGAAATTTGAGGTATGCGAAATATGGCTGTGCAGCTCATCTTGATCTGTCGGTTGTGAGCTTTTACTATATATCTACCAAAAAGTCTTAGGCTTCGTTTGGAACGACTTTCTTATTGCTTCTTAAGGCTTAATTTGGGATGGCTTTCTTACTGCTTCTTAAAGCAGTTTTTTAGTATAAATTTTTTAATTTTTATACTAGAAATGTGCTTTAAGAAGCAGTAAGAAAGCCGTCCCAACGAAGCCGAAAGCAATTTTTTTGTATAAAAATAAAGCTGATTTAGAAAGCAGTAAGAAAGTTGTTCCAAATAAAACCTTATGTTCGAAGTTTTGCGTATGTGAGTTTGTCTTAATTTGCTCAAAAGTCTCAAAAAAAATTTAGATGATATATTTGACTATTAATTACGGCCAAGAATTTTAATAAAATTTCATTTAAAACTACTGAGTTTTAATTAGAAGTCCTGCATTTCAAGTGAAAGTCTTGAATTTTGTTAAAAAAGTATACAAAATTTTTTGATTTTGCAAAAAATTAATGAAACAAATCAAAATTTAAAATAAAATTTATTCAAAATTAAATATAAATAAATAAAAAATTCATGATTGAGATTATCAAAATGAATATCGTATGTTGAAGAAAATTAAATCAATTGTGAGTTCTAAACTATGTTAAAAATTTTAAAACTTGATATCAAATTTTAATAATGAATATCTTCTATATTTAATTTATATTTTGAAATTTAAAATAGCAACAAAAAAAAATCAGATTAATTAATTATAGAGTTGAAAGGCTGTGTTCTTAGGCTTGAAAGATGAATAACCTATGCTATTACCAGTTAAATAAAAGAGGGGCAGTAGCATATAGACTATTTTTTTCAATTTTCTTGAGAAAGAACTGAAGGGAATCATTATGAGTTATAATAATAAAAAAAAAAATACTAGTTGGAAGCACGACTTAAGCTCCCAACCAACAGATCAAATTTGACTGCATATATTTAAAAAAAATGAAAAAAAAAAAACAATCAAAATGAATGGCTATCAGACAATGTGATCTCTATTATTGATTATGATGTTAAGTATAATGTAAAATCATTTGATCTAATTATTACAAGTGGGACAAAATCTACTCATAGGCTAGCCTAATATGATCCCAATTTGAGTGGTTGTTAGTTTTGTTTTGATTTTGACAGACTTTTAAACTTTCAAGACTTTCTTGCATGATGGATACCTTTAGTAGATTCAGCTTATTGGAGACAACTTGTAAATTCAGCTTATTTAGTAGGAACTAAATGAAAGGGAGCTTTAGTTTTTGCAACACATCTTCATATAATTGAAAAAGGAATTTCAATTATATATATATTTTAAACAAAATATGATTTTATTCCATCAATGAAAAGGATACAAGCAGCTTAACCAAGAAAAAAAGAAGAAAATTACACAGTCAAAAACAGAAATGACAAGATTGCCAAGCGGGCTTAGAAAATTGCTAAGTTTTTTGAACCAAATAAAACAAACTCATATACACATCACAAGCTTGAAAATTACCTTCATCTAGGCATTTTTAAACAAAATAAAAATAGAGCCATTGAATCATAAAGATATTGACATTATATATTAGAATAGTAATGAACCAAAGAAATCGAATCCATTTAACAATTAAACCAGCCCAAAATTGCATGCAAGAAATTCCCTTGCTACCCCACATCCTTACATGAACCACTCAATTGTTGCAAGACATGATCTCTAACCTATGATTTTGATGATAATAACTATTATTGATTGAAATTTTATTTCTTCTAGCATAAATATTGGATATTTTGTCTGTATGTACTAGCATTCAAGTACATGATATACCGCTCAAGATTGATTAAGACTTAAGTTTGGGTGGAATAGGATGTTTTTCAAAAGAGTCTATATTTTTTATTTTTCTTAATTTTGTATTTCTTGAGTCTGACTATGTAAAGGTGTATGCTAAATTGTCGATTGTGCACACACTCAAAGGAGAGTGAGAAAAGAGAGCTGAAAAATTTTGAACTAATTGTAATGTACGATTACGATCGTACTGTAAGATCAGTTATACGAAAAAAGATGGTTAACGACTAATTTTGTAATTAATACAAATGAACTGATCATACTTTACGATGAAGATTGTATTGTAAGATTTGTTTCCATCAAGAAACCCTAACCGCTAGATAATTTAAGTAATTATATTTAAAATCAAATTTTGAACTAATCGTGGTGTACTATCCTAGTCGTATTATACGATATTTGAAAACTTACTTAAATTAGTCCCTGTGATTAGTTAATTAAATTAAAGTTTAGTAAATATGGCTAATCATACTGTAAGATAAAGATTGCAACGTACAATTGACAGCGACAAAATTCGGTTGTCTTGTAGATTGTACTAAATGAAAACCTTGATTTTTAAACTAATTGTATAATATGATATCGATCTTACTATATGAACCATTGTATTTGAACTCAACGTGTTGTACGACATCAATCGTATTAAATGATCGATAGAGACGATTTTCAATCGTCCAAGTAATCATCTTGTACAAACAGAGTGAAATTGAATGAATCATATCGTACAAACTTACTATCGTATTGTATGATAAGTATGCATAATTTGAATAGTTCGTATGACTGGCTGTTCTATCGTACTGGACGAACCCCTTGTTTTGAATTAATCTTACTGTACAAACCAAGATCGTGCTGCACGAACATCGACGACCTAATTGAAAATTTTTAGGATTTTGTGAAGTCTTGTACTTAAGCAATTCAATGAAGTCATTAGTAAAAATTTTGATTGTTGAAGGAATTCTGAGGGAGAATTCTTGATAGAGCTTTGGGCATAGAGAGCTATAATGTGAGGTTGTGCTTGAGAGAGGAGTGTGATGGGTGTATTGAATAGGAACTCCACAGTCAACCCAACCTCAAACAACACTGCCAAAAACTCGAAAAGCACCACAACCAACAGCCAAGCCTTCCAACCAAAAGGATTGTATTGTATAGGAACTCCAAGTTGGATCATTTAGGTTTGGTTTTGAGTGTTGCAATTAAAGGTAGATAGCTTCTATTTATTAGAAGCTGACAGCAATCATTTTCATTAAGGCATTAGCATTGATAATTTTAGTAAGTTCTTAAATATTTAGTAATTTCTCAGTCTTACATTTCACACTTAGATATTAGTAGATATTTCCTAATGTTTTTAATAAAATATCATGTGAGGTAGATA
Organism: Dendrobium catenatum; assembly: GCF_001605985.2. Classification (NCBI taxonomy): domain Eukaryota; kingdom Viridiplantae; phylum Streptophyta; class Magnoliopsida; order Asparagales; family Orchidaceae; genus Dendrobium; species Dendrobium catenatum. The sequence goes on from NW_021320118.1 coordinate 483,672, forward strand.
GTTTTATCATGTTTATTTGCTACATAAACTTTTTAATGATTCGATATGTTAGCAAAAATTGATCCCATGCACATTGTCTTAGTTGAAGCAATAAAATCTTGAGAGGGATTCACATATATACCACATAATTCTTGTATATTTATATATCTAAAATCTAAATTTTTATATTTATTTATATAATATCCAAATCTTTAAATCATTTCAAAAATACCACTATTATCAATTTTTTTATTATGAAATATTTTCAAGCTTACACTTTGATATGATTGAGACACTGAAGTACTTAAAATATTAAAATTTAGATATTAAGAATATAAATACACAAGAATTATATGATATTTTTACAAATCACCCTAAATCTTGTTTCTACATATTATATTTTATTAGTTAGCTAGTATTTGTCAAATTTATTATAAAATATTTGTAAAACATTTACTAATGACATGTATAAAATGTATGATTAATTGCAATGGATGTATAAGTCAAATTTAATCGGGCTAACAGGTCCATAAAATGACAACTCTTTTAAGAATCATGAAATTTTCATGATTTATTATATACCCTTTTAGTTTATTATATTTTAATAAGCTTACTATAAATATATACGTATATATTTCTTTCTAT
>NW_021320118.1:484583-511344 GCF_001605985.2 Dendrobium catenatum
TTTTTTTTTTTTTAAATTTATATCATCCACGCTTAGCACCCTTTTTAGAACCACCATTCTCAGCAAATTGAATAATACTTAAATCAAAATTATCTCGCAAATTCAAACATTTCTCAATAATTTTCTCACCACCATCTAAAGAATTGTGATTATCTAACCAGTCACCATGCATCACATCATAATCTCTCGATTTACTAACAAGATGAGCAAACAAAACATCACTTGACATATCAGATATAATTAATCTCTTTTTATATTATCAAAGTACATCTTCTAAATTAGGGTGGAAAAAGAATAATATAATTCATTACAATAATAATATAATAATACAAAGTTAATATGTAAATAAGTAAAAAAAAAAACACATTATCGCCCATATAAAAATTAAACCAATTCACAAAAGAAGTGAATTTTTACAAAAGCAAATATATATACTAAGACTCCTTTTCAAACTATGGACTATGGTTCCATTTGGTACAACTTTCTTATTATTTTTTAAAATGATTTTTATTACAATTTAAAAAAAAATGCACTAAAATTCTGCTTTATAGAGTAGTATGAAAGGTGTCTAAAACAAAGCCTAAACATCAAGTAATTTCAAGTATTCGACTTGAAATAAATAAGATTTCGTTTGTGACAACCTTCCATCACTATTTTTTTGCTCCTAAGAAATTTTTTGTGTTAGAAAATACTGTAGAAATCAATAAAAAAATTATCCCAAACGAAATCTAAATTAACGAGACGGTAAAAACAATAGGATCTATGTAATTCTAAAAGACCAAAAAAAAAAAAAGAGATGAGATTGAGTCGAATTCAAGCCATATGGCCTCAATTATAACTTAAGATCGATTACATGTGCTGAAACCAAATTTGAATCAAAATCAATTAGAATCCAAATTGAATCAACTCGACTAGAAGATTAATCTGAGTCCACTTTAAATCTGTTTGAGATACTGCAACTGATCGGATCTTTCTGCACTTGAAACAATTGTTTCAGTTTTCGGAAGGTATAAACAAGCGATCTAACTGAGCTTGCAAAGACCACGACCTACTATCAAAATTGGCAATCAAGGAGATCTGAGCATGTAAACCATACTATTCATAGATGATATATCCACCATGCAAAAGGCTAGCTCCACTACACAGGAAAAGATCATTAAAAAAAAAATCCTTCACAAAAATGATTACAGAAAAGCAATAAGTAGCATAAAGACAACAAAGTAATCATCCATTCTCCACAAAAAAAAACTTAAAAAGCCTAAACATAATCATAAGGCATCAAAGTTTTATCATAAACAACAAAGCTACAATCTAAGAAAACCTAGAGGATGCTTCTCATTTGCAACACCTTGGCTTTATTGCAAAAAAAAAAAGGTAAAGTTAATCAAAATCAACTCTCATTGGACCCTATAAATCCAATAATTAGTTTAAACAAAGCTAAAACCATTAAAGCAATGTAAGAGTCAAGTTTAATTTTGAATATCTTATATATTTTAATTTAAAGTTGACTCACAAATTATTTCAAACAAGCTAAAGTTAATCAAAATCAACTCGAAAATATTTCTCAAAAAATAAGAAATCAAATCTATTTCAGCACTTGAAAAAATATTAGTAATTTTCAAGCCATCTTCTAAATTTGAACATTATTATAACCTCTACAGAAAAAGAATAAAACCAACAACAAGATGCTAGTAGCAGAATTAATCCGAGTATAGTTCAACTGCTAAATCACTAGCAAAGGATTTGTCGAAGGCTAAGTCAAGATGGTTAGAAAATTAACCATGATCGTGTTGGAAAATATAGATGGCCTCCGAAAGCTTCTTTATATTTGATTTTCTACTCCCTGTTGACAAAAGAACATGAACAAGTTACAGAAATGATAAGTATTTGCACGCTTTATTCTAAAGAAATACGCAAATGATGGTGGTTGGCCAAAAAATTATAAAGAATGTCATCTGCGATGCCGTACCTGACCTCATGTAAGATCCTTTTGGCTTAAGGACAACAATTGTTGGAAAATTTCAATTCAAATTTGTAGGGTAAAGAGCATCTTTCAGAGGATATTTGGTCAATACACATGAGATGAAACCTCATTTATGGAATCATTGTGTGATCAGATTCATATTTTGATGGTTTCGTTGCTTGTTACCTGAGCTCTTTCATGCAGACGTCATAGATTACTCAGGAATAGCAAATACTATATTGTAAGAAAACTATAAACTAATCTATGCTCAATTGTAAACGTCAAAAAATAAAAAAGAGATTGGCATCCACGAAATGGTGCAATACGGAGAGATTATTCAGTGAGCTCACACACGGCAAATTATTCTGTGCGGATGTCGAATTCCGTCCAGAGACCAACAAGAATACGTCATATCACCCCCGCTCGGTACCACGGCACGGTACTGCGTTCGGTACCGTGCTCGGTTCTACTGACATGGCACATTCTAGTTGATCTCCGGATGGTGAATTGCGTTCGGCGTCCGCACAAAATAATTTCTCCACACACACAGCCCTGTTGCACCAATTCTGCGAGAATATCATGCAAAAACAAAAATAACTGTGCTGTTGTGCACCGCCCTTTTAATAATCTCTCAATTAATGATGAACAATAAACCAGGGTTCTTAGAATAAAAAATCAATAAGAAGGTTAAGAATTTTTGGCAGAAGACACAAACATAAATATAAACTTTAGGTTGAAGTACTCTTAAAAGTTACTACTTTACAATTCGGCCGCTAATATTTCCACAATGAAAAAAATAATGTTTTTTATTTAGATGATAAACTGATCATTTAATGTAGAAAATATCAAACATTAAATGATAGAACATGTCATATTAAATATGCAATAAATCAAAGGATAATATAATTATCAAAATAATAAAACTATCATTTTATTTTCAATTCAACTATGATAAAAACTTGATCATTTCTCATAGAAAATATAAAGTCAAAGGGTAGCATAGTCACAAAACTAATAAAAATTATAATCTCAATAAAACATGTAATGTGACTTGCAAATTATGAGTCAAATAATAGTAGTCAGATGATTGTATTAAACTTCGATTTATTGCATATAATTAAAGTGACTTATTTTACTAGCACACAGCTGGTATTTTTCATTAAAAAAAACATGAAATTGTCATCAAAATTAAAATCATAATAATTTTTCTATCATTTTCTAAATGTTAATGGAAAAATTATAAAAAAAAAAAATTGGATGATTTTTTTATTACTTTGCCCGAATCTTTAAATCAAAACCAACTGATTTCTCTCACTTGTCTTTCTCCCAAAAAAAAAAAAAGAATCCATGAGCACATGTGACGATCCCTTCACTGACAGAAATAGGGTACTAGCGAGGGAGAGGAATGTGGGATCACAGCATATTTAGCCAGCACAGTGAATCAGAAGGGACAGCCAACAAGTGGCTATTTTTAGAACTGCCTGTGCAAAAATTAAAGAGTACTTGGAACATAAAAGAAAATTTTAAAAACTTGAAGAAGTTCAAGAAGAACTGGAACATTTGCACCAACGCAAAGGATAGACTTGTTACCTGAGAACATATTTTCAGTAGCTAATTTTGTGGATGCACATATCAAAATCCTCGCGCAAAAGGAAAAAGTCCACCTTGTCGAAGGGTCAAAATTAGTTTTATAATTCTATATTGGAAGATATATATATACTGGTTCTGTAAAGTGCTACTGCTACTTATGCATTTCAAACCGGGATGATTTATTAATTGAAAAGAGCTTTGCAAAACAACTATAAAAGACAATGTTACAAATATGAAACGGTTTGAAAACAGGCAAGGCTAGATATTAGTCTGTTCATGTGACATCATATAGAACTTAGAATCCAAAACGGCAAAATGAAGCAGTTATACTTGTTCCAATTTGTTCAGATTCAGGCATAATCAGAGCTCCACAATAATTTCACAATTTCATATTTTATCATGAGCTTGACTTAGTAATATAGATTAAAAAAAACTAAGGAATATTAACTAAGACTTCATTTGGGACGATTTTTTTATTACTTCTGAAAATAGAGTTTTAGTGCAAAAATTTTAATGTTTGTGCAAAAACTCTACTTTAAAAAGCAATAAAAAAGTCATACCATACAAAGCCTAAATTTATATAATGGTGTGGCACTAACAAATCAATTTGATAAGCAATAGCACTTATTACATACCCTTAAAATTAACCCTTCACAAAAAATATTAAACAGTCCTAGCGTGATATGTAGTAAAAGGAAAAACAGCATTGCACATAAAAAGAAAGAATCTACAGCTCTTAAAGAAATAAATCATAAAAGAAAGAGAGGGAGAGAGAGAGAGAGAAAGAGTAAGAGGGAGTGAGAGAGAGAGAGAGAGAGAGAGAGAGAGAGAGAGAATTCAGGCTAGGGAACTGTTCAGCAAAACTTGCCCATCTAGTTGCTCAAAGAAGAAGCACGAACTCACAATCAACAAGAACAAACGGTTTGCTTTCATATATCAGAAAGCCCCCCCCGCATTGACATTATCATCAAAAAGCATAACATGGGGAGCAAGAAGTAGCATGTAGCCAAAGACAACTTGCCCACTTACTCCTCTAAATTTCTTCTAAAGATGGTAAGTGAGATTAAACTCTAAGAACAAATTCTATGTCGGGGTCGGCAAGTCATCCTTGGCTGCACCATACTTCCTGAGCCTCCATGTAAAGCCATAGATGAGAAAAAAAAAACACCTCAAAATTTCACCCTATCTTTAAAATATTTATTCCTATCCGCAGAAATAGAAATATGAAAAGAAAAAGGAAAATAAGGAGGGTGGAGAGGATGGTGTAGGGGAAGAAGGAAAGAGGGAGGCGTCCCTGAGATGTGAAGAGAAGGTGAAGCTGGTTCTTATATAGAGTTTGGTAAAAAAAAAATATAAAAAGAAAACCACTGCATTCTGATGCAATTATCTTTGATTAAGGTGATCTGGACAACTCCAAGAAGGATCTAGCTTTAGCCCAATAGAACAAAGAGCCAGTGATAAGGTCCCCACCGCCCCTTTATGTCCCTTTCATTCTCTCAATTTAACACATAAATATGTAGCCAATAACTTGGCTCCATAATCAAGAAAGTTAAGCCTTCAAGAATAGTGCAACTTGCAAAGATTTAGCTTATTTCCTCATTCTTTATTTTATCTTTAATTTTCCTAATAATAGGTTGGAAGAAAAGCCAGTGGATGGAACCAATGGTCAGAAGATATCATATAAATTTCATTTGATAACCCGAAGATAAATGAGCATACAAATTCAATGTCAAAGTAAGACACCGCTCAGAACAAGAGCTTGCATCCTGTAGGCAAGAGGTGACAGGCAAAGAGGAATAAGAAAAATCAAAGGTGATCATTTATTAACGCAAACTGCTTTTTTTTTCTTCGAAATCTTCATTTTATTTAAATAAACTTCTCTTAATTGGGTAATGATGCCAGATGGAGGTCAAGCTCAATGTATCTTATTGCATGTGCAGGTTCCCTGAAGAATAACTAAGGGCCACAGAAAAATAATAGGAAAACAGTAGAAAAACTCAAGAAATAAGAGGCAAAGAATGGGCTCCAACTGAAAATGATTCTCCCATAAGTGGAAAGTCGTTCTCTTTTAAACTACACCCCAAAAAGGAAATTCCGGAGAGTAGAAAAAAATGGTGGGTAAGGTGAATGAACGTAGACAGCACACCCAGCAGTTTTAGTAACACATTAAGGCTTCGTTTGGGACGACTTTCTTTCTGCTTCTTAAAGCAACTTTCTAGCAAAGCTTTAATTTTTGTACTAGAAAGCTGCTTTAAGAAATAGTAAGAAAGCTGTCCCAAACAAAGTCTAAATTTGTAGAAGAGATTTCTTTTTTGTGTGTGGGGGGAAAATTGAGGGACTAGCCCGTTTTTTACGATGATAAAATTGCGAAGGACCTAAGCCTATATGTAAATTTGAAGAACAGATCGTTGAGCAATAAATTAAAAACTTCAGTAACATTAAGCACTGTTTATTTATCAGATCACGTTCTTCTTATTTACTTCCTGATTTTTTTTTTTTTAAGTTCATAGGAGGGAATAGAAGAACAACCCATATCCCTAGGTTTGCAAAATGACTTCAAACGATTACAACAATTTTCATCTCAAAAATATATTTTTCTTTACAGTTTGGGGCCTTGAAAACAATGGCAGCAAAAGTTACAGCCTCTCTCACATTTCACCATTCGGCTCAAATTCCTTTCACTATTTAGGTTAAGGCAAGATCTGCACGTTATCTTTAAGTGGGTCTTATGAGAGTGATGGGCTCATGCATGACAGCCAAAGCAGCGGATGCTCCTAAAGACAAGCTTTCTTTATGGATTTGGCATGGATGTAAAAGTGGAAAAATAGGACAGCATGGAAAACAAATGAATGGAAAGGACATGAATATGCAGTTGAAGTAGAGAGAAATCTCATAGTCGCGTCACAGGGAGAATAAGATGTAGGGCCTTTCTGCATTACAGCCCAGGGAAGGGTCCATCCCCCTGGTCTACACCAGGCGGAAGCCAGGCGAACAGGGAGGGGGGCGGAAAAGCTGAGGGGCCCACTTGGAGTCAATTTCAAATTGTGGGAGGGAAAATTTGAATTAAAAGGGGTATTTAGGTCTTTTGTAATACTCCTTTCATGTTTAATTAGGGAGATGAGGGGGGAATTAGGGTTATCTTGAATTTGAATTTTATTTGGAGATCTAGGTTTTGGTTCTTGGGCTCTTGGCGTTGCCAGAGATTGTGGAGAGTCTTCCTTCCTCTCAAATTGAAGGAAAATTGTATCTTTCTTATTGTCTTGCTTCTACTATTGGAATACAATAGATTTGTGTGATTTCTTCTCAGATTTCTAGCGATTCTTCCTGTTTTTTCCCTGTTTCTTGGCTGATTTCTGCTGTGGACAGCAGTTTTACATTAGATCTACTTGGTTTTGGTGAGAAACACTTGGAAATCCAAGTGTTTCCTATCAAAAGGCTACCTACTACACATCTCTTCATTAGTACTTGATGTATGTCTAAATATTGATGACTGTTGATTCAATTCCTCAATTAGTATGACTAATTTGTCTAATTTAATACCATATTCATTAAATATTACCAAATTTATTTCAATGTTTTTTTAATTATGCATGAATAACTATTAAATGAATCATGTCATGATTATTCGACAAGTTTTGTCCTGATTGTCGACTACCTAACGCAACCCTCCACCTTTCTCATCCAAAACTTGGGACGACCTTGTAAGAAAAAGAGATCGTTTAAATTGTAAAGTTATTCCGAGTAAAAGTTTACGTACCATTAACAAAAATATTTTTGAGCGTCAGATTCTAGATCTTAAGATTTTATCTGTACATGAGAAAGTTAATGTTATGTGGGAAAAAGTAGATAGTCATACTGAGAATGTTGCAAAAGATGTGCTTGGAGTATCAAAGGAAAAAGCTCCTAATAATAAAAACAGTTGGCGGTGAAATCAAAATGTGCAAGAAAAGATAAATAAGAGGATAAAATATAGTTTAGATGTAAAAACTCTGATAATTGAGAAATATATAAAAATGCACGTATGAAGTCTAAGAAAAAAATATGCGATGTAAAGATTTTAGCTATTAATAATTTATATAATAAATTAAGGCGAAAGAAATATGTATAAGTTAACCAAACAAAGAGATAGCAGTAGTAAGAATTTAGTGCAAGTGAAATGCATTAATGATGAAAATCAAAAAGTATTTTTATTCGAAGAAGATATTCAACAAAGGTGGATGAGACATTTTGTTAAACTTTTCAATGAATAATTGTAAGAATATGATTGACTTTAGTGACCTTAACATCCTAAATGAAAATAAAGATTTTTATTTTTATCGGCGTATTAGTAAAATTGAAGTTAGAGAGGCAATTAAAGAAAATAATGTATGGGAAAAACTGTTAGACCTGATGATATTCCAATAAAGGTGTGAAAATGCTTAGGAGATGAAGGAATTTCTTGGCTTACTAAACTTGAATTCATGCCAACACCGTGGTGTATGAGTGGCATAAGAGAATGAAATGAACAAAATTTGCTGAGTCTGTCCACCATCACTAGAGTCACAGTGAACCCTTCTAATCTAAGTAGTCCTTTGATGAAGTCTCAGACTTTCTCGGTTAATGCTAAAGGCTGTACAAGATCACTTTAAGCCATACCTAAGTATTTGTGCCTCTGGCACACATCACAACTAGCCACCAACTCCTCTCCATCCTTTCGTATTCCCACCCAATATAGCTCTGCTACTAGTCTATGATATGTTTTCTAACCAGGATGGCTATATCCTTGTCCTGCAGTAAGTCTCCTCTGATCTTACTCAGCTCCTCATCCTGCTCGCTCTCACACTTCAAGGCCTCCCAATCCAGCACCGTGGGAACAGATAGAGCCATAACCTGAGAGTCTTCACTACGCCTGGAGAGATCATCTATAGCTTTATTTTTTAGCCCGAACTTGTACTAGATCTCAAAGTCATAACCCAACAACTTGAAAACCATCATTGATGCTCCCCTGTCACCATCCTCTATTCTAACAGGAACTTCTAACTCCTCTAATTGGTCTTGACTATGAAATGTCGCCCCAACAAGTAAGGTCTCCTCTTCTGTATTGCCAATACTATCGTCATCAACTCCCTTTCATACATTGATTTCAGCCTGGCCCTCGCGATCAACACCTGGCTAAAATAAGCTATGGATCTTTAACTTTGCATGAGAACTGCTCCCAACCCATAGCCCGATGCATCATTCTCCACAACAAATGGCTAATTGAAATCTGGTAGTGCTAACATAGGATACTCGTCATGGCTTTCTTCTGCTGTTCAAATGTCTGGGTTGCTACTTCCCACCATTTGAAACTATCCTTCTTTAATTGCTCTGTCAACGACCATGCTATAGAGTTGTATCCCCTCTTAAACTTTCTGTAATACCTACTGAGTCCCAAGAACCCCTCAACTCCAAGGTTTTGGGTAATGTCCACTCCAACATAGCATCTATCTTGGAAAGATCTGAAGCTACTCCTGATTTAGACACCACTGCCCTAAATACTACATCCTTTGTTGTGCAAAAAAAAACACTTCAAATTGACATACAGCTAATGCTCCTTCAATGTTACTAACACAATCCTCAAGTGTTCCACATGCTCTGCCTCATACCGGCTATACACCAAAATATCATCAAGAAAACTGATACAAACTTGCAGAGGTAGGGCTAAAATTCCTTGTTCATAAGTGATTGGAAGGTATTTAGGGCGTTGGTAAGCCCAAAAGGCATCACTAAAAACTTGTAGTAACCTTCATGAGTCCTGGAAGCAATCTTGTGGATGTCAGCAGGCCGTATTCTAATATGATGGTATCCTGATTTCAGATCAATCTTGGAGAATATCAATGCTCTATATAACACATCCAACAACTCATCAATGACTAGTGTAGGAGACTTATCCAACGCCGTTTCCTTATTCAAAGCCTAATAATTTACACAAAATCTCCAACTACCGTTTTTCTTCTTTACCAACAGCATAGGACTGGAGAAGGGACTAACACTGGGACGAATGATATGGGCCTTTAAAATCTTCTTGATTAGTCTCTCAATTTCATCCTTCTAAACCTGTGGGTATTGATAGGGTCGAACATTAATAGGGAATACTCCCTCCTTCAAGATAATGGCATGCTCATGCTCCCTTGGGGGAGGTAGTCCCTGAGACAGCTGGAAAATGATAGGAAATACTTGATTTCAAGTATTTCCTAATCACTTTGGCAACAAATCTCAAGAACAACTGCTGTCCACAGCAGGAAAACAGCCCAAAACTGAGAGAAAACAGAGAAAAACTGCAGGAAAAGCGGATAAAAGACTTGTATTTTACTAATAGATGCAAGGAAAATACCAGAGATACAAGGATCCTCTATTCGAGAGGAGGATCGCACTCTCCTAATCTCTAGAATACGATCTAGAGCCCAAACCAACAAGAAGAACAAGAGAAACTACCAGACAAAAACACATAACCCTAAACCTCCTCATTACTCCCTACTTAATGCATACAATTCAAAATAGATGCAAAAGGACCTAATTGCCCTCACTTCCCTTCATTTTGGCTCCAACAAACAACTTGAATTTCAAGTGGACCCCACCTCTAGCCCTCCTGCGGCTTCCGCCTGCTGTCCGCCCGCCCTCTTCTTCAGTAAAATCAAACAGGCCCACTGGATTGGGCCGGCTGGACCGGTCTAACATTACCGCCCTCCCAAAGAACCACCTTGTCCTCAAGGTGGAAGTCAGGAAACTGTTGCTTCATCCGCTCGTATGGCTCCCACGTGGCCTCGTAGTCCGGGAGATTCTTCCATTTGATCAGGACTTCTGTGGTTCCATCTGCTTTTTGGCGAACATGCATGAGCTCCAAAGGTTCCAATATCATTTCCATCTCCTCTGTTAATGTTCCTGGTAACTCAGAACTGGTAGCATAATTTCCAATGACTCTCCTTAGCTGGGATACATGGAAAACTGGATGGATCGTCGCTGTTGGTGGTAACTTCAGACGATATGCCACAGCTCCAATTTTCTCCAGTACTTCATAAGGACCGAAGTACCTTGGAGCAAGCTTCTCATTCCTCCGATTGGCGATCGTTTTCTGTCGATATGGGCGGAGTTTCAAAAATACCTTCTCACCCACCTCAAACTGAATATCCTTACGATGCCCATCAGAGTTTTTCCTTCCTCTCGAATTGAAGGAAAGTTGTATCTTGCAAGTGCTTTTCATCCGTTAACGAAATAAAAGTGTTTGCATCATTTCCTACGTGCTCTTCTACGTTTTCCTCTCAGATTTTCTTGTATTTTGGCTGTTTTTCTGCTGTGGACAGCAGTTTTCCCTTGGATCCATTTGGTTTTGGTGTGAAACACTTGGAAATCCAAGTGTTTCCTATCATTAATCATATTAATTAATTATTAACTCTCGTTATTTAGTTGGTTAATTTTCATTATAATTTATATATTCATTTTAATATGATAAATGAAAAAAAAAAATATAATCTATATCTGCTCCTGCTGGTGTCCCTGATTAAGCTAAAAAAAAAGAGTTAATATCATTCAGAAAAGAAATAAGATTATTACTTTATAGTAGAATTATTTTTCCTATTTTGATATAGTTCACACATTATAAATTGAAAGAGCTTTGTAAAAGGGAGACAAATTTGCTATGGCAGGTGTAAGGTGTTGAACTAGAGAAACCAATGGTATAGAATAATAGTTTCCTCCCCAAGTCAACGAATTCATGATTTAATATGAACAAGAGATAAGACAGAAATCAACATTCTACTTCTCTTCCTAATATCATAGTTAGGATTCTCTTAATAAACTTGGAGTTTGAACTCACATTGGAGGCGCAAGTGCTTCATAAAGGCCTTGAACCTATTACCTATTATCCATGGAATCCAATCACTTGCTTGTTTCCATCCTTAGGCTTGGGACGACATGTAGATGTAACTTTACCATCATACAACCCTACCTGCATGCCATCTCGGCCTTTCATTATTTTGTCTTTTCTTCATACAATCACAAGCAGCACCATAAAGAGGAATTTTATGAATTCTCTGGGGTTGCTGATTTCACCTTAGGGCATTGGTTGCTTGTCATATAAATTCTTCGAAAATTAAGTATTTAGCACCGAAGGATGCTAGGATGATGCTCAAGTCTAATTTGATGAGCTAGCCTACCTTAATGCTAGTTTGTACCATTATAACATTTGGTGGGAGTGGGCAATTGCTTTAGGGGTATATAGATTAGTAGCTGGTGCGATGGATCCACTTTTATATGCAACATATTTCTTCAAAGACATTCAACGAATGTTAAGCATAAGAATCGTTGGAGCTTAGTAAGATGACCAGCTCTTCAGGGCTTGCAGACAATAGGGAGTATGATTTATATAATAGAAGTTACGAAGGAAATCAAAAGTCATATTATAATGTTATTAAGCCAAGGAAAAGATTTGCTAGGATTTTTACTCAATATATTTGTTAAGATAAGCATAAAATTTAAAATAGGAGGTTTAAGGATTAAAAAATGAACTTTTTTATTTTAAATGAAATCTAAATATTTGTTGCATAAGTTGTTTTCTTGCATAGCTCCAAATCAAAATTTAGACTTGATTTAGATTTGAAATCCCTAAGTTTACTCTTATAAATAACAAATAATAGAAGATTCGACTGCATCAGCATTGGCTTGGGGCTTGTGGTCGTCTAGAGTTGGAAATTGAAGTTGAGGGTTATTTGTCTTGAGTGCTTCAATTAGAATTGTAAATGAATTTAGCTGAGTAAAGTAGAGTGCTATTTTGTTCAATCTTGTTCATTTATTTTCTTATCAAGTGCAAGTCAAGCTTGAAAATAATTCGAATTTTAAAATCATATTTAAACTTGTTTATTAAGTTTTTTTGTTGAAGAATCGTGGAGTCATAAGTCAATCAATCTTGGCAGGGATCACTGATCACACATATTAAGGGTTCTAACCATTGAATTGAATTGATCCTCTTATGACCCTTAGATTGCAATTTGTGTGCATCCCCTTCCTATTCTAGCCGCCATCCCCTTTTATTAATGTTTTTCTTTTTTTAAATAACTTTGATTTATTTCTATTGTAAGTCATGGAGAAGTTTATAAATACTTTCACACTGTATATAATCTAACAATAAAATTCAAAGTTGTTTTTTTCTACTTTTTCGCTTATCTACATGATATCAAAACACGGTTACTGTTTCCGTCTTCTAACCTTTGTTCTTTTTTCTCCATTTTTGTTGAAATTTGATAGGAAATACTTGATTTCAAGTATTTCCTAATCACTTTGGCAACAAATCTCAAGAACAACTGCTGTCCACAGCAGGAAAATAGCCCAAAACTGAGAGAAAACAGAGAAAACTGCAGGAAAAATGGATAAACGACTTGTATTTTACTAATAGATGCAAGGAAAATAGCAAAGATACAAGGATCCTCTATTCAAGAGGAGGATCGCACTCTCCCAATCTCTAGAATACGATCTAGAGCCCAAACCAACAAGAAGAACAAGAGAAACTACCAGACAAAAACACAACCCTAAACCTCCTCATTACTCCCTACTTAATGCATACAATTCAAAATAGATACAAAAGGACCTAATTTCCCTCACTTCCCTTCATTTTGGCTCCAAGAAACAACTTGAATTTCAAGTGGACCCCACCTCTAGCCCTCCTGCGGCTTCCGCCTGCTGTCCGCCCGCCCTCTTCTTCGGTAAAATCGAACCGGCCCACTGAATTGGGCCGGCTGGACCGGTCCAGGGAGGACGGGTCTAACAGAAAACCTAAATGAATTATTGCATGAGTGGATAGACTATCTCTAAAACTTTCCCCTTTCTCTCCATGCTTCCCGCTCCCTTGAGGCTCTAGAGCTCCACCAAGAATCTCATCCTTGCTCCCTGGATTGCCCCCACCATGGTCTTAAGAGATCCTAGTTTTGGACAGACTAGGACCCCCCCTGATCCTCGCTTCCTCCCTCCCATCATAAATTTCATAGTCAATGCTTTACAGTCCACCTTGGTTTTCCCCAATGTCTGCAACCACTTCATGCTCAAAATTACATCTGTGCTCCCTAACTCCAAGGAAAGAAATCTTCATTCACTTGGATCTCTTGTAATGTCACCATCAACCCTAGACAAATGACTCTACTCTTCTCCATCTTCCCCATTACCATCATCACCCAAACAGCTCGTGTCGATTAGCCTCAGCTCCAATCAATCCACAACAAAGTTGGAGATGAAGTTGTGGGTCGCCCGACTGTCCACCAGAACTATCACTGATTTTCCTATCTATCATCTCACCTTCATGGTGTGATTTGATGGTAAACGCCACCAATGATTTTAGGGTGACCTTCACCATACCTAGGTGCAATGCTCCTCCTCCCCAACCACCTCCTCCTCTAAAATCTCCTCCTCATCGCAGATTGTAAGTACCTGCTGTAGACGATCCTTGCAGCAGTGCCCAGTGCAAACTTTTCATCACAACGAAAACACAATCCCCATACCCACTTCTCCTGAACCTCTTCCTCAGTCGGCCGTTTGAATTTCCTCCGTTTGTGCTCCCAATTACCTATCCTTGGGTACTTCTCTCTGAATGGGCATAGGTTGTACCTTTGGTGCCAAAAAGTAGTTGTGTTCGGTATGAATCTCTAAAATTGTTTCCCTTACTGCTTCTCTCAAGTTAGTATTTGTCCTCCACCAATAGGCTAGCTCCATAGCATCCCCCCAACCCTTGTGGCCTCAATAACCGAATAGTAGCCCTGATCTTTGGCTCCCTTCATGAAATTCTCCTCCAAAAATGTCTCTGATAGCCTCGCAAATCATTTAGAAAAGTACTCAAACCTCTCTCGATAATCCATCAGTGTCCCTTCTTGAACCAGAGCAAAAAACTGCTTGTAGAAGTCTCATTTCTGATTGGTTCAAAAATGTGCTAGTTAACTATCTTTGAACTCCCTCCACAATCAAATTGAATCTTTCATGTCTCTCCACTGATTCCAAGACAATGCCTTCCCCTCCAAGCATAAAGCATCTGTCGTGAGTCTCTCCTCCTCCATCATCCAATTCACTGCAAAGTATCTCTCCACCTAATAGATCCACTCATGAGCATCTTCCCTCCAAAAAATGTGCATCTTCAACTTTCTCACTCTCGGATCCCCTCCTCCCTAACTTCCTCTTCCACATCCGGCTCCTCCCATATAGCGCCTCCCATATAGCAATTTTTTTTTTTTTTATATAGCGATTATTATGATCTCTTCATTATTCTCTCCCACCCCTCCTTTCATAGATATCCTCTTCCTCAAAATCAACCCTCATTGTTTCTTCCTCCCAACTTCTCCTCATGTTATATCTTTCACCCATTTTCCTCCTGGTCAAGAGGTGACAAATTTTCCCTGTCACCAAGATTTCTACCTCTCACTCATCCCTCGTTGTGCCGATATTAGGGTTTCTCCCACTACCTTGGCCACCCGTCGATGCCCTAGCCTGTGATGTTGTCGGTTGTGTGTGAAGCTATAATATTTTCTCCATCATGTCCTCTAAGGTAGAAAACCTCCTTTCCATGGATGAAATCCTTCCCGCAACTTCAGATTTGAATTGACCAACTTATTATTCTAGTTTCTCTTCCAAAGCATCCACTTTCTTCAGCATCATAGGTCATGAATCGTGCTCTGATACCAATTTGATAGGAATTTGTCCTCTTCATAGCAAAAACATCAACAACAAGATAAAACATAGCAAAAATCAATGAGTAAGATGTTATTTCAGCACAAAAAATCAAGATACAAGTTGATCTACTATTCGATAGATAGACCGGGTCTCCACAAACCCTAGGTGCCGCTAGGAGCAACTCCAAAGAAAACTACAGCAAACACACATAACATGATAAAATAAAACAACCCTATTAACCCTCATATAAACCTTCATACTTCCCTCCTTATTTTAAATTCAAATCAGCCCAAATCCCTTAATAAATGCCCCTTCTTTCCCAAAGAGCTTCCCCTAAAACCTCTTCTCCTATAGACCATAAAGGAGCTCCTAGGCACCACAGGAGAGCCGAAAGGTTCTTGATCTATTGAAAAGTTTGTGGGGCCCACATCAGTTTATCCCTAGATCTTTTTTTTTTTTTTTGGGCAATGCAAACTGTTGACAAATATCCTCTGATCAAGTTGGGTCAACTACCTACCCGAACTAGACCAAGGTTCATGGAAACTCAGTATTACAAGAATATGGAATCTTGATCAAGATTACATCATTTCCGACTATATACTCCAAGTTTTGAGTGGCAATCTATTTACCCCCAATCCAAATTATAATAGATTTGTTCATATACAAAGTCATCGCAATAAAAATCATAGTCCCTATGAACTAGTCTTAATAAAAAATTCTCTACCACAATCGCCAAGGAAAATTAAAAATGAGCGCTTGCAAGCATAGAAAATCTCAAATCAAAAATATAAAGTCCTCAATGAGGAAAAAATCTGTAAGTTATGTCATGAAAAATCAACCCAATATCTCTTATATAACAAAGTTGGGTGGGAAATTTCAGAGCTCACAAATTGCAAGCAAAAGATATAAGTTTATTATAAAAACTCACTGCTCTCTTATACACGATACAATCCAATCTTTTTCTAAACAGTAATCCTTAGTTTATTATTTCTCATTGGATTACAAAGAGTCTGATAAGTGGCACCGACTTTATATCCTCCTTGAAATCCCTTGGATTTTTTTAGATGTGTGCAAGATTTTTTATAATTCTAAATAGGCAACTAAAAGGTTTGATAATAATAACACGAAGCCATATTTAGAAATAGATATCTTGAAGTTTATTTAGTTAAAGAATATTCTATATGAATTTGGATATATGGTGCCTCTATGATGCGAAGTGTATCTTCCATCTCAATCTAAGATGATTGTTCACTGTGCATTGTGAAGTTAAATGATGTTGTCCACATACAGTTGAACAAGCTTATATATAGCTTGAACTTGTTGGATATGTAGCAAGTGAACACTCTTTGTAAGTCGGCCGATAATAGCCCACAAAAAGTCATGTCATTACAATAACTTGGGCAATCATATCATGAAGTTCATGCTAATATCTTCCAACTTCCATGTCAACATGAGAAGCAACTAATGTAATCCTTTCAGTTTTTGGTATTTGTCTTTCATAATTTGACATGTCAAACACTTCCTAATGAGTTATTTCAAGTCCTTCAATTTAAACCACTGAAAGAGAACCTTCAACCCTATATACATCTTATCATGTCTAGTATGAATGGTGTGCCTTGAAAGATAAGCTTCTTGAAATAGAATCATCTTCATCTTCTTGTACTCAGCTTGTATACTCGTTTCTTAAACACTAATGCTCTACTCTAGTTAAGAAAGAAAAACGATTAGTTTTCTCAATCTCGACTCCAGTCCTTTATGCAGTCTTCTACTTAGGCGTGTTAAATCTTCTCAGCTAATTTAGGATCTTTTTTTTCAAGGTTTCGATAACACGAATTAGCCTGTTGACCTTGATCCTGAGGTTGGCCAATTGGCTTGTAGGTGAGTTAATGATTATATTCTTATTGAGACCGTTACTGTACATCTGCTCATGTAATGGATTTCAAGGTCATAGTCTATCAGAAACTTTTTTGTCTCAAAATGAGCTTATTTTAATTAAATAAATACTTCAAACTTTTATAATCAATGTAGACGTCTGCTTAGAAACTGGTGAGACAACGCCTCCAAATCATGCAAGGGGACGACGGCCCCTTACTCTAACTCGTGCATAAAGAAGTTCTTCTTTGTAGCCTTCACGAGAAGCATAAGTAATTACTAGGCCAACTTGCATAAGGATGCAACCAAGTCCAAGTAATGATGTGTCGCTATAAACTTGAAAGCCTTCTGTTCCAGTTATAGTGCCGGTAATGGTGCTAACGCCAAGCAAATTTGATGTTCTTCTACTATGCTTAACAAGTTGTAAGTCTTATTGCACTCCTGCATCAATTCAAATTTGATGTACATCTAAGCCAATAAAGACAAGCTGAGTGCCACCTTCCAAGTCAAAGCTGCATCAAATCTTCTGTGGTATTTCTTTAGTGCAAAAATGCTCCATGTCTCCATTTTCTAAGTCGATTGAGGTCACTCCATGGTTGCAAGATCTTTTGAGGGTCTATTAAGATCTAAGACATGCCAACTAAATGATCCAGAAAAAAAAAACTACTCAACCAAGAAATTGAACTTCGCATATGGTTAATGTTCTCAAAAAGTTTGCAAAGTGGCATGAAGATGTTGTCTCAACTCTTCTAACTTGTTCGAATATAATAGAATGTCATTGATAAGAAGTTGCCACATGCCATCACTAATGAAAGGTTTTGGATGAGTGCATCAGCTAATGTTAGGGAAAGGCATTCCCCATATCAAAGAAAACCTAAAAAGACTAAGGGTTCATTTGGGATGGCTTTCTTACTGCTTCTTAAAGCAGCTTTCTAGTAGAAAGCTGCTTTAAGAAGCGGTAAGAAAGCCGTCCCAAACGAAGCCTTAGTCATTGATTTCCACTTCCTGGTCGTATAAATCAAAGTGAGGGCATGGATCCCCTAATGAATACAGTACGAGGATTCGAACAAGTAAGCAGATTTGTAAGAGAGATAATCATGATCGAATAATGAAAGCTTGCTCATGATGAATATGTGCTCATAATTTTCCCTTGATCTGTATGAAAACAGTTATGACATGAAGTGAAATGATACTACTACATGGATGAATGTAAGAAAGAATTGTAAGCAAAACATGATAATGTCCGTTAGGCGTAAACATGACTTGAAACTTGGCTGACATGCTCGAGTTAATAATAGCTCTTACAGATGGTGGCAGTTAACATTACAAAGGCGAAAACCTTCTAATGAGAAGATTGATGGATCCTCGAGCTTACAACCGAAATACTTCATGAAAATATTATAAGTGAATAATGATAAAGGAAAAAAATGAACAAAGATACAACTGATATGGTCATGAATATTAGCATTCCAATGTTGTTGCATAAGCCAATGAATACACAGACTAACATTGTTTTTACATTCCTTTAAACTTTTACATGGAATCAGAATAAATGCTACAATGGTGAGACGTATTTTCAAGTATATATCGTAGTCATATTCAGCTAATTAATCTTTTGATTTTAATATGTTTAGAGTCTCCACTAGGTTTATCTCACTATTATTGAATATTGATCTCCATGTGACTTGACATCAGCTCATCATAGAACAAGAGGCTTAGGCTTCGTTTGGGACGGCTTTCTTGTTGCTTCTTAAAGCAGCTTTTTAGTACAAAACTTTTTTTAAAATAAAATTTTATATTAAAAAGCTACTTTTAAAAAGCAATAAGAAAGTTGTCCCAAACAAAGCCTTAGTCGAATGGATTCCGAGAAAATCATGCATAACTAAGCTGACCAAGTATATGACATACTCAGAAGTCAGGTACACTTCTTTTCTATGCATGTAATCGAATGATTTATAATGCCCACAGGTGAATGAGTTTTTGCAATCAACGGCCATGCATAATTAATTTTCATAATTTATATGGCTCTCAAATTTATTAACTGCTAACTAGAAAGTATTGAGTATTTTGATAACTTGCTTACTATGAGTTGTTGGGTGATGGCTACATCTCCAACAACTCAAATTCATGTTGAGCCAAATGGGCTCACCAGGTTTTAGTTCTGCCAAGTTGAGTGAGTTCGATCAAATTCCATCCATCCAGATCCTCTCAAAGGGGATCGTCATGACTTAAACCTAATCAGATTACTTGAGAAGGGGGAGTTCTTTCTTTCTTCATGACTCAACTTAGGTGCCTATCCAATTAATCAATATATGGAAGAAGCATTAGTCAATCCTAATGACATTACAAAAAAATTATAGTGACCATAAAACATCCATAATTACATTACTCGGTAGTCTTCATTTGAATCAGGAATCTATTAGACCGGCCCAAGAGCCAGATGAACCAGTCCAGGAGGGACAGGTGTAATTCCACAGGAGGCGGAAATTCTGAGGGCGGGAGCTTGGATAGGGCGGCATGATGGTTGGGGCCCACAAATTAATGGAGGCTTCATTATGAGGGAAAATTCAAACTATGGGTTGTTCAGGGATGAATGTTTTGTGTTTTGCTTTAAGTAATTCTCTTCTTGCTAGGTTTAGGGTTATCTTGAATCTAAAATCTAAATTTGAGATCTTTGCTTGGGTTTTGGGCTCTAGACTTTGACTAAAGATTTGGAGAGCTGAATCTTCCTCTCGAATTAAAGATTCATTGTATCGGGTTGTTTTTTATTTTTTCTTCTATTATTAAATTTCAAGGGCTTTTCTTCCCGTTTCTTCTACAATTTTTTATAAAACTGCACTTTGATTGCTGAATTTCTCTGAAATTCAACAGTTTTATCTTATTTTAGTGATTATTTTCTATCAATTGGTATCAGAGCACATCGATCTAAGGGGTACCAATGGCCGAAAGTAAAGTGGAAGTTTTAGAGGGAGAATTAGGTCAACTAAAATAAGATTTTGAGGATTTTTTTAGAGCTAATTCGCATCCGTCCATGAAAAGATTGATGGAAGATTCGTCGTTATGGAAGACATCTTAAAAAAATTGCTTGAAGCCAAGCCCAATCCGGCAACATCTGAAGCGACGGAAACCAACGACGGCCATGGGAGAAAGGGAAACCCTAACTGAAGGGAAATTCCATAATTGGAGATTTTGGAGGGAGTCGATGGGATGCCTCCGCTATAACCGCTTTCTAGGTAGGAAATAAGTGTCAGGTACTAACGAAGGGGTGCTGATTTTGCGAGAAGAATGCAGGATTATGATCGCCGGGGTGTTGATTTTGAAAGAATGAGAGGGATTTTGAAGAAGGATTTGGGTTTGAGTGCCAAAGAGAAGAGCATGATACTTGGGGAGCACCCCATCTTCGAGAAATGGGTGGCTACAGAGGATTCAGGGGAAATTGGGTGACCCAAGGATAAGGAAGCTGAAGATGCCTCTCTTTGAGGGCAAGGACCCACATGGGTGGGTCTACAAAGTAGAGAGATATTTTGCAGTCAACAGGTTGACGGAGAAGGAGAAATTGACAGCGGCGGGGATGTGTCTGGAAGGGAAAGCATTGGCTTGGTATCAATGGAGGGACATGAGATGACCCATTCGGAGTTTGCGGGAATTCAAGGATTTTTTACTAGAACGTTTCCAAACCAGTAGGGGAGGAGATTTCTATGAGCAGTTCTTCGCATTAACGCAGGAAGGGGTCCATAACAGAGTTTAGTGACAGGTTTGAGTACCTAGCTAGCAGGTTAGACCGACTTTATGAGATAGCACTAGAGGTGAACTTTATGAAGGGACTTAAACCAGAAATGATGAGGACATCCACCGTACATTTTTACATCGACAGGATCGTAGATCGATGGCTACGATTCATAATTTTATTTATGTGTTTTAGTGCATTTCTTTTATTTAATTTTCAGTTTTCCATTTGTACCCCTATGAGGGATTTGTGTTATGTAGCCTGAGGGCATTTGTGTCTTTTACATTTTGTACTTTGGAGGCCTATATATGAAGGCCTAGTTTTTGTATTATTTTCTAATGTTGATGAATGAAAATTTCACCTTGTTGATCTCTTTGTGAGTTCGTGAAATTTCTCAAGATCCCTTTGTGAGTTCTTGGGGGAGGTAGTATTGTGGATCTCTTTGTGAGTTCTAGTATAGGTGGTTCTTGAGGTGAGTAGCTCCCTAGCTCTTCAAATTTCTTCTCTTATTTTCCTAGAAGTGATTTTCCCCTCCCCATAACCGCCCTTGCCGCCGCCCCTCCTTGGGCCGCCCAAGCCGCCGGTCCCTATCCACCAACCACCCAACTGCCAGCCTCCCTCCCCCATCCTCCCCTCTCCACTTCTCTAGTCGTTGACCCCTCTTGGGATCACGAATTTGAAATTCAAATTTTCCCAAGGGCATTGATGACTTTCCTTAAATAACTCCAAGATTTTAGGCAATCTTCATAATTGAATTTCAAATCAAAAATTCAAACAGATTCTAATTAATTGCCTTAAATTTGGAAACTTCCCCTTCATAAAAAAATCTGAAATTTAATTCAGATTTTCTTTAAATCTTTGATTAGTGTGTGGGCCCCACTTACTTAAATCCCAAACTCCCTCTCTCCCCTCTCTACATGGCCAGCCCCCTTCCCCTTGCTTCTCTCTCTCCAATTGTCATTAATTGCCCTCAATCAAGACTCTCTAATTATCTCTCATAATTCCTCACCTCCCATTAATCCTTTGATTTGAATTTGAATTCAAATTCAAATCCTTCCCTCCAACTTCACTAAATCTGAGAATTAATTTCAGATTTTTGACTTTTCCCCTCCCAATTTAATCTCAATTCCCCCACTAAATCAGCCCAAATCCCCTCCTCCCTTGCCACCCCTAAGTCTTTAATGGATTAATTTGAATTTCAAATTAATTCCCTCAAATTTCACTTAAATCGGAATTTAATTTCATGTTTCTAAATTTTCCTCAAGTGCTTCCCCAATCTAGCCGCTCCCCTCCTATTCCTCAAGCCAGCCCAACACCATCCCCTCCAACCGCCACCTTCTCTCCCTCTTCTCTCCATTGGTGCTCCCTCATCTCCCGGCAAGAATGCATGGCGGATCCGGAAGTTGATCACGGATTTGTTTACGATTCTCAAGAGGAAGTCGACATCATTCAATCACCATTCTTCGATCCCGGATTTGGGTCCGAAGGCACCATCGAATAATACGTGGAGCGTATTCTCTTTACTTTGGCGGACGTCATCGAAGAGCAACAACTTACAGGATTGTGGAAGATCGCAAGATGACCACCTGTCTCTCCAACCCCGGCCAACTCTCCGTTGATCAAAACCTTTGGCATCATCTTTCTTGCCGTGGCATCACTGGGCTTGCTTACTTTTGTCCTCCGCTAAACCTACTTCCAAAGAACGATCAAGAGGGAAACTCTAAGGTGAAAGTTCTAATTGTTAAGTGGTTGATTAATGTTAATCGCATATTTGTTTACTATTTTCTTGTCATTATTTCATATCGCTCTGTTAATCTAACGTGTAACCGCATGCAAGAAGCAAGTCAATAACTACGAAAACTGAAAATCCTAACTTAGTGAATCATTAATGTTATAATTTCATCGCAGAAATAAATTTCTTAATAAGATCCTGCAATTCCGATGGTTTTATCACATCAAGAGATCATAGCAGCTGTCAGAGTGATGAGGCAGCGTGATTTGGGGGAGGTCATGGAGTTAGCACAGTTGGTTGAGGACCAAAAGCATCTGGATAGGGGAGCTAGAGACAGTAGCTCGGGGGATCATACAAACTACCACTTCTTTAGCTCCTAAGGGACCCACATTGGAAGGTCTGCATGAAGCCCCAAAGGAGAAGACTGGAAGAGGGGGAATTTTGGTGTTGGGGGAGGGGGGGAGGGGGAACTTCAAGAGACTCACTGAGGAGTTACATGAGAAGCGGTCAAGGGGTTGTGCTTCAGATGTAATGAGAAGTACATACCGGGGCACAGGTGTAAGGACTGAACTCTTCAGGTTCTCATCGTCTGTAATGATAAGGAAGCTGAGGAGGGAGGTGAGAGAGGACCCGTGGAAGAGGAAGAGGAGAAGTTGCATCTAGATATGGCGGAAATCTCTCTGAACTCAGTGGTGGAATTCACCCCAAATCACACCATGAAAATAAAGGGAGAGATAGCTAATAAGAGGTGGTGGTGCTGATCGACAATGGGGCTACCCACAATCAGATTGTAGATCTGTTGGGGGTGAAATTAATGGACATCGGAGGATATGGAGTGATGATGGGCACTGTGAAGGTGGATATGGGTAGAGGAGTGTGTAAGGGAGTAGTGTTGACTGTTCAGGAAATTCAGGTGAGGGGATGGAGGATTTTCTCCCATTGGAGTTGGGGAGCGCTGATGTCATCCTGGGGATGAAGTGGCTGCAGATCTTGGGAGATACTAAGGTCAATTGGGGAGAACTGAAAATGGAGTTAGTGGTGGCCATGGGGGAAGGAGAATGGTGATCCAGGGCGATGCAAGGCCGGGGTATCTCTCAAATCCATGATCAGGACCATACAGGAGGTGGGAGGAAGAATTTTAGTGGAACTGCAATGCTTGGAAGGCTTCAGATTCGGGGAAGAGGGAGACATTCCTTTGGCAGTACTACTACTCATACAACAGTTCAGTGAGGTCTTCAAGCTGCCTCAAAACTTTCCACCACCCAGAGAGCAAGAGCATGCAATCAATTTGAAGGAGGGGGTATCACTGATTAGAGTACAACCATATCGTTACCCCCAAATTTATAAGGATGAGATTGAGAAGCTGATCAGGGAGATTTTAGAGGCAGGAATCATCAGGCCGAGTGTAAGTCCTTTCTCTAGTCCAATCTTATTAGTCAAGAAGAAGGATGGGTGCTGGAGGTTTTGTGTGGATTACAAGGCTTTAAATAAGGAGACAATGTCGAATAAGTTCCCCATTCCAGTGATCAATGAGTTACTGGATAGGCTATATAGAACAATGGTTTTTTCTAAGATGGACTTGAAATTGGGCTACCATCAAATCAGGATGAAAAAGGATGATATTCAGAAGACGGCTTTTAGGCCATACGAGGGGTACTACGAGTTCTTGGTGATGTCATTTGGGCTTACTAACGCCCCTCCTACTTTATAGTCCTGGATGAACAAGGTGTTTTGGCCGTACCTCTAGAGGTTTGTCTTAGTTTTCTTAAGATGACGTACTTGTGTATAACAGGACGGAGGAGGAGCATTTGGAGTCTTGGTGATGCCATTTGGGCTTACTAACGCCCCTCCTACTTTCTAATCCTTGATGAACAGGGTGTTTCGTTCATACCTCCGGATGTTTGCCTTAGTTTTCTTTGATGACATTCTTGTGTATAGCAAGATCGATGAGCATCTGGAGCATTTGAGGGTGGTCTTTGGAGTTCTACAGGAGCATCAATTAAGGGCCAACTTGAAGAAGTGCAGCTTCGGACAGACGAGGGTGTAGTACTTGGGACATGTGGTATCTCAGGAGGGAGTGGCAGCTGACCAAGCCAAAATTGAAGCAATACAAAAGTGGCCTTTACCTAGGAACTTGAGAGAGCTAAGGGGCTTCCAAGGGTTGACGTATTACTACTGAAGGTTCATGAAGGGGTGCAGCAATATAGCTTGGCCTTTGACAGAGCAACTAAAGAATGATAGCTTCTTGAGGGGAGAAGCGGCTACCCAGACTTTTGAGAGATTGAAAAAAACTATGATCACAGTACCAGTTTTGGCCCTACCAAATTTCAGTTGGACCTTTATGGTGGAGATAGATGCTTCAAGATATGGGTTGGGGGCAATGTTGATGCAGAATCATATCCTACTTCAATCAAGTATTGACAGCTAGGACTTGGCTGAAGTATGTATAAGAAAGGGAATTGATGCCCATCGTGTTAGCCATTTAGAAGTAGTGTTCATACATATATTGGGTTGGTACTTCATCATCAAGACATATCAAAGGAGTTTGAAATATCTGCTGAAGCAGAGAATGATGACTGAGGAACATCAGAGGTGGCTATTCAAACTCTTAAAATATGATTTTGAGATCCAGTACAGATCAGGATTGGAGAATAAGACGGCTAACACCTTATCCAATTGTGGAGGAGAGTTCCAGGAGATGGCCAATTCAGTATCCCTGATGGTGGTTGGGGGGCTATCAAGGAAGAAAGTGTGCAATACGAGGAGATGAAGAAGATTCAGAGGGAGTTACTGAAGGATAGGTGCAGCCACCCATGCTACTCCCTCGAGGGATAGAGGCTACTATACCAAGGGAGATTTGTGATGCCACGAACCTCCATCCATATTCTCCATCTATTGCAGGAGCTCCACGGGAGGGCGGTTAGAGGCCATTTGGGGGGTACATAAGACATATAAGGTTGGCTGCCAAATTCTACTGGAAAAGTATGCATAAGGATGTGGAGGATATGGTAGCGAGTGGCGAGGTGTGAGGTGTGCTAGAGAAATAAGTACATGGAAATGGCTACAGAGGATTTACTACAACTGTTGGCACTTCGAAACAGGGTATGGGAGGACGTGTCCATGGATTTTATAGATGGCTCAACCAGGATATGAGGGATTCACAGTGATTATAGTGGTGGTTAACATGCTAAGTAAATATGCACATTTCATTCTCTTTCAAACCCCTACACCACAGTTACAGTAGCTGCAGCATTCATCAGGGAGATGGTAAGATTGCATGAGATTCCATAGTCGATTGTCTCTCACCAAGATAAGGTGTTTCTCAGTCAATTTTGGAGGGAGTTGTTCAGATTGTAGGGTACAGTTCTTAATTGAAGCACCGCCTACCACCCTCAAACGGACGAACAAACAAAGGTAGTCAATAGAAGCTTGGAGACTTATTTGAGGTGTTTTGCTTCTGAAACACCACGGATGTGGACCAAGTGGTTAGCATGGGCCGAAAATTGGTACAATATATCATACCACTCAGCTTCTCAGATGATCCTTTTTAAGGTGTTGTATGGAAGAGAATCACCACACTTTATGCTTTTTGGGAAAAGAAGCACACTGGTCTCGTCAGTTGAGCAATATTTAGAAGAACGGGATGAGGTGTTAGAGGAATTCAAGAGACACCTATTGATGGCACAGTAGATCATGAAGAAGCAGACAGATGCACACAGGAAAGACATCCAATTCGAAGTTAGGGATATGGTGTTCTTAAAACTGTGACCCTACATACAGAAGACAGTGGCCAACATGAGGAATGAGAAATTGGCTCCGAGGTACTTCAGTCCATACGAGATCTTGGAAAAGATTGGAGCAGTGGTATACTGCTTAAAGTTACCCCAGACCGCTATCATACACCCAGTCTTCTATGTGTTACAGTTGAGGAGAGCTATGGGGGAGCATGCAGTTAGTACAGAGTTATCAATGACTCTGACTGAAGAGTTGGAAGTGGTGTTGGAGCCATTGGAGCTAAAAGGGGTGAGATCAAAAAAAGGGAGGAACAAATAAGTGTTAATTAAGTGGAAAGGCCTACTCGACTTCAACGCCACTTGGGAACTATATGAGAGGGTCAAATATCAATTTCTTTCATTTCACCAAGAGGAAAACGTGAGTCTTTGGGAGGTGGTAATGTTAGACCGATCCAGGAGGGGCCAGTTCAAGTTTACAGGAG
>NW_021320118.1:511354-610305 GCF_001605985.2 Dendrobium catenatum
AGGAGAGATCTTCCATGCTGATGCCTAATAGATGTCAAGTGTATCTCATCCGCATTAGAAGTGAGAAGAGGAATAAAGTTGGCACCTTATTTAGAATCTTGATAGAAAAATAGCCACCAAAATAAGAGAAAATTACTGAATTTTTGGGAAAATTCAGCAAGCACAATGCAGTTTTATAAAAATCTTGTAGAAAAAATGAGAAGGAAAGCACTTGAAATTTAATAATAAAGAAAAAGAACAACACTATAACAATGAAATCTTCAATTCGAAGAGGAAGAATTCAACTCTTCCAAAATCTCACCAAGTCTAGAGCCCAAAACCCAAGCAAGATCACAAATTCAGATTTCAGATTCAAGATAACCCTATCCCTAGCAATAAGAGAATTACTTAAGCAAAGCACAACATTAATCCTAATAGCCCTAATTGTGAATTTTCCCTCATAACAAAGCCTCGCATTAATGTGTGGCGCCCAGCCAATCCATGCCGCTCCAACTAGGCTCTCGCCCCCCTCCCCCGGGATATTTGGCCTCCTGTAAACTTGGAACTGGCCCCTGGCCCACACATTAATGGAGGCTTTGTTAGGAGGGAAAATTCAAATTAGGGGCTATTTAGGGATTAAATGATTAATGTTGTGCTTTGCTTTAAGTAATTCTCTTATTGCTAGGGATAGGGTTATCTTGAATCTGAAATCTGAATTTGTGATCTTTGCTTGGGTTTTGGGCTCTAGACTTTGGCTAGAGATTTGGAGAGTTGAATCTTCCTCTCGAATTGAAGATTCATTGTATAGGGTGTTCTTTTTCTTCTATTATTAAATTTCAAGTGCTTTCCTTCTCATTTTTTCTACAGATTTTTATAAAACTGCATTGTGCTTGCTGAATTTCAGAAATCCAGTAATTTTCTCTGATTTTGGTGGCTATTTTCTATCAGATTCTAAATATAGGTGCCAACTTTATTCCTCTTCTCAACTTCTAATGCGGATGAGATACACTTGACATCTATTAGGCATCAGCATGGAAGAAATACTCTATGTACAACTTAGAATTAATGACAATGTCATTCACGATCAAACTTAGGAGGGATTATCTCTAATATTTCTAAGTAGAGATCTACGATAACCACAAAAGTTTGATGAATATGAGTTGTTAATATAAGCTCAATTTAAGATAATGACGATGACTCAAGTGATCGAAAGGCTTTGACATTAAAATCTAATACATGAGCTAATATAATTGTGTATGCTCTCAACAAAAATATAATCATCAACTCGGCTAAAGGTCAACTAGCCAACCTCGATATGAAAGAGCGACTTGTTGAGTTGACTTGATGAAGTTTAGAAGAAATACCCCAAACAAGCAGAGAAGAGTTAACATGCTCGAGTATAAGACTACAAAAAAGAAAAGAGATTAGTAGAAGTAGACCAATAAATTTTTTTCTTAAAAAGAGCATAGCGTTAGTGTTTAGTGTCAAGTGTATATGCCAAGTGACAAGGAGATGAAGATTCTACTTCAAGAGGCTTATCTTAAAGTACACCATTCACCATGGAGTCGATAAGATGTATAGAGGCTTGGAGACTTGCTTTTGGTTGTCTAGATTGTAACGCCCCATAGTACCTCTTAATAGTACAGAGAGTATTACTAACATAAACATTTCATCATTTAATCATACGATACTTTTAAAAACCATTATAAAATATCCAACAGTTCTCATTCATCTCATCAAACGGAAGCAACTAATAATTTTAAATTTCAACATGAGATACTTACATAACCACTATAGAAATCCAAAGTAATACATCACTGGGAAGTTTACATACCTCAAGTTTAGACTTCAAATAAAGATAAATATTAACATAACATAACATATGAAATACATGTCAATTTAATCTGTTATTATCTTCTTCTTTCTCTTTCCTGTAACAACAGACAGTAAGAAATATACTAGTGAGCTATGAGGCTCAATAAATTATACAACTTTAAATAATATTTAAACTTGCATGATAAAAACTTCATAACATTAAAAACATAAATAAAAGTTAAACTACTTGAGAAAACTTCATAAAATCTCAATTGACTTCAACCTTCATTTTCTCTTAAATCTACACTGAATATAAATTTTTCTCATTAAAAGATTTGACAAATCTTTCATAAACAGATTCAATGGATCACATGTAAACCTGACATTATCATCATTGAATTACATAAAGGTCCCTTTTTCCTCTTTAAGGGTCATTTTGCACAACCCGCTATGCATGTCTCATTT
Source organism: Dendrobium catenatum (assembly GCF_001605985.2). Lineage (NCBI taxonomy): Eukaryota > Viridiplantae > Streptophyta > Magnoliopsida > Asparagales > Orchidaceae > Dendrobium > Dendrobium catenatum. The sequence continues at coordinate 513,614 of NW_021320118.1, forward strand.
CTTTGCAGCCCCTTTTGCCCTACTTACAATATAGTCTCATGTTTGGAAACCCTTTTGTCCCAACTACACTTGTAAATCGTACATCATATATGATGTAGACACACAAGAAGAAATTGTTGTAATTGATAGAACTTAAAACAAACTTTATTAAAATAAAAGCAGACAACTAAGACTTGACAAACACAACAAGAAATATTAGGAGAAATAAAGAAAAATAAAAAGACGCTATCCTCAGACAACCGTTAGAGCGGGTTCCTCACATGCATCGAATAGTAGATTAAATAAAGAAGTGCATAAGACTAGCAAACCGATGGTCCACCACTGCAAGATTGTCCAAATGCTCCCAAATCAACCAAAACACGACACCCTAAAGTTGCTTCACTGTTGAGAAGAAGGATACAGATGGGGTGGCACTTGCGGAGAGATGAAGAGGATAGAAGCCCGAGAAGAAGGGTGGAAAGAGCCCGCAGGATTTCCAAACAAACCCGCAGGTTTAATAGCAAATATGCTCACAAATATAAACTTCCTCTCTTCACAACATTTTCTCATATTTATAGGCAAGAGAGAGGAAGCCAAAAGCCACCTTAAGTTAATGTTTACAAGATCCCAGCATAATGATCATAAGGTTTTTCCCAATATGCCACATTCGAAAAATCAGCACCCTCATAGGTTTTCCAAATGCCCATATCGGAAATCAGCCCTCAATTAGCCAAGGACCGAAACAAGCCAGCAAACCAAAGGTCTACTCCGCAAGCCATTATGCACAATCTACCATGATATTGGATTGCTTTCGCCATATCATCGGATAGCTAAAAAAGAAAGATAAATATAAATAGTAAAACAAAATAACTATTGTTCAATAAAAATGTAAAAGTAATGAAATTCTTTGATCGCATCAATTTCTCTCTGGTGAACAAATTTCACTCGTAGAACGTATCAGCACATCAAGATTCAATAAGCTCCAAGTTTTTCTTTTTATATCAGCAACCATCTATGCCAGGTACAATCAGTCCAATGGTCGATTGTTCCATTTTGAACCAGGACCTTTTTATGGCTCTCCATGCCTTGTCTTAATAGCTTTTCATCATCAATAACATCTTTGATGTTGATCCTTCAGACTTTACCAAAGGAGCAGAGAGTGGTAAAGTTTCAATATCTACAAAATCGTCAGAATCTCCTTCATACAAAGACAGGTCAGAAACATTAAAAACAGGTGAAGTGCCAACAGTATCTGGTAAATCTAGCAAATAGGCATTAGCACCTAATTTTTTAATCACACGAAAAGGGCCAAATTTCTTTCTACTTAACTTTTTAAAAGTGCCAACAGGAAACCTTTGGCGACAAAAGTAAGCCATCACTAAGTCACCTTCATTGAAATTTACTTCTTTTCGATGTTTATCAGCAGCAGACTTATACTTAGCAGTAACCTTCTTAAGTTTTTCAAAAACCTGTTGTTGGACAATTTTTATATGATCAAATGTTTCAAAAGCTTCAGCACTAGTTTTTTTAGGAAGAGAAAGAATTTCTATCCAAAATATGAGGAATAGGTTGCCCATAAATAATTTCAAATGGAGTTTTGCCAGTAGAACGATTAACAGAATTATTGTATGCAAACTCAGCCTGAGGCAACACTATATCCCATTGAGATGGTTTTTCTCCAGCAAGTCATTTTAACAAATTTCCCAATCTTCGATTTACTACTTCAGTTTTCCCATCGGTTTGAGGATGATATGCACTGCTAAATTGAAAAGTAGTTCCAAGTTTCGCCCATAGAGTTCTCCAAAATTGACTTAAAAATCTAATATCCCGATCAGAAGTAAATGTACGAGGGATACCGTGAAGACGAACAATCTCTTTAAAATAACAAACTTTCCAATGAGAGGTTTGAAAATATGATTCATAGTTCTCATAAAAGTACTCGGAGCATTTGAAAGACCAAAAGGCATCACTCAGCATATCAAGCATGTCATCCAGTCTAGGAATTGGAAATCGATATTTAATGGTGATTTTGTTTATTGCTCTACTATCCACACACATCCTCCATGTTCTATCTTTTTTTGGAGTTAGCAAAGCAGGCACAACACAGGGACTCAAACTTTCTTAAGTCAAACTCTTTTTTAACAATTTTGATACTTGTTTAAAAAGTTCAGCATGTTCAGTTGGACTCATCCTATAATGAGGAAGGTTAGGCAAAGAAGCTCCAGGAATCAAGTCAATATGATGTTGAATTTGTCGCATATGAGACAATCCAATTGGCAAATCATCAGAAGTTATATCAGAAAACTCATCCAATAAAGCTTGCATTTTTTTAGGAACAGTATCAGATTCTTTTCTCAAAACCAAATAAGCAACTTCAAAATGTTTCAAATCATTAGCATTTAAAAGCAGTTCAGGAGAAGTAACGGGTGAATCCGGCACATTTTTTTGTGGATGAAGAGTAAACTCTTTATTATTTTGCATCAAAGTATATGTGTTTTTCTCTCCATTGTGAACAGTTTTATTGTCGTACTGCCAAGGTCGTCCTAGCAAAACATGACAAACTTCAAGAGGCACAATATCACAAACAACTTGATCTTTAAATGATCCCCCAATTGATAAATTGACAGTACATTGTTTAGTGATTGGAACCTCACCCCTTTCTTTAAACCAAGAGATCTCATAGGATTTAGCAAGTGGTTTTGATTTGAGTTTAAGTTTGTCAACCAGTTTTTGAAAAACAAAATTTCCAGAACTTCCACTATCAATCATTAAAGTGCAAACTTTTCCTTCAACAGTACAGGTAGTTCTAAAGATGTTTCTCCTGAGTCATTTATCTTTCTTTTCAGTTTGAGCAGTTAAGACTTGCCGAATTACTAACAATGGTTCTCCTTCATCACCTTCTAAATCGAATTTTTCTAATTCAGCTTCATTTTCAGATTTAGTCTTATTTTCTTCCTCTTCTTCAATCTCATTTTCACCTTCTATGAAATTAGTTCGGGGAGGATTACAAGTAGCTGACAAGTGACCATATAACCCACATTTGTAATAAGGTCCAATTTGCTTAGATTGTTCAAACGATTTATTTCCTGCTACCCCTTTTCCTTTTTCTTGATTTTGACTTTCAATAGTTTTAACTTTTACATTCGAAGTTCCCGCAGAAGTCTGAGTTTTAGTTCCACTCGTTTGCCTTCGTTTATATGTTTCAGTGATTTTATTGGTTCCCCGCAAATGTTGCTTTTCAATTTTCAAAGACATTCGATAAGCTTCATCTAATTTAACGACATGATGTAAGTTGAGTTGATCTTGAATTATCCATTTTAATCCATTGAGATACCTCGTTACAGTTTTCTCTTCAGACTCATCCAAATCATTTCTGGCATGCAATTTGTAAAAAATTTCAGTGTATTCTTCTACAGTTTGATTACCTTGACGCAAATTGTTAAACTCCTGAAAAATAGTTCTTGAGTGATCAGAAGGTAAAAATTTTCCTTTCATCTTTTCCTTCATTCTATCCCAGGTTTGAATTTTTTCTTTGCCTCTTCTTAATCTGTTGTTTTGTAAGTTTTTCCACCAAGTTAATGCATGTCCCGTTAGTTTCAAACTTGCAAATTTAAATTTTCGATTATCCGGAATTTCTTTACATTCAAAAAACTGATCCATTTTTTCTATCCATTCTATGAATTGTTCATGTTGCAATTTTCCTTCAAAATTATGAACGTCGATTTTAATTCCGTGATCCCAATTTCTTTGTCGCCTATTTCGATTTCTAGGTTCTTCCTCCTCACTCCCAGAAGATATTATGCTAGGATTAACGTTAGCTTGATTGAAATTTAGATTAGCAATGGCCTCAGCTACCGTATTAATTTGATGTTGCAAATCATTTAATTGTTGTATCACTTGTTGTCAATCCCCGTGTTCATTAGCCTTTTTTTTATTTTTTGACGTAAAAGAGAAAGACTCTTATAAACCAAAAAAAAGACGAACTTGCTCTGATACCAAGTTTGATGTAGACACAAGAAGAAATTGTTGCAATGGATAGAACTTAAAACAAACTTTATTAAAATAAAAGCAGACAACTAAGACTTGACAAACACAACAAGAAATATTAGGAGAAATAAAGAAAAATAAAAAAATACTATCCTCAGACAACCGTCAGAGCGGGTTCCTCACATGCATCGAATTGTAGGTTAAATAAGAAAAGTGCATAAGACTAACAAACCGATGGTCCACCACTGCAAGATTGTCAAAATGCTCCCAAATCAACCAAAACACGACACCCTAAAGTTGCTTCACTGTTGAGAAGAAGGATACAGATGGAGTGGCACTTGCGGAGAGACGAAGAGGTTAGAAGCCCGAGAAGAAGCGTGGAAAGAGCCCGCAGGATTTTCGGAGGGGATGAGAAAGAAGGGTGGAAAGAGCCCGCAGTATTTTCAAACAAACCCGCAGGTTTAATAGCAGATATGCTCACAAATATCAACTGCCTTCATTCTCAACATCTTCTCTTATTTATAGGCATAGTAAAGGAATGTCAAAAGTAACCTTAGTTAATGTTCACAACATCACAAGCATCATTTTTCATAGGATTTCCAAATGTCACTTCGGAAAACAACCCAGCATAAATCCTGAAGGAACAATTACGGGAATCAAAGGTATTTCACGGAACCAAGGAGCCAACATCACGGTAAGCAAGCAGGCCGAGAAATCAAAACAACACAGCCACGGGAAAAACACCCCAGCACGGAAAAACAGAGGCCGGCTGGACTCCCAAGAGGTAAAGCACAAAAATCAGTAACTCCATCATAAATTCTAATGCATCGAATTCAGCCCCCATTAAATACAAGCCACGGTTTTCCAAGAGACAAGAAGAAGGGGGGAAGGGGAAGGGACAAGGCCACTCCAAAAGTAGTTCTTCTTAATGAGGTACCTTTTGAGAATAAAGAGCTACTAAACTCCAGCTTCAAGCAACTAAAAGAATAAGCTCAATACCATGTGCTCCAAAACAGCCAACCCGTGAACCATCAGCAGCCAAGGACCAATCATGCCAGCAAATCAAAGGTCTACCAAGTCCTATGCACAACCTACCATGATCATTAGATGCTTTCCCATCATTGGATAGCTAAAAAGAAAATAAAATAAAATAGAAAACAAAATATAATATTGTTCAAATAAAATAAAAAATACAGAAATTCTTGATAGCATCAATATATAGCCAAATTTTACTTTAATTTGATATTCAATTCAATTTATATTTTCATATTTCACATTTTTCGCATGCTTCCATAATAATTCATATCATCATCTATATACTATGAATATGCATATAATAAATAAAGAAAATGATCACTTTCCAAAAAAAATATCAATATGAAAAATATTTAAATGATCCTAATAAACCTTGATTTAAACTCACATAATTAATTTATGTAAGTGGTTAATCATACTTTAAAATTTGTAGGTATATTCATTTTCTAGGCATTTCACAAAAGGTTGATCAAACATATATAATATCGAATAATCTACTTTCGTAACTGCTTTTCCAAAGTGCCATTAAAATCATTGTACATGTTTAATGATAAAATATACTTCTTAAAAAAACACTTGCATTACTTACCTCCATGCCGAGGTGTCTCCTCAAATTCTCTACCTCGTACTATTTTATGATTGTAAGTCACCTCGAAACTTCTTTTCTGCATAAATTCACTTAATTCTTATATCCAAGGTAACAATTGATATAATTATTTCATAAGTCATTATTGTCTTTAAATAAATTCACCATTCAATTAGAAATATATCAAAAGTACTCACCTAACTTCTATGATGCACAGACACGGACACGGCAACACAGATACGACACGACACGGACACGGGACACATTAATTATTGAAAATATAGGACACGGGTTGGACACGATATTATTTTTATATTTAAAAAATAGTGTATAAAAATTAAATAAGTATAATTTTAAAAATAATTTTATAATAATAAGTCATTTAACTAGAATTTGTGCTTAAAATGATTAGTATTAGGATGTCGAGAGTCAGACGTCGATGTCATTAGCAGTCACCGAGAGAGGAGATGGAAATACCTTCACTGCCAAAAAGAAATAAAAATGAGAATATTCGATGATTGGGTATTAAATGCGGGCGTTGATTTGGTGTTATGGATAGGAAATAAGAAATTTAATTTAAATCCCGCCAATACAAGAAATTATATTTAAAAAAAAAATCATAAAATATTTAAGATACGCGTGTCAGACATACGTGTCCAATTTGTATTTAATATTTTTTAATCGGACACGTTTTTAGCATGTCCGTCACGTGTCAGTGGAGTGTCAGACGAGGGTCGTGTTGGATACGGTGTCGGACACTGCACGCCTCTTTGAGAAGAAGTGTCGATGCATCATAGCCTAACTTCCTTCTTATCCTTCCTTCGCTTCACTGATTCCTCAAATAGTTTTTACACTTACAATTCACACCATTTCACATTAAGCAAAACCAATATTTGTTACAGGTTTACCACATTCAAATAACTTCCTTTTTCACTTACCGTAATTGTTGTTTTCCTTTACTACAAAGCCACATGATGTCATGAACTCTTTTCTTCAGCACTAGGCCGATTAGATCTATGCACTGAGCCGAATGGATCTACAGCCCGCAAGTACTCATTTTGCTAAAAATCTCCTTTGCCGAATAATGTTATAGTGATGCATCCACTCTACCGAACTCCACATCCCCAATTCTCCCTGTGCCGCAACCTTCTTTAGGCCAAACAAGGCAGCAATTTAACTCTTCAGAAAATTCTGTACCAAGCCCTTCCTTACTCTTCCTTCACTGAAATCAACAACTTACAAACAGCAATTCACTCAAATCAGTAACTCTCTTACAACAAAATCCCATCCAAAAGTCTGTTTCTTTTTTTTTTTTAATCCAAAAGTCTGTTTCTTAGTTTCACACAAACAATAGAGTTTCACATTGCTGTTTCCTGGACTCATCCGTCTCCTAAGGAGCCGATCCAGAATAGTTGCTCTCAACGGAACCCAAGTTCCCACTCTTACAATAGATTCTTCCTTCATACAATTGAATTCCCACAGTGCCGCCTGTATGATACAGTAATTCCTGCGGCATTGTGCTGAACTTCTCTACAGTCCTACAAGCTTGCGTGAAAAACAACTGCTTGCGGTAAATCAAAACAGATAAAGACTAGGAGGCCCATGCATAACTGCTCTTCAGTCAATGGAAGCATCTGTTCAAAAATTAGGGATTTATTTAACAATAATCATTTTTTTTTCATAACCACCATTACTTGGATTTTGGATATTACACAGATTGAAGAACATTAGAGAATTCGTCAACAAGTGTATGGTGTGCTAAATTATAAATTTGAATGCTATAACCCAAGCGGATTTCATCATCTGCTGTTGCACTGACATTGAAGTGAGAATACATTGTCATGGATTTCATCCGTTGTTACCACTTGGACATGACATCTTGTGGGTTATAGTCAACTAACTCACTAATAATACTCATTTTCTACCAATCTGACAAGCTCAAACTATAGACCAACTTGCTCAACTATCAACATTATCTAGCTTCTTAGTGCACTAAACACAATCATCACAAATCAAGATGAAAGATTCACTTTGTAAGTGTGGAGACATCATATATTAACATTTATACAAAATATTTTTAAAGATCAAGTGTGTAAAACTACAAGATATATATAATCAAATTTCATTACACATTAATAGTATCAAACTTTTAGCTAGTAGTTTTATAATTATAAAAAAAATCCCTTGGAATTTCATTTGAGTATACAAGATATTTTGTTTTCATATGGAAACAATAAACCTTCATAATCCCTTAGATATTTATCTCACCCATTGATTAATAAAAATTTTCCTAGCACCAGCACACAATCTTCACCATCATGTAATTAGAAGAAATGATTTCAAAGTAAAGGACCATTAAATTTGCATATCTTTAAATCATCATGATCAACCATAAACCCCTTGCTTGGAAAATGATATTAAACTACCCTAACAAGTGGATGATAAAAGTTCGTCAAGAGTGTTAGAAGAAGCTAGGTGACCAAAATACCTTTGACTTCCAGGTCTTCAAACCTTGTTTGGAGCTGGATTTCATTATTACTTTGCAATGCCTCGACTGGAACAAGCTTGAAATCTTTAATATTTCCCCTGAATTTTCAGTATAAATCAATGGTTTTGATTACCACTTAGTGATCGTTTGATCAATGACATTTGAATGTCAATATTATATAAATCATAGAGAATACTCAAGCTAAGAACTCTTGAAATTGAAAAAAAATGATGAACTAACAAGATGCCATACGTCTTTCATGTTGGGGAGGATGAATTAAGGGGGAGGCGGAGGGGAAGGAATTACTTGATACAGCAATAGTCAACTAAGTTTTTAACCCAATTTGTCAATAGACGACTACTTAGTATTTTTATGTCAACAACTCAACATATTATTAACCATCCAATGTGGGACTAAACAACATTCTATTGAGTGTCTTAATAATCTCCTCCCACTTGAGAGCTTTCCATATCAATTATCACTCCACTCAAATGAAATATTTTCAATACCATTGAGTATCATGCACTAAGGGACCGCTTAACCAAATGGAGGTGTTGTAAAAGTCATAAGCTCTTGAACTATGACCCAACTATGATAGAAGACAACTAATAAGACCCATGGGAGCCACAAACTCAAACTATTCAATCTCGCAGAACCATTCATTTTGATACCAAGTGCCTTAATATTTCATTCTTATAGCCCATATGCCCTGATGGAAATTACCGAGCTTAAACCTTTTAACAGCTATAAGAGAATCATCCACCACTTCCCTTAATAATAGCACCACAAATCACTACTGGAATAAGCCAACTAGCACATTCACTACCACCGCAGAAATGATCTCAACCACACACCTACAACAGCAGAACATATTACAGCAAGTGAAGCAAAACAGACCTCTGACACTCAACTGTCTTACCAACTCTTTCTTAACCTTCCTACAATGTAAAAAATGGAAGGTTGTGTACTCATCTGGTTTCTTCATAAATATGTATTGTCTGAATGTATCTTCTGCCACTACTTTTAGGCTACTCATACTTGATATGCGTTTTATCAATGGAAGCTACTCTGTTCATCCAGTTTTTCATCCCCTGTGCCTTGATGGACTCATATGGAAAAAAATAAGAACTCAATCTAACTCAAATCGTGTATCAAAGTCATCAGAATCATTCACAAAAGAAATGCGAACCATTAGTTTTGATTGGAAGAACCAACAAGGCATAGCACTAACACCCTCACATTCTCAGAAAAAAATTATATCAAGACATTTTTATACAAATTATATCAAGATGAGTAAAAAAAATCATCTAATTTTCTTTGATATTAGAGTAATACAAATTCTTCATATATATATTTAATGCTAATCTCAAAATAAATTCAAGGATATTTAATTCATCCTTATAAAATATGTATCAGTATATTATGACACAGTTTCTTTCACATATGCTCAAAAGACTAGGCCTTGGGTGTAACAATCCAAATTCTTAACTATCGAGATATGATCCATTTTGGTATAAAAACCTCAAGATTTATTCCATTCTTATAACTTCACAAGAGGTTACTCATCCTACGACTGCCCTTATACAAACGCACTTAACTTTAAAGTTTCTAATAAAATTCCAACTATTATATCAAAAGACTCCTCAATTTTTAAGAGTTAAGCTTTATTTTCTTAAGAGCTTTCACAATCTCCACCACTTAGATAATTGATATCATCAATATCCTTAGCCCATAATCATCCACCAGGCATATATGATTTTAAATGAAAAGTTTCCATTTATAACATATCAAACTTTTAAATATTGATATATTGTCCGCTTTTACCTAGCAGTCTCACAATTGTCCCCTTGGTGTAACTTCATAGGAGATCATTCATCCTATGACCACTCTTGTACAAGCACTCTTAACTTTGGGATTTCTAATGAAATTTCAACCATTACACCAAAAGATACCTCAATTTAAAAATTTAGTTTTATTTTCACGGGGTATTTTACATTTGATTTGTTGCATGTGAAATACAGTGTAAGTAAAACAGCTTTATTTGATTGATTTAATGGGATTCAAATTTTTAATAAAAAATAGCAATACAAGCAATTGCTCTTGATCCAATCAAAAAGCCCCACATTCCGGTCTTCTTGAGAGCTAATGTTGGTTAAATAAGAACCCTAGAAGGCTGAAAGAAGACATGAACAGGATGTAAGATATACGCAGCAGCAAATTGCTTTGAAAGCAGAAAAGAAAAGGTAAGCATGCAAAAGAATACTTGTGATTTCCAAGTATTTTAGAAAAGCCGATGTTCCAAGTATTTTAGTAGAGGCGATGTGGATGCCATTACCGCTCCTCGTTCTCTTTAAAATAGAAATCGCGCCGGGGCTCCCGCCGAGGTTCAAGATGCAGGCTTGGGGCCGATGGGGTCCATCTAGGGTTTAGCTTTTTCGACAGATTTTTTACTGATTTTCAATTTTTTATATATAAATTTTATGAATTAATTTTTTTTTACAAAAAATATTTTTAAAAATAATAATAAATTATCTTAAATAAAATTTTAATTATTGTTAATTTAATTAATGACAATATTTTTGGGTATTTTATTCTATTATCTTCTTTCTTTAATTATTATTTAGATTTAACTAATAATAAATAACTAATATTTTTACTTAGATTTTAATTTTGGGTATTTTAGAATATTTTTACTACCAAAATAAATATTATATAGATAATACCCAATTTTATCCTTATTAAAATTATCTTAATTTTAACTTTTAATACTATTTAGATGGCTTAATGATATCAAAATTTGACGATCTTGGGCTCGTTGCATTCGTCTCATCGAGCCGCTCGATTCGATTATAAAAATGTTACATTTGGTAATCCAAATTATGGCTTGAACCTTCTAAATGTGCTCCGGGTCTTTTATGTGGACTCGTTTGGGCTCGGATTAAGTTGAATTTGGTATCGTTAGGTTCGTATTTTTGAGACGTCCAGCTCAACTATAAGTTTGTTGAAATCGGAGTTTAGTAGTCCCTCCTAACACTAAATAATTAGAGGTTAGCCCTTGTTATTTAACCTCTTATTCAAATAGAACCAGAATAATAAGAGATTCAATGTTTAATTACTCGACTTGATTTTAACCGAATGATATCATAAATATTAAAATTATTTAAATAAGATCTAAATAAAATAATAATGATATAATAATATAATTTTATGACTGAAAATAAGCATAATTCATACACAAAATATTCTATAATATTAAATTTAAATACCGTCTGCCTTTACATTTAATTTTTAATAAAAATTTAGTTTGCGTATGAGTATATAATTTAATTTAAATTATTACTAAATTATGTTATATACTTGGATATAATTTATACATATAAATTATATGACAAGTTCGCACTATAAAATAATACATATAAATCATTCATGTGTACGATTAGATATATAAAAATTATTTATTTATAGTGTATAATATATAAAATTTAATTACTATTAACAAAATAAATAAATATTATTCATATCATAAAAAAAAAATATATTTAAAATAAAAGAATCATCCCATCCTCACAAGCTAAAGAAGAGGGGATTATTTAAAAATAAATATCTATTTTTTTCTAAGGGGGATTGCAAAAATCAAGTGTTCATAGATAGTTAACACCAAACAATAGAGCTTGATTTTTCTTTATTGTTATTACAGAAGAATGGTGTTCACAAGCGAACAATTGATTGAAACCTAACAATATAGTTAAATATTGACAAAATTCTGAAGATGACAGTGATTACTAACATGATCGATGGTGACAACGACGATTGTTAGTGATAATAGTTGCTGGTGGTTGTTGATGATGATATATTAAAAATGTAAGATAACTCAATAGTTCTCTTTATTTTCTTCCTCCCCCTAATGTGAAGAATGAGACTTTATTTATAGACTTTTTAGAATGACATTTTGGTAATTTGAACCAGAATCCAAACATGTTTCCCTCGACCATGAAACATTTTTTCAACATTTAAGTGGCTTAAAGATGTCGGAATTGTGTGATCTTGGGCTTGTTGGATTTGTATTGTCGAATCATTTATTCGACTAAGATTTAAAGTTCAAGTGAACATTATTATAATCTTAAAAGCTTTTTAATTTAAAGATTACCTAAAGATTCAAATCTGATATGTTATAAAGCCATATGAATTTTTAAAGCATTAATATCCCCTTAGTGTATGCTTTTTGCTGATGATATTCTTCTTGTTGATAAGACTAGAAAGGGAGTTCAAGATAAACTTGAATTATGGAGATCAACCTTAGAGTCTAAAGGTTTTCACTTGAGTAGATCTAAAACTGAATATATGGAGTGTAATTTTAGTAGCAATAAACCTAGTGAGGGGATTGTGACTTTGGGCTATCAAGTCAATAATAAGAGTACACATTTTCGATATATTGGTTATATTGTTCAGAGTGATAGTGAAATAAATGGGGATATTATCAGCAGAATTCAAGTTGGATGGTTGAAGTGGAGGAATGCATCGGGCTTATTGTGCGATAGAAAAGTCCACCTCAAACATAAAAGAAAATTCTATAAGATGGTGATGAGACATGCAATGCTTTATGGTGTTGAATGTTGGCCATTAAAAGAGAAGCATAATACTAAGTTAAGTGTTGCAGAGATGAGGATGCTTAGGTGGATGAGTGGTTTGACCCTTAGAGATAGGATACAAAATGAGCATATACGTGAAAAGGTTGGAGTAGCTCCAGTGGAAGATAAGATTAGAGAGAGTCGCCTTAGATGGTTTGGTCACATTAAACGGAGGCCTTCCAATGACCCGGTTAGGAAGGTTGATGTATTATATTCGACTTATGTTAATAAAGGTAGAGATGGACCTAAAAAGACATGGTTAGAAAATATTAGAAATGATATTTTTTTATTAGATTTAAATGAGAATTTGACTTTTAATCGTAGACTATGACGAAAAAAAGAATTCATGTAGCCAACCCCCACATAGTGAGACAAAAGCTAAGATGATCCCGAGATCGTATTGGATGATATTTGGCGTCGGAATTGAGTTTTTAGGGTTTCTTGAAGCTCTCTTTTTAAGCATATCGTACGAAACGATCCTGCGATAGTCCTAGACAATATTTCGCATCGAAATAGAGTTTTTAGGATTTTCTGAAACGCTCATTTTAAGCACACGTACATGACGATCATGCGATATTATTGTTGTTGTTGTTGTTGTTATATTATTATTGATAAAAATCAACAATATGATAGGTTGTAAATTATTATTAACTATTTGCTAAATTTACACAAATATAAGAAAGATCATTTAAAAAAATATTTATTTGAATAAGATACACATATCATTTCACCCATACTTTTAATAAATTTAACTCCCAAAAAGATCTCATTACCTAATAATTATACCAACCGCACAGTAATGGAAGGTAAGGCCCAAGCTCGAAACAATCATTTGCATTAAGGAATCAAGAGATGCGGCGTGTGCATCGTGCCACGTGTGTACCCAAATCGACCGTCGGATTAAGATCAACCGGCAGCCAGCTCTCCGAATCGATATCACCGACTCGTGAGAGCGGCACGTGCCTCCTAATCCAAATTGGTCTTCGTCGAGCCATTTCTTTATTTATTTGTACAGTGTGCGAGAGAGTTGGGGAAGGCATCGGTGGTCGTCCCTTTCACCACCTCTGCCTACGATTATTATAGCATTTTCTTATTCTCAGGCTATTATCAATAAATCTAGGGCATTTCTCGTTCTTTCATGGATTTTCATTGACCTAGATGTCTCAAAAATTTCCCTTCGCAGGTAGTCAATCTTCTCTTCGTTTTATTCGGTGTTTAAGGTAAAGTCCGTGGGATCTTTGAGGATTCTGGCTCCCAATCCAGTCGCTTACGTTTTCTCCACCGTGAAAGATCAGTTTTTTTATTCTTGTTTCTTGCAATTGTTTTGACTCGGTGTATGTGTGGTGCATGCCTTGGCAAAAGATTCCTGGTTCAATATATTTGTTATGAAGTAGAACGTAGGCTGATTTAGTTTATTTTTTATATCTGGAATAGTGGTGTTTGCATCAATTTCTGCTGGGAAGTTTTCATGGGAGAGATTACCTGATAATTTGGGCGATCTTCCAGCACTTATTGTACTAAGGTGTTGCATATACATTTAAGAGCAGGGAATAATGATGTTTTTTTTTTTTCACGTTTGTGTTTTCCTATCATTTTTAAGTGATAGGGGAAAAAAAAAATCATGTTTTGCAGAATTTTGTGATTCTCTTTATGATACATGCTTATTGGCTGGCAGATTTCTTCTTTCTTTTGAGATTTCTAGCACCTTAATAAAGCTTTTTGTGATTGACATTTAATGACTCCGACCTTATATTGATATTTACATTCTTTAGTTATCATTCTTGCACAGTATATGCAATTAACACCCAGATTCATTGTGATCTAAGCACATATTTTGGTCTATAACTTAGTTTCTTATATGCTTCAGTAATTGCACAGCACTGTTGTTGTCCCAAAAATTTTCCCAGTTTTTAGATGCAATTTAAAACATATCATTGTAACAATAAAATCTGTTTTTGTTCTTACACATCGTATTTACCAATCAGTTAGTTATTATGACACTGTTCTTAAACTGTTATATATATAAAAAAAAACCTTTTGCTAAGTTTGGATGAAGGGAAAACATTGTAAAGGACGTGAATATTTTGTTTAAGAAATTTGCTTTTATCAGCTGTTATTTTTCCACTTCAATGGAAGTTAGTAGCCAGAAAAATTGTTGTTGTATGATGTTTATGAGCTGTCAACTTTCCATCCTTATAATAGATGGAATTAAAATTCTGCTGTGATTAATGGATATTTATTCATAATTGGTACTATTTCAACTGTGTATTTTGCTGGGTTACATTATCTTTTGGTGCTGATTGACATTTTTTCAGTTTGTTAGGTACTCCTGTTATTTGGGATTGTTGATGTGCATGTGATAGTTGGTTTCAAACAACCCCCAAGTTTTCTCTCAAAGGAATTTATCAGTTTTTATCTGAATTACGTAAAATAGCTAAGACGGGTGCTCTTTGTTGCGTGGCCGCTGGGCCACATGAGGCAAAATCTAACTCAGTTGGTAGGGAAATTTCTATGCATTCTAGTGAACCCCATTGGAGAGTTAACTCAAGCTTCTCACCTCCATTATCAAGGAGATGGGATTGCAGGGATCAGTCAGATGGATTATCACAGGAAATGCCTACTGCTCCTTTATATGGATCATCACTATCTTCTCATAGCAAAAGAAGTAGAAGTGTGATGAGCAGTGATCAATATGCTAATCATCATCATTCCGCATCTGATGGAGCACTTTCTTATTTTGAGAGCCCTTCCAACAATTTACAAGCATCTAGGTGGACGCCACCTGCGCAAAGATATGATCTTAGTGAATTCTCCACAGCTGCCGCAGGTATGATCCATTAATTTTTTTCTCCATTTTTTTTGCATTCAAAGTTAGTGTAGATTGTCTATAAAAAATATGACTATTTAACGTGGATAGATGTTTGTTATGTAGCCTCTTATTTGCGATAAGGTTGACTTTCTGGTAAGCCAAATTAGATAAACTTTTTAGCAATCAAATGCAATGAGAATTCAGATGGACAATTCTCAGAAACGACAATGCTATGGTTTGGTTTCATAGCTATTGTGTAAATAATATTTTACTGCTATTTTGCATTATCTATTTTAATCATTTATTGGCTTTTAGTTCCACATGCTCATATGTTATATATTAAGAAATGCTGACTATTGCTAGTTTTAGTCCACCAATAATGTCTCCGCTTTAGTGCTAAGTTTGTGATGACTTCACAAGCTTGAGAAGTTAGAGTTCTACTTTTCATCTTGTGCAGCGGGAAACTAATTTTTTGGTTATTTTATGGGCATTTGTAGGCCAATAAATAGGTTAAGATGGATCAAATATCCACCGGTGACAAGGAGGCCATAGTGCTGCTCCATTTGTTCTTTTATAATTTTGCATTTCATCTATTTGTTTGGTATGCTATGTCTCATGATTGGGGTTAATTCACCTTCGCCATGTCATTCTTTTGGAAAACTAATAGATAATAGAACATTTGATCAAATTAAATGGTGTTAATGACATATTTCTCCGCTTTCATGTTTATCTCCACATAATTTATCATTTGTTATTTGATTGTTGAGATGTATACTTTTGATAAAAGTGTAAAAAATATGAAGATGTAATTGGTAGTTAGCAAAGCTGGGCTATATCTTTTAATTGTTAAATGGTATCAATAAAAGCTGAACACATTATTTTACATTTTTATTTAATGAGGATTTTATCATAGGAAGATCTCGCATGGAGGCAATTTCTTGTTAAGGCAAGTCATAAAAAAGTTAAGAGTATCTAATGGACCTTGCACTACAGGAAACCCATCTATTTGTGGCGGCCAAATCCGGCACAAAATCCGAGAAATCCGTCGCAAATCTTGTTTTGTAGAACGGATACTGTTCCAATGCTAAAATGATTTTCACAAACATAGTTGCAACGGACAAAATCCATCGAAAAGTTTTTGCGGTGGATTTGTGACGGAATAAAACGACGACTTCGTTTTTGTGGTCAGCTACATATTCCGTCACAAATTGCGGCGAATTTGCGGATAATTCGATGCAATTTGTGATGGATAAGTCCACCACAAACTTCTATACCAGAACGTCGTATCAGCATTTGCGCTAGATTTTACATTGCAAATCCACCGCAACCTGTAGCATAACAAATAAAAAAGCTCTTACTATCATTATTTGGGCTTTCTAACAATCACAATCCAAGCATTTATAAAAAATAGTTATGCAAAGTAAATATAATCAAAGAGTACTATGCAAATTACGCAAATTAATGAACAAACAATAATAGTCAATAACATTATTACGATTTCAACATAACTTATACATCAAATGTATCAAAAGCCATCTCAAGCGATAATCTAATCGGAATCTGCATGCTCGCTGTCCAGCTCGGCCGATGGGGGCGCCGTTTGAGATCCGCTAATTCGCTTGCTCAATCTTCTAAGCTCCTCCAATATCTAAGTGTTCATGTCCACTTGAGTTTTTCAGACATTTTTTAACCTGCTTCTAAGTTAGCCACCTGCTGGCTAACTAAACTTCCTGGCTGCCTGCGGAGTGGCTGGTGGCAGAAGAGGACTGTCCCTCGTATACAAAGGCCTGCGAGCCTAATCCATAAATTCGCCCCTTCTGCATTTCGCCTACCGCCTATGCCCAAGTGTAGTTGTCAGAAACATCTGCAGAACATGTAGAGAATCCTTCTCTAGTTGCCGCCTGGCTCTCTTAAAGCCGTGTATACTTATCCTACGAACAAAATATAATATAAGATTAATCATTATATAATCGTTGCTTATAATATTTTTGTAAGTATAATATTCTTATACACTTACATATGCCCTCCTGGCTCGCTCATCTACCCGCTGGCCCTGCTGACGCTTATGAGTGTGACTGTGTAACTCAATCGCAGTGGATTCTCTACCAAGCATCTCTTTCTGCAATATACTTAGATTATAATGTATATACAAAGAAATTATTAAAATTTATAAAAGTTCTTACCAATCATCGTCTATGTTTAGTGTTTGGAACTGAGCCCCCAGTATGTAGAGAGCTTCCCAGGCCTCTGACGTTAGAAGCACTATCTGCTTGTTTTGCTCCATACTCGTTGTGTAGTCTGGGCTACACCAAGCACTTTTGAGCTCAACCTATACACACTCGCCAATCCAAAGCAGACGTTTGCTGTATAGTCTGGGCTACCCCAAGCAATCAACAAATTCTGATTTAGATATAATAAAGAAAAGTCATTTTTAATATTTTATAACCAAGCCTTTTTAGGTTTATCTCTACATTTCTTAACATAGGTCAAATATAATATATCTACTCTCCTAACCGGTTCATCGGAAGGCTGCCGTTTTATGTGACTAAATCATATAAGGTGACTCTCTCTAATCTTATCTTCCACTGGAGCTACTCCAACCTTTTCGCGTATATGTTCATTTCATATCCTGTCTCTAAGAGTAAAGCTACTCATCCACCTGAGCATCCTCATCTATGCAACACTTAACTTAATATTATGCTTCTTTTTTAATGACCAACATTCTGCGCCATAAAGTATTGCAAGTCTAACCACCATCTTATATAATTTTCCCTTAAGTTTGGGTGGTGCTTTTCTAACACACAACAAGCCCGATGCATTCCTCCACTTCAACCATCCAACTTGAATTTTACTAATAATATCCCCATCTATGTCATCATCACTCTGAACAATAGACCCAAGATATCTAAAATGTGTACTCTTATTAATGACTTGATCGCTCAAAGTCACAAACCCGCCACTAGATGTATCACTACTAAAATTACAATCTTTGTATTCGGTTTTAGATCTACTCAAACGAAAACCTTTAGTCTCTAAGGTTGACCTCCATAATTCAAGTTTACCTTCTAGTTTTATCAACAAGAAGAATATCGTCAGGAAAAAGCATACACCAGCGATCATCATTTTACAAATCTCTAGTAAGAACATCCATTACTAAAGCAAAAAGATAAGGGCTTAAGGCTGATGCTTGATGTAATCCAACATAAATTGGAAAATACTTAGGTCAAGTTACCTTCATAGTGAGCGAGCTCTGGTTGTTACTTCTGATCCACTGACAAAACCTTTGTTTCCCTCTTTTTGCACTAAACCCCATATTTAGTAAACCTTTAGTTCGACAGATTTAAGGGATTTGGCGGAAGAAGCTTGCGAAAGGGAGAAAGTTATTATCACAACAAGTGAGCTCCTGTTGTTGCTTCAAATCTCGATCCAATAGGAAGGACGTCGTAGAAGGAGTGAAGTCAAATAGCGAACGGTCACGTCGCTGAGGACTCGCGAGCAAGGAATGTCAGCAAGGGGCTAGTTGTTGCGAGCGCGGGGGCGGAAGAACAAACAAAGTTGAGAGCGAATGAAAGAAATGAGCTGGATATCGATTTAGATAAACTTATTTGTGGCGCAATTGCGGCGGAAAATCCGTCACAAATCCGCCGTAATTCCGTCACAAATTTTGTGATGCAAATTTTCGCTACAAATCTGCCGCAATTTTGTCGAAAAATTTTTTCTGTTTCAAAGCCCGCCGGAAATCACTGATTTTTCTTTAGCGTTTGTATGATTTTCATTGATCTTGATGCATATGATTAAGTATCACAAATTATTTTGGTATGTGTTTAGAAGAAAAATTGTTTTAAAGATATGTTGAGGTTGTTAGTATAGATATAAAAATTGTTTTAATTTTTTTTAATTTAGCGCTGATTAGTATTGAAAATAGTAGTAGAGCATTGTATAAGTAGTAATGGAGTGACCAAGTGCTTGCAATCTAAGCAAGATAAAATTTAGGATGAATTTTATTTTTATTTGTTTGTATTGGTTTTGTAGATTTTTTCTAAATATTTTTATTGTTATGTACCTTGACCTATATTATTTATAAATTACAAAGTGTTGTGATGTAGGACATCTTACTGGTAATTTAGAATAATGCCCGAGAAAATGAGTAGATATGTAGTTAAGTGGATGTGAAATTGATGATCAAGTGATAATTATGAGTGTGATATTTAAGTTTTTTTATTTTATTATACAAGCTAATAAAGGCATGAATGAGTGCATGAATTTTATAGAAAAAGTAGGTTATTTGAAATGAAAAAAAGGTTTTTAAAGAGTGTCATGTGCTAAGAGAATGCCATATTAATTTAAAGACGAATTTTGAAAATCACTTTTTAATTGATAATACCAGATGAATTTAAATGTTAAACAAAAAGTAGTTGATAGTGAAGTAGTGTTTTAAGGTGAGTTTGTGCTAAAGCTAAGAAGGATATTGTTAGGCATAATACTATTGAATAGATGGTGAGAATAATATCGATTGAATATAAGGTTATTTGAAAATAGAGTTGTGGAGTGGCCAAATAGTTTTTAGCCGCAATAAAGGTACATCAGTAATTGGCATTAAATATATATATATATATTTTCATTTGTTAAGCAAAGCTTAAGAATGATATTTAAAGGGAGATATAATCCATTATATATACCCCAATATAGTTCTAATATAACTACTCAATCAAATGAAAAATTAGGACTATAGAGGAATACTTCAAAAGATAAGCATCCGAAGATTAATAGATGAAAGATTGATAACATGATAGATAGTTTAATTGGCGTAAAACTAATAAGTATTAGTCAATAATAATTGAAGATTAAGTTATATCTGTGTGATTTCTTGGATCCTATTATTGAAAGAGCGGGAATATAAAGTAAGATTTAGCTTTTAGAATTACATTGGAGAAGTGTCTTAAATATTATAAAAAGTGATAATACCACTGAGACATTGATGCATTTTAATAAATTATAGTTTGATTAGTTATTCTATATAAATGTAAGTGTTTTAATAATTATTAAGTTTTTGACAATCAAGTTGAATGGTAAACACGAGAAGTTGAAGTTAATGCGTGGTAAACTTTAGAAATAATAGAATTGGAAATGATCATCTTAGATGGACTTTGAGAGTAATATAAATGGAGGAATAAGTTGTAGAAATTAGTTATGTTACATCCATTACCTATATGGTAATATTATGATGTATAAAATAAAATTATCATATTTTCACACAAAAATATTAATTAATCACACAGATAATATGCATGAGCTATATAATAAAAATCTAAGAATATTTCTAAAGGTTTAATAGGGGAAACAAAACCAAATGAAGACTTAGGTAGGTTGGGCAATGAATGGAGATTGGAGAGCAAAGATGCACTAATAAGTGAGTAATTGGAATTAGCAAGAAAGGATTACTAAGACAAATTTATTCCAAAAGTATCATACCTAAAATTATGCAAAGATTTGCGCATTAATGCCATGTCTTGTACTCAGCAAAAATGGATGGAGAGAATTCATAAAGCTAACCCAAGTAATTAGGATAATGCTAATGATGATAATGAGTTCTTTGTTGAAACTCTTGAAAATTTTAAATTTTGGTTATCATTTATGGATAGAAATTGGAACTTATTTTTGGAAATGAGTCTTCATTGCTAGATTTAGGATGATATAGATTTTAGGTTCTAGGGTTTTCAAATGCAACTATGTGATATGATGTACAAAATAATATATACAAAATCAAAATTTGTTGTTCTCAAACTATCTACGTAAAAAAATATTCCACTTTTGATGAAACAAGAATGAGCCACACAATTCAAGCAAATAATAATAATAATGATTTCTTAATGATTTGCTAATGTTATGTGGGAAAAAATGGCTAGTGATATTAAGAATATTGTAAAAGATGTGCTTTGAGTATCAAAGGTAAAAGCTCCTAATAGTAAAAATAGTTGGTGGTGGAATCCAAATGTGCAAGAAAAGATTAAGAATAAGAAAATTTGTTATAAAATTTGGTTTAATTTTAAAAATTTCGATAATTGGGAAAGATATAAAGAGGCTCGTAAGAAATCTAAAAAAGCAATATGCGATGTAAAGACCTTAGCATTTAGTGATTTATATAATAGATTAGATACTAAGGAGGGAGGAAGATATATGTATAAGTTAGCCAAGCAAAGAGATAGGAGTAGTAAGGATTTAGTTCAAGTGAAGTGTATTAAGGATGAAGATAAAAAAATACTTTTATTAGAAGATGATATTCAACAAAAGTGGATGAGATATTTTGCTAAACTTTTTAATGAAAATTGTGAAAATAAGATTGACTATAGTGACCTTAGCACTCTAAATGAAAATAAAGATTTTTGTTTTTATCGGCGTATTAGTAAAACCGAAGTTAGAGAGGCTTTAAAGAAAATGAAGGGTGGAAAAGCTGTTGGACCTGATGATATTCCAATAGAGGTGTGGAAATGCTTAGGAGACGAAGGAATTTCTTGGCTTACTAAACTTTTTAATACTATTTTGAAGACTAAAAAGATGTCAGATGAGTGGAGAATTGAGTGTGCTAATTCCTATTTTTAAGAATAAAGTGGTGATGCACAATATTGTGCGAATTATAGAGAAATTAAGTTATGTGTCATACTTTAAACTTTGGGAGCGAGTTATGGAGCATAGGTTGCGGCGTGATACTAATGTTTTTCAAATCAATTTGATTCATGCCGGGTAGGTCGACTTGAAGCCATACATTTATTAAGAGGTTTGATGGAGAAGTATAGACAAAATAAGGAGGATCTACATATGATATTTATTGATTTATAAAAAGCATATGATAAAGTTCCAAGAGAAGTGCTATGGAGAGTTTTGAAAAGAAAAATGAGTTATATAATGCTTATGTTCAAATCATTAAAGATATGTATGCAGGAGCTATTCTTGTGTTCAAACACAAGGTGGTTGACCAAGTATTTCCCTATTTCGGTTGGGTTACATCAAGGATCAGCCTTAAGTCCATATCTTTTTCTTAGTCATGGATGTTCTCACTAGACATTTGCAAGAGGATGTCTTGGTGTATGCTTTTTGCTGATGATATTCTTCTTGTTGATAAGACTAGAGAGGGAGTTGAAAGTGAACTTGAATTATGGAGGTCAACATTAGAGACTAAAGTTTTCGCTTGAGTAGATCTAAAACGGAATATATGAGTGTAATTTTAGTAATAATAGACCTATGAGGGATTTTGTTGACTTTGGGTGATCAAGTCATTAATAAGTGTACACGTTTTAGATATCTTGGATCAATTGTTCATGGTGATGGTGAAATAGATGGGGATATTATCAGTAGAATTCAAGTTGGATGGTTGAAGTGGAGGAATGCATCGAGCTTGTTAAGTATAAAAAAGTACCCCTCAAACTTAAGGGAAAATTCTATAAGATGGTAGTGAGGCCTGCAATGCTTTATGGTGCTGAATGTTGGCCATTAAAAGAGAAGCATAATACTAAGTTAAGTTTGGCAGAGATGAGGATGCTCAGGTGGATGAGTGGCTTTACCCTTAGAAATAGGATACAAAATGAGCATATACGTGAAAAGGTTGAAGTAGCTCCAGTAGAAGATATGATTAGAGAGAGTCGCCTTAGATGGTTTGGTCACATAAAACGGCGGCCTTACAATGACCCAGTTAGGACACAATGGAGAAAAAAGATTCATGTAACCGACCCCACGTAGTGGGATAAAGGGGATAAAGGCTTGATGTTGTTGTTGTCGGAATTCAAGATCAAGAAAAATTACACATCAATTGTAATATTGTAATATGAAAGTCTAAACTATATGAAATTTGATTAAATTCACTAGCACAGGTGGTCCAATCATTAAAAATATCAAAGAGAAAAGTTTAAGGAAAGCAATTATAAAAATATCGTTATAAGCCTCATGCTGATATAAAGAGATAACTTCCACTGGAAATTGATAATTACTACTGGCATTATGTTAGAAAGATTTGCATCCAATCAACACTCAAACACAATGAGGTAGCAAAATACTCTTATGGAAAAATTACATTGAAAATTGATCTTTATATGTCTAAGGTATACCATGTTTGTGATGGCGGAATCCTTATCAAATAACAAAAATATTTGAATAGACCGCAGTTCAGAAACCAAATTTTTTTTCTAAAATCTCTTTACCATTTCCTTTAGATAAGCAACTAGATAGTAGGCAGGTAGGCAAAATATCCGAATGGTTAACATGAGGAGCAAAGACTTTCCTGACCACAAATCAATCATCCAATATCCCATTTCAAGTTACAGACCAATAAAGACTTCTGGTGTAACACCCCATCGTACCCCTTAACAGTACAAATAATATTACTAACATAAACCTTTCATTATTTGATCATACGATACTTTTGAACATTTGATAATCTTTATAAAACATCCAACAATTCAGTTCTCATACATCTCATCAAACGGAAGCAATTAATAACTTTAAATTTCAATATAAGATACTTACAGAGTCACTATGGAAATTCAAAGTAATACATCACTGAGAAATTTGCATACCTCAATTTTAAACTTCAAACAAAGATAAATATTAATATAACATAACATATGAAATACTTTTCAATTTAATATGCTATGATATTCTCCTTTCTCTTTCCTATAACAACTAGTAAGAAAAATAATCATGAGCTATGAGGCTTAGTAAGTTATGCAAATTTAATAACAATTAAAATATAATAACATAATGAATGACAATATTGAGCTAATTATTGGATCAATTTATTATTAATTGTAAAATATCATAAAATCATATTGGACATCATCCTTTAGGCCATTTGAGATATATAGTTATATACTGAATATTTAGTCTTTCAAAAGATTAAAATATCTTTTCATAAACATATTTAAAGGAGCACAGGTAGACCTGTCATTATTGCCAATGAATTTCATAGATGTCTCTTTTGCCTCTTTAGGGGTCCCTTTTTGTCTCATCTGCTATACATATATCACTTTCCTTGGGATCCTTTTTGCCTCATCTATATTACATGTTTCATATTGGATCAATTTTGTCAACTTGATAATATAGATATCATAATATATAATAGTCAATATTTATTAAATAAATATTCAGGAACCCTAATATTCATAATTCATAACTGTCATTATTTATATAATCATACAAGCATTGCAAGAAAAACCATTACCAAAATAATGAAACTTCTTTCTTTAACATATGATCAAAAGATTGAAACACATACTTGATCACATATCAACTTCAATTTTTTCACATAACATATAATTGCTTATACATGATTATTTCAACGTATTCATATAATTGCTTATACATGATTATTTCAATGTATTCTTATGGATAATATACAATTATTCATAATGCATTGAATTTCTCAAACAATTTAAAATACATGATAAATATACCTGAATTCAATAAATTAACTTTACATAACTTACTTTCTTGATGAGTTGATTCTTCCAGTTCTTCACTTCTTATTCTTCTTCTATTATAAGTGACCTCAAAACTTTCTCTTTGCGCAAGACTAGATAAATCTATTACACCTTAAATTACAATTTATGTAAGAACTTTAATGAATTGAAATAGTATAAAATATAAGTGAGGATATTAGAATTCTTACCTTTTTTTTAAATCTTCTTTTCTTCTATTATTTCTCCACATCCTTCCAAAGTTTACTGTTCATTATTTTCAATTCAATTTATATACATATCAAACTATAATTTGCCATATAAATCTAAATCAAACATAGAAATATTTATTACATTCTTCAAATAACTTCCATTTTACATACCGTTATTATTGTTTCCTTTCCTTCTCTGCAACAAGAAAATTCCTTCAGCACTATGCCAAAATCTGCACTATTCCCTATGTGCTACAGTACATCGGTTACTATTGCGAACTTGCTACAGTAATTTATGCACTATGCCGCCTTCTACCTACAGGAATTTCTGCTGCACTGTCGAAATCTCCTAGGCATTTTTCTGAATCATGATATAGGATTTTTTTGAAAGTCTTTTCATAGAATTATAGTCGAAGAAATCCTTTTCTCTGGCTTACGTGCAAACTAAGTGGAAGAGGCCCATAAGAAATAATTGCTATTCAAGGCTGATACCAATCCCAACACTTCTTTTAAGTTTTTTAGTCTAATTGCTTGTGTGAATTTTACCCTGAAGAAAGAATACTAGAGGTCCCACTCTTATAACTACCACGTTAAGCTTTATATCCAAAGCAAGCATCTATTCAGAAATTAACAATTTACATAAGTTACTATAATATATTAATTATTACTAATAAAGAGATTTTCTTAACATGAATAAACTGCTTAGTAAATAATAATTTACTTAACATATTACTTTAAAAGTATTTTTTAAAACTATTTAAACTTTAAAAGAAAAATAGTTTATAAAAAATTTTCATTATACGAAAATTTGAATATTACAAATTATTACATTTTAATTGTTATTGAATTTGCATAGCTTATTGAGCTTCATAGCTCATCAGTATTTTTCTTATTGGTTGTTGTTACAGGAAAGGAAAAGAAGAAGATCATAGCAAATTAAATTGACAAATATTCCATATGTTATGTTATATTAGTATTTATCTTTTTTTGAAGTTTAAACTTGAGGTATGTAAACTTCCCAGTAATGTATTACTTTGGATTTTTGTAGTGGCTATATAAGTATCTTATGTTAAAATTTAAAGTTATTAGTTGCTTCTGATTGATGAGATGTATGAGAACTGAATTATTAGATTTTTTATAAAGATTATCAAATGTTCAAAAGTATCATATGATCAAATAATGAAAGTTCTATGTTAGTAATACTCATTGTACTGTTAAGGGGTACTATGAGGTGTTGCAAAAGTGGCATCAGAGCAAAAATTTAAGATTCTGAGGATTCAATTATGGAAGTATAAGTAAAGTGAATTGTCTAAGAGGATACAAATTGGATCTAATAGAATCTTTATAGAGCCTAGGAGAGTGTAGTAGTTCTAAGATAGTAATGAGTCTAATTTCAATTGATTTATACATGTTTAATTTCAATCTGGCTTGCATATAAGCATATGAAAATAATATCTAAATAGAAGTACATGATTATGTTCATACATAACTTTTGATGTAATGCATTACATATATAATGACTGAAAGAATAACTAAAAGAGATGAGGGTTAGCCATCTCAACTTATTAGGATATCTGAAGATCCTAAAATGAAATACCAATGGAACACAATGTAAGTAGAGTAAACAATGCACTAGTAGTGCTTGATTCTACCTATATGATGTCAGGGAATATGATGCAACTACAAATGATAAATATGATGATGCAGATGATGAAAAAGATGCAGTCTATGGTGGGATCTGCAACACCTGGTATTCCACCTGTGGTTACGCCTGTCACTCCTATCACTCCTGGTAGTTGTGTAAATGTTGAGGTAGGTGCTCTGGTGGGTGTTGAAGTGGATACATATCTAAAGTTTTTTCAGAGGTTTTTAAAACCTCTATTGTTTAAAGGAGGAGTTTATGCCAGAAGTGCTGAAGACTGAATCATCAGGATAGAGAAAATCTTAAAGGGAATGAGATGTCCTGAAAATCGATGGGTATCTCTGGCTATCTTTATGTTAGAAGGTGAAGTAGAAAGGTGGTGGAGGGGACAACATCTGGAAAAATTCAAAGGTAGAGTAGATAATCAAATTACTCAGGAGGAATTTGAGTAAATCTTCAAAGAGTGGTATGTTTCTCCATCAGCAAGGCAAGCAATGCATGAGAACTTTGTAAATATAAAGTAAGGAGCAAAAGTTGTTATTCAGTATGAAGTAGAATTTACATCTTTGTCAAGATATGCTCCCTAACGTATTAGTACTTCGGAGGAAAAGTGTTACATATTTTTAAAATGATTGAGGGATTCATTGAGACAACCATTAATTTCTCTTCGTATAAAAGATTTTGCTGAATTAGTGGAAAGTGACAGACTATTAGAGAATGATATAGAAGTGGTTAAACATAAATGGGAGACTTAAGGTATAAAGAAACAAAGTGATTACAGAGGTGGATCATCCAAAAAGCAATTTCATCAAAATTAATATCAGCAGTCTATGAGATTACTTGTAATACCAGTTTGTGCAAGTTGTGGAAAATCTCATCCAGGAAGATGTCTGATGAATTCAGGAAAGTATTATCTATGTGGAGAATTAGGTCATATCAAGAGAAACTGCCCTAAAAATATTCGAGCAGAGAATTTAGAGGCAGTCAGAGGACATGTCAGTTCAGAGGTGTTAGACCACATATGAATCAACCTTCTTTGAAGATAAAAGGAGAAACCTCAGGTAAAGCAGTCAGATCAGCACTAGCTCGAGTATTCGTCTTGACTTCTCAAGAGGTCAAGGGCTCTTCTGAGGTGGTTACATGTACTTTAATTATCTTAGATTTACCTGCTAGAATACTTTTTGATTTTGGTGCTTCACATTCTTTTGTATATGAGATATTTTGTCTGAATTTGTATGTGAAACCTATCAATTTTACTTGGGTTGAGTATTAGATTACCTACGGGTAACTATTTACATGCAAGTACAAAATGTTCAATAAATTTTGTGATAGCTCGTAGAAAGTTTCAAGTAGATTTGATAGTACTTCCATTGGTAGAGTTTGAAGTAATTTTGGGAATGGATTGGTTGTTCAAATATTTTGTCACTATAGAATGTTGGAAGAAAAATGTCAGATTTGATTTACCTGGGGAAGAGGTATTTTACTTTCAATGTGCAAGGGGAATAATTTCCTCATTGATTGTTTCTAGTCAAGTACATAAAAGTCTAAAGGTGAGTGAATTGATTTTCTTAGCAAAGTTAGAAGCAACCAAAGAGAAATGTAATGATATAAAATTTATTCCTGTAGTAAATGAATTGGTAGATGTATTCTCAGAGGAATGAAATGAATTACCTCCTGAGAGGTGAAATTTTCAATAAATCTTCAGTTGGAACAAATCCAATTGTGAAATCACCTTACAGAATGGAAACCAAGTAATTACAAGAGTTGAAAAGTCAGTTTACTGGACTAATTGAAAAAAGTTTTATCATACCCAATTCATCTCCTTGGAGTGTATCAGTGTTATTTGTTAAAAAGAATGATGGTTCTACGAGACTGTATAGATTATAAAAAATTAAATGAGGTGACAATAAAAAATAACTATCCTTTTCTAATAATTGATGATCTATTTGATCCGTTGGCAGATGCTTCTATATTTTCCAGGATTGACTTGAGATCAGGTTAGGGTGAAAGAATGCGATATTGAGAAGACTATTTTTGGCACTAGATATGAGCAGTACGAATTTTTGGCTATGCCATTTGGTTTAACCAATGCTCATGTAGTATTCATGAATATGATGAACATAATTTTCAGACCTTATTTGGATCAATTTATAATTGTGTTTGTTGATGACATTTTAATATATTCCAAGGATAGTAAGGATCATGCAAATCATTTGAAGATTGTGCTAGAACTATTGAGACAACATAAACTGTTTGTCAAATATTCCAAATGTGAGTTTTCGTTGAAGAAAATTTCATTTTTGAGACACATTTTCAGTGGAGAAGGAATATCAGTAGATCCAAAAAAGATAAAAACAATAGTTGATTAGCTAAGACCAATAAATGTAACCGAGATAAGAAGTTTCTTGGGATTTACATGTTACTACAGAGGTTTGTTAAATGTTTTTTCCAAATTGCTTGCCTTATCCAAATTGACTAGGAAGGACATTAAATTTGAATGAACTTATGATTGCGAGCAAAGTTTTAAAGAATTGAAACAATGTTTAACAACTGCACTAGTATTGACAATTCCTTCTGAAACTGAGGGATTTCAGCTGTTTAGTGATGCTTCCCTGAAAGGATTAGGTTGTGTGTTGATACAAAATAAACATGTGATTGCATATGCTTCTAGATAGCTTAAGCCTCATGAAAAGAATTATTCAACCTATGATCTAGAGTCGGCAACAGTTGTATTTGCATTGAAAATTTGGAAACATTACTTGTATGGGATAAAATGTGAGATCTTTACTGATCATAAGAGTTTAAAATATATTTTCACTCAAAAAGAATTAAACTCGAGGCAAAGAAGATGGCTAGAATTGATAAAAGATTATGATCTTGACATCCAGTACTGTCCGGATACAACTAATGTAGTTGTTGATGCATTAAGAAGAAAGACCCAAACACAATTGAATTATATATTAACTAGTGAAGAAAGATTGATTAGAAAAATGAAAAACTTACAATTGGAAGTTAGAGTTCAAGAAGATCAAGATTCACTTGGCCTTAATCAGATGACAGTTCATCCTTCGTTGGAGGAAAGAATCAAAGAAGCTCAGAAGAATTTTACTGAATATCAGAAGTTTATGGAGCAAGTACAATTAGGATCAAGAAAGGATCTCAGTGTTGATGAACAAGGCAGAATCAGGAGTAATATGCATTTGTGGATACCAAAGGAATTAGAATTGATTCCGAAAATTTTATATGAAGCACATAATTCAGGTTATTCAATTCACCCTGGAAGCACGAGATGTATAAGGATTTGAAGACCTTATTTTGGTGGTCAGGAATGAAAAGAGATGTAGCAGAATATGTGACTAAATGTGAAAAATGTCAAGTTGTTAAAGCTGAATATTAGAAACCCAATGACTTGTTGCATCTCTATCAATTCCAGAATGGAAGTGGGAGGAGATAACTATGGGCTTTGTTATAGGATTTCTCTGGTCAAGGTAAGGACATGATAGTATATGGGTTGTGATTGACAGACTAACAAAGTCAAATCATTTTCTACCTATCTGTCAAACTGATTCTGTTGAGAAATTGTCCAAGTTATTTTTGAAGGAAATTATCCGATTCCATGAAATTCTTAGAGCTATTGTATTAGATCGAGATGGACGTTTTACATCCAAGCTATGGAAAAATATTTATGAAATTTTGGGCACTAAATTGAAGTTCAATATTGTTTTTTATCCACAGACAGATGGTCAATCAGAAAGACTGATTCATGTAATGGAAGATTTGTTAAGATTGTGTATTTTGGATTTTGGATGTAGCTGAGAAGATCATATTCCCTTAATAGAATTCACTTACAATAATAGCTATCAATCTAGTATCAAGATGGCTCCATATAAAGCTTTATATGACAAAAAATGCATGACTATCTTGAGTTGGTGAAAGGCAATTAATGTGTCCACAGTTTGTAGACCAAGCTACGAAAAAGTTCCGTTTAATCAGAAACAGATTAAAAGCAGCTCAAGACCGCCAACAAAAATATTATGATCCCAAACATAAAATGATATAATTTGAAGTGGGAGATTTTGTATTTTTGAAAGTGTTACAAATGAAGATGTTTCTAGATTTGATCAAAGTGGAAAATCCAGTCTTAGATATATTGACCCATTTGATATCTTTGAAAGAGTAGAACAAGTGGCTTACAAATTAGCATTACCTGCATATATGTCTGATGTACACATTATTTTTCATATATCAATGCTTATAAAGTGGGTGACAGATGAAGGTCAAAGGGTTTCTCGAAATGACATTAAACTTCAGAAGGATTTGACTTATATTGAAGAACCTCAAAAGATCTTAGAAAAGGATGTTCGTAAATTAAGAAGCAGAATAATTCATGAAGTGAAAGTTCAGTGGAAGCACAAATCAGTGAAGGATGTTACATGAGAAAAAGAGGCCGACATGAGACAGAAGTTTTCTCACATATTTGATGATGTATGAAAAGTTGAATTTCGAGGGAAAATTTATAATATTCATTTTTTTGGGTAATGAAATTTGAGAGAAATGTAAGAATTCTAATATCCTCCCTTATATTTTATACTATTTTAATTCATTAAAGTTCTTACACAAATTGTAATTTAGGGTGTTATAGATTTATCTAGTCTTATACAAAGTGGAGGTTTTGAGGTGACTTATAATATAAGAAGAATAAAAAGTGATGGATTGGAAGAGTCAACTCATTAAGAAAGTAAGTTATGTAAAGTTAATTTATTGAATTCAAGTATATTTATCATGTATTTTAAATGATTTGAGAAATTTAATGCATTATGAATAATTGGATAGCAGTCATAAGAATACATTAAAATAATCATGTATAAGAAATTATATGTTATGTGGAAAAATTGAAGTTGAAGTTGTATGTTTTAATCTTTTGATCATATGTTAAAAAATAAGTTTCATTATTACGGTAATGCAGGTCAAGTTCTTATTGCAACATTTGTATGGTTATATGAATGATGACATCTATGAATTATAAATATGAGGGTTACTGAATATTTATTTTATAAAGATTTACTATTTTATGTTATGATATTTGCATTATCAGGTTGGTAAAAGGGACTCAATATGAAATCTAATGTAGATGGGGCAAAAAGTACCCCAAGTGATACCTACATAGCAGGTGGGGCAAAATGAACCTCTAAGGAGACAAAAAAGACCTCTATGAAATTCAATGACGATAATGACAGGTCTACCTGGACTCTATTGAATATGTTTATGAAAAGATAACATAATCTTTTAAAAAGCTAAATATTCATTTTCTACCTCAAATGATCTAAAGGATGATGTCCAGTATGATTTTATGATATTTTATAATTAATGATAAATTAATTCAATAATTTGCTCAATGTTGTTATTCATTATGTTTTTACATTTTAATTGTTATTGAATTTGTATAGCTTACTGAACCTCATAACTCATCAAAATTTTTCTTACTAGTTGTTGTTACATGAAAGAGAAAGGAGAAGATCATAGCAGATTAAATTGACAAGTATTTCATATGTTATTTTATGTTATGTTATGTTATTGTTTATCTTTGTTTGAAGTTTAAACTTGAGATATGTACACTTCACAGTGATGTATTACTTTGGATTTCTGTAGTGGCTCTGTAAGTATCTTATATTGAAATTTTAAGTTATTAGTTGCTTCCGTTTGATGAGATGTATGAGAACTGAACTGTTGAATGTTTTATAAAGATTATCAAATGTTCAAAAGTATCATATGATCAAATAATGAAAGGTCTATGTTAGTAATACTCCTTGTACCATTAAGGAGTATTATGGGGTGTTATATTTGGCTAAACAAAGCTTCTAGTTCAACATCAACAAACAAGCCATCCATACTGAGAACTTAGTCTTTCCAGTCGAACAATTATGCACCTAAGCAAGTCTCATTTCACAACGCAATTAAAAACCTAAACTAATAGAACAAAGGTTGAATCAATAGAGAATCACACTTGGGAAGAGAATCAAACCTTAGGGGAATAAGGTTGGAGCAACAAAGAATACAATTGTACCCATGGTTATTATCACAAGGTTGTTTAAAGTTACTAAAATTAACACTGAAAATTCTAAAAATCATAGAAACCATTAATATAGCATCAACTAAAGTAAATTAATGATATCATTTTGCTTCAAATCTATGCGGATTGAAAAAAAAAATAGCTATGATGGATTGAACATTTTGATATTTATTCAAGCAAATTGGGGCATAATTGTTACGCTTGTTGTAGAGTATACAAGTAATTCATGAATTATCATAAGCTGTTTTATCATTTTAATGCACTACTCCATTAATATCTGACATCAATTGGAGAGAATTAGAATGTTTCATTCCTACATCTGTGTAATATTTATTTAATCTTAGGAGAACTTCTAGTAAGAAAAATAGAAAATTAGGGAATAATAATTACAATCATTGACAGATTGATGAGTTGATAGAATAATAATTGAAGAAAAATTATATTAGTCCACATATTGATGGATAGGCAGTAGTTATCCCATGAATAAATGAGGTGACAAAGGAAGATGAAGTAAAGAGGGTAGAAGTCTTGGTGAGTGCGAGTCCCAACTAATAGAAATTAAGCAAGTGTTTCACACTCCTCGAGTGAATGAATGGATTAACTTTTTGAAAGCATACCTTGTGATGTAGGCAGGGGGGGGGGAGCTGTCAAAACAAGTTGGGTTTTAATTTTTGTAAGTTTCTACTTGAGTCAGCTCATTAATGAGCTTCTTCTAATGTTTTAGGGCTTTAATTAAGTTCATTCCCCCTCTATTTGCCCTTGGTTCTTCCCCCCTTGGCTACCTTTTCCTTCCCCCTTCCCTGTGCCCCTTCGGTTCCTCCCTTGGTGCTGTTTTCGTGGATGGTTCTTCTCCCTTTGCTGGCTGTTGATTTCGGTTCCCTTTCTGACTTTTTGGTTTGCTCCCTGGCTGCTTTCCCGTGGCTCCTCTACCTGGTTCATGTTCTGCCTTTTCGGTTTGCTCCCTGGCTGCTTTCCTGGTTGTTTTACCCGGTTCCTGTGCTGCCTTTTGGGTTGCTTCCCTGGCCGTTTTACCCCGTTCCTGTGCTGCCTTTTGGGCTGCTTTACCCGGTTCCTATGCTGTCTTTTTGGGTGCTGTTTTGAAATACATGTAAGGCTCTTTGGGTGCTGTTTTTTGGGGTTTTTATGTGGCTGTTTGGCTTCCCTCTTTGGTCCTATAAATATGTGATGTTTAGTGAATAAAGAGAGTTTTTTTTAGAGAGATGATATATGGCTGATTTTTGGACAGGTTTTTGGAAAAGATTAAGAGCTTGTTCCACTCCTTTTACTTCTTGGGAAGGCTTGCGAGCTTCTCCTATCTTTGTCTTGGACTTCTTACCTCTTTCTTATCTCCGCAAGTTCGACGTCACTTGTATCCTTCTTCTCGATGATTGGCAAGCAACTTTAGGTGTTGTTTATTTCATATGTTTGTAAGTGTCAAGAGTTGTAAGTGTCGTTTTATAATATTAAAGTTTGTTGTTTGTCGTATAAGTCGTATTTTGTCTAGTTTTGAGAACTTTATGTATTTTCTTATATTTTTATCCTAGGAAGTCTGTAATCTTTTTGCTTGCAAAAATTATGAGAAATTCCTAATTTTTGCTTGCATCAGATTGTTAATAAGTTGCCCACTTGTCATTACAAACGGAGTATAGATTAGTCCATTGTTGAGTTTCGATTTCAATATGCATTATACGATCATGGTGCTTGGGATTATATGCGATATTGATGTCTGACTTGGTATCACAGTAGAGTCTCATATGACTTTATCATTCAATATATAAGGTGTTTAGGATAATTTTTAGGCATAGGAATTTGTAGATTCTCACACCATATATTAAATTCAGCTTATGCATTAAATCTTGATATCATGCTTATTTTTTAAATCTCCAAGTCATGAGATTTTTTTTATAGAAATGTGATATCTTGAAATTGATCTCCAATTAATCATACAACCTATAGAATTTGTATCTGTTTATGCTTAGAGAGTCAAATCCTCTCCTTTTTTGAATAAAATTTCTATGCATGAGGTTACCTTCACATATTGTAGAATTCTATATGATTCCCTAATGTGTGATTCTTTACGATTATGTATGAATTGATTCATTACATTAATAATGTACGCAATGTCAGGTCTACTACATGATAAGTAGACAAGTCTTGACAATAAGAGTTTTTTTTCCTACTATTTTGTCTTTTGGACCATCACGAAATTTATTACTAAATTTCATGGGTCTCTTCACTTGTTTGGATCCTAACTTACCCTATTTCTTTCAACAAGTCTATTATTTATTTTTGTTTTAATATAAATATTTCATGTGGAGAGGTGCAACTTCAATGCCAAGTACTTTAACTCGCCTACTTTTGACTTTAAATTACTGGAGCAATCTTTTCTTCAAATTGTCTAAAGCTTCCAAGTACTATTTGTCATGATAATATTGTCAAAATAAGTTTGTAGTATGGAGACTCCCTATAAAGTTGTGTGTTTTACAAAGAATAAATATTCTTTTTAATTTTATTTGTATCTCATGTTGAGCATTGCCTTTGCTAACTTGGGCTACAAATGAGCAGAGCTAAGCGGCGTTGAGCCGAGCATGCACATGTTCTTGTTTGAGCTCGTTTATTATCAACTTGTTTGAGCTTGATTCAAGTTTTTTTATTTATTTTCAAACTTTATTTAAAATGGTTGATATTCATGTTTTATTTGTGTTCGGTTTATGTTTGGTTTGTATCGTGCTTAACTAGTTTTAAACGATTGGTTTGTCTAAAATAATATATGAGCTTTATTGAGCTATCAATGAGTTTTACATTCAAGATATTTGTTAGCTTAATAGATGAATCTTATTGAGTCTACTAACGAACAATTATATTGAGCCTTATCGAGTTTGTTAGCAAACATATCTATCGAGCTTTCTTGAGCTCTTAAACGAGTTAGCTTATCAAGCTTTCTTAAGCCCATAAACGAGTAGCTTTTCGACCTTAGAAAATGATACTTGTAATGAACAAGCTTCTTAACAAATACTCAGAACAAACAATCTATCAAACATGAACAAGTACTTCTTGATCACGAACAAATTCAATCTAATGATTAATGAAAGAATATAACATAACTAATGAATTTATGTTGTTTTATAAAATAAAAAACATTATTACAATAAATTGCAAATAACTAAAATACTAAGTTGATGTGAAGTACCAAAGATTCAAATAATTAAATAACTATTAAAATAATAAAAAAACAACCAATTAATTCAAAATGACAAACATAATAATTAATGCTATAATGTTTAGTAGATATTTATAATTTGTTCTAATTAATAGATGTTGTAATGTTTAATTAGTTTTAAAAAGTATCAATCAATGATTAATATGTTATTAAATTATAATAAAAATAAAACATTTATATTAGGTTCATCATTTTCATAACGAGACTTAATCGAGCTCCATATCAAATATTAATTGAATTTCTTAAAGTACTTGTTCATGAGCTCTGTGCCGAACAATAATTGAGCTTTTTAAGGAGCTTTATATCAAGCTAGTTCACGAGTTTTAAATGAGATTGTTCATGAACATAAGCAAATCAAATAAAAAGTTGTTTATTTAATCATCGAGTATTTTAAAAAAAAATTCTAGCTTGTTTGATTACTTAATCAAATGATTACGAATTAGCTATAATCTAGTTGAGCCATGAGTAGCTTGTCAAACCCTCAATTTGTTTGCAGCCCTATTGCTAAACTTCTGAATCACGTCATTGGAGATTCCTTCAACCTATATAATGCTTTTTTTAACTTGCATGCTTTTTGTTCTGTATTTAAGCAAAATTTTGATGGGGCCTCCAAATATTCTCTCTCCTCCATTTCACTATATAAGAAGTTATTTTCACATCAAATTGTTGCATCTTCTAGTCCTTGTTAGCTGCTAAATATAAAAGAATTCTAATAGTATTTATTTTAGCAATTGGACCAAATATTTTATGATAATCAATCCCATATATTTGAGTTTAGCCTTTGACCACTAGCTTGGCTGCATATCTTTCTAGTGAACAATCATATTTGTATTTTACAATAAAGGCCCATTTATATCCCACAAAAATTTTTTTTTTTCATTTTAATAATTTTCGTAATTCTCATGCTTTGTTTTTTTTTGAAGGGTTTCCATTCCTTCTCTTATAACATTATTCTAATTTATATTATGTAAAGTCTTTTAGACATTTTTTAAGGATATAAATAATATGCATGCTAGTAAGAAAGGATTGTTGGCTATAAGAAAGATTATTGTATGATAAAATTAAATGCAAGGGATATTTAATGAAAGTTTTTGTACTTTTATTTTTAGGCTTGATGGCTCCCTTAGCAGATTTAGTGATAGAGATTAATTCGATTGATTGGACTGACATAGATAGAAATGCCTTTCTTATTGAGTAAATCTATAATGGTTGAGTATGAAGTTATTTTGGTATAGGCTTATTTTGGGTAGGAGTGACTGGTTGTCTAATACAATTGTTTGCTAGGATGAGGGGCAAAGAAGGGCAATTTAGGAGAAAAAAATGATTATGATATTTCTTCCTCAGGGTAAGTAGTGACTTTTTTCGTTGAAAGTTTCATCAACAAACACATTCCTTTCTCGTTGGGGGATGGTAGCATTTTCACCTTTTTTGTGTGGAAAAATAAAATCGCATTTAATTGTTTAAGGATCAAGTTTTCTTTTGTTTGGGAAATGTGTATAGAAAAAGGCAATTCTTTTAATATTTTGACAACAGCATTGTTTGGTGTGTTGAAATGAGGATAAAATTTGTATAGTATTTGCATATGACTTTTGAACCTAATGACCTTTATAGTTAATCTGTTTATGATGTCGGTGGTTGTTAAAAGAGCTTCCCTCAATATTGTTTTGGGATATTTTTTGAAGAGTTTGGGCTATTGTGTAGCAAATAGGTGGTCATTCTTTGATTTAACCACTTTGTTTTGTTGGGGTGTTATTTTTTTCTTTGTATGGGGAGAGAACTGTTAAATTAGTGTTTAACATTGTTATATTTAACTCTTTTAATTTTAACACCAAATTGATTTTTGATCATGTTGAAGAAGGCATAAAAGATGGTATTTACATCACTTTTGGCTTTTAGTTAAATGATCCATGGCACACGGATGCAATCATCAATAAAATACATGAACTGCTGAGTCCTAGAGATGTTAAGTGTAGAGAATGATCTCTAAATGCCACTATGCATGAGAGAAAAAGGAATAAATTATTGTGTCAATCATTAAAAAATTGGCATGCAACTTTTTTTTTTTTTAAATTTCGTAAGCATCATAATGAAATTCTCTGCTATTTATTTATTTTTAATAATGGTGGAAATATGATTTTGAGAATAATTAATGCCAAGATTTAGGTGATATGGTACAAAATTTCTTTATTGGATATGAGGGTTTTTGAGAGAGGAGATAATATTGCAAGTTGTATGGAGTTTTCTTAATTAATAAATTCCTCAAGTTGGTTGAGACCATCCTTTTCTTTATCAAGCTAATTATTACATAAAGCACAATACTACACTTGGAATCTTCAGCTTGCTTTTGAATAAATTCCTGGTTGGCAACTAATTTTGGTACATGGATGATATTTTAGAGTGTGGGTGATTTGTTTATAAGAATATCTCCTTCATTGGTTATGCTGTTCAAGCATCCACTGGCCATGTTTATTTTTTTAGTTGCCAGAAAAATGTTCAAGCATCCAAAAAAGGAGGACAACAGGTATTTTTGTTTTAGATTGATGCTTATCCCGTGCGTTACATGCTAAGATGTTGGTGCCGTGTGGGTTCATCAGGCAAAATGTTCTCTTTCTTTCTACATTTTGATGATATAATGCGTTTCAAACAAATATTCCGTTCCCATTTGCGCTTGATCTTCTTTTGCTTCTTTGTGTTAATAAAGGTCATCCTTGGTCATCTTTTTTTTTATGGTTCCTTTCCTAGCTTTAGCACACCATGAAAAAGTCCCCAAGTAAGATGGTGGAGAATGAATGTTCTTAGTTCATATCTTGTACAGCTTGATTTGGAACACATTCAAAGTTTTGTTGGCTTATCTTTTTGAGAAAAATTTCCGTAAGATTCACTATGTTGACTTGACCATTAGGGGCCTCTTCAAATTGTTGAACTTTTTGCCATATGTTGCTTAGCTTGATCTAGGAGTGTGTTTTGAGGTTTTTTTTACTGCTTCTGTGCGGGAATCTCTTCTCAAGCTCATCATAAGGTTTGTGCGGGAATCTCTTCTCAAGCTCATCATTAGTAGTTATGATCTGAAACACCAATTCAGTGTTGTATTCATGGAGGCAATCTGGAATCTCATGAGTTTCCACGGCATAGTGTTTTTATAGCCTTTCTTCT
The DNA here is from genome assembly GCF_001605985.2 of Dendrobium catenatum. NCBI lineage: Eukaryota > Viridiplantae > Streptophyta > Magnoliopsida > Asparagales > Orchidaceae > Dendrobium > Dendrobium catenatum. The sequence goes on from NW_021320118.1 coordinate 552,869, forward strand.
TCATCAAAGTCGTGCTCCTATGGTGTATTTTTTCTTGTTTAACGAAGAAACTATTTCTTGTTAAACTGAAATAGTTCTATGCATGTTGTTTACATCTCTTGAAGATAGTATTTTGCCTCCAGCAAATAAGAATCGTTTGTAAAGAAGCATCTGAGTTTTGTGATGTTTCTAGAGTGTTTGACAGTTCAGATTAACCGTTCATCTTAATTAAGTCCCATCAAATTTTCAGGAGCAAGGATTGATTCTTCGGCGTCCCCTCAGAGCAGCGAAGTAATGGCTCCATTCTTCTGCATTAACATGGATTTAAATTACTATATTCTTGAAGTTTCATAGTTCGTCTTGGTACTTAAACATTTCTTTTCATGGTTGCAGCGGCAATTCACTGGTAGAGTTTCCTCTACCTCCCATAGTCTTTTCTCTCCATCTCCCTTTGCAGAATCCAGTAGATGGGCATCCTCAGGCAAACAGCCTGCCTTTCCTCCTCGAAATTTTCCAGGAAGGCGCTCGTTCATGTCGACACCTGTTTATCCTCTAGTCTTCCACAATCCTGTTTCGGATGGCGAATCGAGTGGGATTGCCGGCACAAGTTCAAGCCGCAGGATGATTCCTAGTGATCATTCCAGAAACTCTCCTCCATGGCCTGAGAGCACTTTTAACCCTGATCTCAAGTTTCATAAAACTCTGTCAGATTTCCAGAAGGTTGGAGTTTCTCCCGACACCGATACAAACTCAAGGAGGGAAGGAACTAGATGGAGTGATGGAAGTAGCTACGACATTGCTTTTGATGGGGATGCCATTGACATTGCTGAGAACATCAATATTGAGAACCCAAGATCTCCAAACACTTCTGTTAGGCACCAGAAGTGCGGGCTCTGCTACCGGTTTCTATGGCTAAAATCTCCATGGAGTTCACACCGAATCATTAAAAACAGTGACCTGCCAATCACTGGAGTTCTTCCCTGTGGTCATGTCTTCCATGCCGACTGCTTAGAGGAGACGACTCCAAAGACTCAGCTTCAAGAACCTCCGTGCCCACTATGTTTGAATTTGGTAAGCCATGAAGGGTCCTCTTCTTTATCCGAGCCTCTGCAGGTAGCTTTTAAAAATCCTCGCAGAATTATGCGATCCGGTACTGTTGGAAGCAGTAGCAACCGAAATGATATTGATCTGAGGCGAAACCTTTCTCAGCCATTGAGGGGAAGTTCTTCAATAAGAAGCCGTCTCAGGAAACGGTTATCATTCAAAGGTAAGTTTAACAGAGATCTTTTTGGAGCAAAAATATTCAGGAAGATCTGATCATCTTTATAACAATCAGAACCAAAGCGTCCGTTTGTAATTGCTGCAGTAACTTTCATTGTTTAGGGTTTCTGAGCAAACTTTTATCAGTTCTCTTTTACAGCTTATATTTTGGGGTTTGGCAGCCATGATAGGGTGCCCATGTACAGCATCAGATGTAGAACCGGGAAACCCTTTGGTGTAGGGCAGCAGATTGCTTAAGCTGAAAAGTGCTTAGATTTTCATTGTTAGGGGTCTATTATGCAGATTTGTTTGTATAATATGTTTTGTGTTACATTCCTTCCATTTTGTTTCAGAAACCTGATTAGTTTTCTGTTAGCTATTTTATGCTGTAGTAATGATGCTTTATAATAATTTTAAAAGAACTTTTTTGCTTATTGAAGCAGTAAGAAAAAAGTCGCAAATGAAACCTAAGTTGTATCCGGTGGGCCTTAGCAGATTTTCTGCAACTAGGAATGGAGGCAAGAGCTGTTGAAAGTGTTTTGGCCTGATGAGTATGGTGAGCTTAGTTGATATCTTTCATAGTCAATACAACGAGAAATTATTTTGTGCGGAGGACGGACACAGAACACTATTCGAAGATCAATTAGAATGTATCATATCAGCGATAGCGAGAAGAACCGAGTAGTACTGAGTTGCGGTACTGAGTGAAGGGGTGATGTGCATTCTAGTTGGCCTTCGAATTACGTTCGGCATCCGCACAGAATAATTAATACAAAATAACAGGCTTTTTACTCGAGAAGATAAAAGCCTTCATGAGATTGATTAATTGTGTTTATTTTATCTTGCTCTGTCAACTTTTTTCCTACTTTGAAATGCTTTCTTTTATCTAATAGTCTTCATATTACTCCTTTGTTGGTTCATTCTTTGTAAGTGCAGTATTACATATTTTCTTGATTTCTGGTCGTTTTTTTTTCTTTCTTTTAGAGCTTATTCAATCGCTTTTAAATGAAAAATGTGTTTTACAAATAACTATGTTATATTTTAGGATTTAGTTATATATATAACTTGCAGCCGATCAAAAGTTTAACAAATCAAGCGGATAAATGCACATTAATCTTTATAAACTATTAATAATTGCTCTTCCGTGCTCATCAATAAAGTCTAACAGGAACTTAGAAATAAAACAGATAGAATCATGATAAACAGTTAAATGTCTGCTTTGCTGGAACAATTATTACGTCCTACGACCGGACGTTGTTGGAGGCCAAATCACGCCAAAAAATGAGAAATATCGAGCAATACCAAACAATAACGAGGAATACCATCACGTGAAGACCCAATACCGAGCAATACCAAGTTATACAGAAGTTGTACCGAGTTTTTCCTAGAAAAAATTCGGTACAACTCGGCATTGCTCGGTATAACTCGGTATTTGTGTTCACAGAGCGGTATTTCTCGGTATTATCAAATAATACCTAGCAATATCGAGCAAATACTGAATTTTTTGGCTGGATTTTGCCTCCGACCGAACGTTCCTCTACGTCCTTACACCGGACCTAATAAAAGTTCGCTTTGCTGAGTCTAAACATGCTCTTTCTTCTCTGGATTAATTCAAGGAATGTGGATAAAAAGCCCTCTGGCAAAAATGCTATGTAATGATAAATAGTAAATAAAAAAAAAAGCCAGCCTTCGTACTGTTGGGGGTGTGTTTTAGGTTTCATTTGGAATGACTTTCTTACTATTCCTTAAAGTAGTTTTTTAGTATATAAATTTATAATTTTTATATTAAAATTTTGCTTTAAGACGCATTAAGAAATCTGTTCCGAATAAAATCAAGCGCAAATAAGTTTAAGCTCATAAATCAGATCAAACAACTCATTTCTGATACCTGTTAAGTTAAACAATTTGAAGTCTGTAACTCATCCGGGCATGAGGCTTAGGTTGATTAAAAGATAAATGAGTTGGATAATGAGCTTGACGGCAATAGTTAAATAAATTTAAATTAAAGTGAAATGGAAATTCATAGAATAACTTCAATCATAATTACTTTATAATCATACCTTAATTTTTTTAATTCCAAGTTTAATATAATTTTTCTTAGTTTTTCATGGCCTTAATTTTCAAAATGATTAAGCTTAATGTTTATTAAAACAAATTTAATCTTCATTGTGGAAGTAAGTTTAAGCCCAAAAAAAAAAAAAAAAAATTAAAAAAAAAAAAAAAAAAAAAATTCTCATAATGTAGCCTTATTTTTTCACTTATCAAACGATTTATTTCCACTAAAAAAAGTTCATTATCACCTGACTTATCTTATAATTATTTTAATGATTCCTTACAGAAAATATGAATCTTTATCCTTGCCACAAAACATATCAAATTTCTATAATAATTTAGTATAATAAGCTCATTCTAATTAACTATTTAGATAATATATTTCCTCCTCAGTTTTTGCCTTTTTTGCTTCCTTCCTAGAAGTTGCAAACCAGAAGATAAAAAAATAAAAATAAAAGAATGATATCAGATTTTTCAGCACTGTGACACAAAAAACCATTGGAAACAGAGATTTATACGTTATGGGATGAGAATCCAAGACAAGAAAATTTAAATTTTTAAAAAATATTATCATGTCGGAGTTGAACTGTTTGAGAGATCGTTATTGATATTTTAAAATTTTTGTAAAAAAATTAATCATTTTATTATTTATTAATACAAAAATCGTAAAGAATTTAGATAAAAAAATAAGCTGATCATCAACTTGTTATATCCTTCTTTAAGAAAAGGACAAACAAACTCTGCACTGATTCAATCATAGATCATTTGTAGAGATATTTGTGCTAAAAGTAAAGTATTCAGTTGAGCTTTTATATATACATATAAGTGGTTGTTTATATCATGATTGAATAAAATTGAAGATTGCGGGACAAGTTAAGTTGTGGGGTTTGATATTTTGCCCTGAAATAAATATGTTTCAAATGATGATAACATCGCGTAGATGTTAATTGGATGAACTTATCTCGTCTATTTCTCAATAATATAAGTTTTAAAAAGTTTCATATGATTAAAACTTCATTTGGAATGACTTTCTCATTGCTTTCTAAAGCAACATTTTAGTACAATTCTTTTTTTGAATTTAGAATTTTTGTGCTAAAAAGGAACTTTAAAAAAATAGTGAGAAAGCTATCCCAAACGAAGACTTCAGCTTCATTTGAAATAGCTTTTTGCCACTACTTTTTTGCTACTTTTTAAAGAAATTTTTATACTAAAAAATTACGTCAAAAACAACCATAGGCTTAATTTTGGGATGACTTTCTTATTGCTTCTTAAAGCAATTGAAAAACTACTTTAAGAAGCAGTAAGAAAGCTGCCGCAAACGAAACCCAAGTCATCATAATCATAGTGTTAATGTTTTTTTTATTTGAGATAAAATGAAGCATTATAATATTAGCAAAATTATTGAGATCCACATGAAAGAAAAGCAAAAAAGTTATCATAGCAAACTTTAATTAGGGGTTGAGTCCTATAATTAAATGTTTATTATTAAATTGTGCAAGTTGATTGTGACCATCCACTATAGCTCTTATTTATGAGTAGTGTAGTATGTTTTCTTATTATTATAAGAAATCCTTTCACCTTCATATATAGTTTGTGTTCTCTGTGTGTGCTAGTTATACGTACAACGCTAAGACGTAGAATCAAATCTCTATCGCAGCGTAATTTCTAGCCCGCAACAGAGATAAAATGAAGCATTATAATATTAGCAAAATTATTGAGATCCACATGAAAGAAAAGCAAAAAAGTTATCATAGCAAACTTTAATTAAGGGTTGAGTCCTATGATTAAATGTTTATTATTAAATTGTGCAAGTTGATTGTGACCATCCACTATAGCTCTTATTTATGAGTAGTGTAGTATGTTTTCTTATTATTATAAGAAATCCTTTCACGTTCATACATAGCTTTTGCAGTTTCTACTGAAAAATATTTCCATAACACCTAACATTTTTTATTAACAATATTAACCTTAAAATTAAAAAAAAACTGTTTATTACAAAATATTTACCTGCATAGACTGAATATGCATGAGATTTTAACATATATCCTTATTTCCATAAAACTCTTGTTTCTTGCTCCATTTGATTTTCATAAATATAAATATAAAATATAAAAAAAAACAATTTTCATTTATTTAGTGTCCAAAATTAAATTATTTATTAAAAGATTCGATAAAAAGTACAAAATAATCTACTTTTTTTTTCATAATTTCTAAATCAAAAGCAACACTGACAATTGCAACTTGCAAATTAGTTTATACACATTAATAAAAATAAAAAGAAATATCTTTTATAAATAACAATATAATAACATAATAACATTATCTATCATAATTAAAGTTATCAAAAATCTTTAAATAAAATTTATGCCAAAATAGGCTTTATTGCAAGATCAAATGGAAGCACATGGCACTCACTATCAAGCCTACAATTCAATGAAGCTACCCTCCTTATATAAATGAGCTCCTTCTTCACATATTCAATTAAGTAATTTCATTTTATTAAATAAAATTTTCATGCCATTTTCAAAATATAGAATAATTATTTTTCTTTTTTCATAAATAAATTGAAGAATTTAATTTGTTATAAAAAGAAAAGAAAAAAAAAACGAAATTACATTTCTACCAATGCTTGTTGGGTCTGTGTCATGAAAGGAGAAAGATTGGACACATTATTATCTGATTATGAAATATATAAAAATGTTTTGAGATAGAAAAATGGCAGAGAACATTAGCCATTGTTTTGTTGTATGTAGGAGAGCTCAGAGAGCAACTAAGCCCTATCTTCCTTACAAGTTGGCCATGTGAGACCATGTGAGCCTAAGCTTTTCTTTATTAAGACCTGATGGTCATTGACAGGCGCCAGCTTTCTTTTTATTTTTATTTTTATCTCGGCATATAAATATAAATATTATATATATATATGTATATTCTTTTAATATTATTGGCCTATGCTTCACGTACAATCCTCTCCAAAAAGACAAAATAAAAAAATAAAAAAATCAGATGTCCAAAATCAAATGGACAACAAATGTATAACAATTTTATTAGAATATAAAATTAGTCATGCAACATATAAGCATCTTCTTCGTTTATTTTAAGAGAAATTATTCTGTGGGGACATTGAATCGTCCAGAGACGAATCAGAGCGCGTCATATCATCATGTATATAACGGTACATAGCCGCCGTATATTACAGAGAGGTGATATGACGCGCTTTGATTCACTCCCGGGCGATATCCGATGTCAGCAGAGAATAATTTTTATTATTTTAGAGTTTCAGAAAAAAAGAATTCCTCTAATCATAATTAATAATATTTATATAATTTGATTTTGTTCTTCCATCCGTTATCTGCGGCTCAAAACATTTCGATTATTCTTTGAAAATAAAATATTTTTATGATATCTCATTTGAAAATTCGTATCAGTACGAAAGCATTTTATTTTATTTTTCTATTTAATTAAATACTTTGCGGTTGGTTGTTTCCGGCCAGTGAGTTAAGGACGGGTGGTTGGAGACCGAGCTGAGCTTCATTAAATTGTACTTCTTGGAATTTACAGAACGTAGAAAGGTGACAAGCTGTGGGGTATAAATATAAATATTTATTTACAGTCGCCTTGGGAAGGAAACAAGAGGTCATTCCGAGAAGATGGTCAAAGATTGGACAAATGGCATTGGGGGGTTAAGTGCTCGACATTGTGTTGTTAAAACTTTTTTTTTATTATTAAAAAAACAAATTTATACTTCTATCCCTCTGGATTTAAATAAATGCTATATAATTAAAAATTTAATATTTATATTTTAGAAATTTTAATTATGCCACTAGTGATATATGCAAATAAAATTTTTATGGGTATTTGTTAGTCCTTAATTATCTTTATGCTTGATGGGAAGATTGCTGTTTTCGACCAACATATTTATTGTTAGAAGATTTTCCCGTTAGAATGAATATTGAAATTATACTTTTTGATGTAAAATGTTTTAATATGATGTCATTAACATCTATTTTTTAACTTATAAAAGTTATCATTAATAGAGAGAATATATGGTGATTAAAATTATTAATTATGACACAACCAATAAAAATATTTTCTAAGATTAAATATTAATAAATCATAAAGGTAAAAATAAGCCATTTATTATGATGTAATGAAGGTCTTATAAAAAATTTAATCAATATAGAATAATAAATTAGATTTTGTTTGAGACAAATTTCTTACTACTTTCTAAAATAGTTTCAAAATTCAAAATTTCATGAGATAAAAGCTTCCAACAATATTGACTCGGACAATTTTGATCATCTCTTTTAATTTTCTACATAAATGGGCTAATAATCCACCTCCTAGTGAGCAATGTGAGAATAATCATATGTCCTTTAATATTGAAGCTACTAAAGATGTAGTTCGCATATGTAAGAATCTCGCATGAGGAAGCATCATATCAAAAATAACATGTATATATGAATATGTCAAATTAGTTCAATCTCAATTAGCTCTACGTATGAATTTCTACTGAATATCAACCTATGTCATCTCAGTCGTGACATGCATCATTATGCTTTGTTATTGGCCCAATTAATATGTTGATGAACTATTTGAATCATTTGGGTGATCATACCAGATCTCTCTCTTTCTCACTAACTTCTTAATAGTCAAAGTACACAAAGAATTGAAAATACTCATAGTAAAATACATGTGAAAATAACAAGTATAACAACTAAATCAATAAAAAAAGACAAATAAACATACAAAATGTGAAATTCCTTAAGTAAAAAGAAGTTAAACTCTTAAACATCAAGGTGCATTTAGTTTAACGGTTGAAATTTCATTAAGATATAATGCAATTAAGCGTGCTCATCTCTGAGAAATTCTGGGATAGGTGACCTCAATGAAAGTTAAACCAACGAAACAAAATTATGAAAAACTTAAGCCAAAGTAGATAATATCATGATAGTTAAGAATTTGAGTTGTTACAAATAGTATCAAAGTAATACATCAATAGGAAGATGTGAACTAAGTGTTATACAAGACATAGTGGTACGCCACGGGAGCCACATGTTGAACCCCGTATAGGATAAAATGTTACAAGGCGGGAGTAGTCACTTGTACTTGCAAGCAAGGTTGTGAAAATCAGACCGGACAATGAACCAGAAGAGGGAGAGGTTCACGGTTCGACCGGTTGAATGGGAGTCGAACTGGATGACATAATAAATAATAATATTATTTACTATGTTTAAAAACAAAATTATATTAGTGCAAATTTAAAAAACAAAATTGGTTAAGGAGATGAACCAATAATATGAATGTACAATTTACTATTAAGCATAATTGAATTAATCTACTCCACACAATGATCTTAGAAAATTTATAATTTTCACTGCATATGACAATCAAATTCAAGCAATTAAGTAAATGTTAAAGCAAATAAATCTGAGCTATAAAGAGAATTTTGTGATTAAGCACCAACTGACCCCCATCCTAACATATTTCACATAGGTCTGATCAGTAGGATTCCATAATCAGACTTACAACTGCAAATCTTTACACCGTATATATTATGTTTTCATGTTTTATTATACTGATAAAGGTAAATTGTCTTAATTATTAATGTGTCCAAAAGCATTTCTCATACTATAATATTACTATAATCCCCCCATTGTTTAAGTTTCTTCTCAAGCTATGAAACCAAATAATTATAATTATCAAACACAATTAAAATGATGAAGATTTTTCTAAATTCTAACGTAGGTTTCATTTGGGGTGACTTTCTTATTAATTCTTAAAGCATTTTTTTAGTACAAAAATTAAAGAAAATCTTTCCAAACGACATCGTAGTTTGTGATGGAGGTTGCTAAAGCTGTAAAGGCTTGAGACATTGAGGAATATTACAGATAAAACGATTTCCAATGAGAGAAGAAATCTCATTACTTCAATTTACAAGAGATGATATGCTTAAAAGATACTTCTAATTAAATCTCCCAACTTTTTAGAGAATAATATCATTCTCCCCTTCAGAGCTCTCCCACCAACTTCTGCATGGCTTCCCATAGCTCATATCGCCATGTGGTAAACAGTGGCATGCGGTGTATGAATGCATGGGTGGGATTAGGATGGCTTAATTTTTTAATTAATTATTTTTCACGTGTATGGCACTGAATGCGAGCCATTAACTAAATCCTTAAACGGAGGTTAAGAAGAATAGTTTATCGAACTCCTAAATAACAATTTTTAAATGGTTAGATGTCTCTGAAAGTCAAGACATCTGTTAACATAGGAGAAAAGCCAATTAAGTATTTAGTCTCCGCTTAAAGCCAAACCACACGCCTCAGCCCATGTGATTAGCAGCACTAAACACATATTAAACTAATCAAATCTGACTATTTAAAGGTTGCTTTTAGCAAAATGAGTACTTGTAAAGCTTTAGTTGAGTAATTAATTAGTTTAAGAGGTCCTGAGCTGAGATTCTCTTCATCAAAACAACTAAGCATTCGAAAGTTCTTAATTGTTTGCTTGCTGAAGCAAAAAAACAGTAGGAGATTTGTATATTTTTGTGATGTTAAACTTTATAATTAAGTGTAATAATTCATTTTATTTAATAAATTATGGAAATTATCTTAAATGTTGATGTATAGATTAGGATTTCTTAATATCCTTTTAAATATATTAGAGTTTCTAAAATTTTGTTAAGTATAATGTATGTATTATTGAAATTATGTTGAATTAAAATGTTTTTTAGTTTTATTATGAATATGATATCATCTTAGACATACTTCATACACTTGTCATTGTTGATGGTAGCTTAGCTAGCTGAGTTATTTTTTATGTTATATTGAGTGATACAGTATAAAGATCATTTTGATGTATTTTGGTTGAGAGTTTTGGATATAAAGCTCCCAACCAAGAAGTTTGAAGTTTGAAGCTTGCGTGTGCGATATGTGCATGTGTTTGTCCTAATTGACTCAAAAGTCTCAAAAAACTGCTATTGTAGGCTTCGTTGGGACAACTTTCTTACTGCTTCTTAAAACAACTTTAAGAAGCAATAAGAAATCCATCCCAAATGAAGGCGTAATGTAGACATGATTCATTTTTTGTTTCTTCACAACAAGAGCTCAAATGTGTAGTAGAACAACTTTAATTATGACTAAAAAATAGAAAAAAAAAATCATAATATCCTAATAAAAATTAGGTCAAGATAAAAAAAAAATATAAACTATAGTAATAAAGGTTTTCTTAGGGATAAACTATAAAGTTTTTGTTTATATGTCTAAAATCAATAAAAATATGTGACCATGTGCTCAAAGGTGCAATATAATTCCTCTTTTGACGTCATTATATTCAGCATCTCAGAAAGAACCGACCAAAACGACAAATCACTAACTGAGAAGTTTGCCTTCATGCAATTCTATCTTCTTTCATCTCCTCTGCTTTTCGCTTCCAAAAAAAGAGAGGTGCTCACCTTTTTACATCAGCTTGTTGTGATATTATCTAAGAGGATAAGATCTTTATTATATTTTAAATAATGTAAATGATTTTTTTATATCTCTAATTCCAAAGTAATTTTGCAAATAATTTTTTTTTATTTAAGTGATTTACTGATTCATAAGTCCTATATAACTTTGTAACTTGAATCCTTAATTGAAAGTCTCTACCTTCATTTGAGACGATTTTTTTATTGATTCTTAAAATAATTTTTTGATAATAAATTAAGTAATAAAGCTATTTTAGGCTTCATTTGGGACTACCTTCCTAAAATGAGTTTTTAGTGCAAAAATTTCAATTTAAAGAAATTTTTGTACTAGAAAGCAAGAATAAAATAATTTTTTATTATTTTTTTACTAAAATTCTGTTTTAAGAAAAAATAAAAAGTCATCGCAAACAAAAACTTAATTTCAATTATTCAGAAAGATTCAGAATAAGTTGGTTTTAGTTATAAAAAGAATAGGCTGGGCAGCATTCAATTTCCTTTAAAAAAAAAAAAAAAACTCATTCCTTTGTTTGTTTGGTTAGTACAGCATTATTCTTTCTACTGCTTGACATTCCAAATAAATCTTAGCTGGTGCAATTAAAGCTTGAAGCCGCATGTGATTTGCTTTCCCTCGACAGTTCCACTTTTGGTTTCTTCTCTGTTTAATTGCAGTTAACTGTTTAGAAGCTCTTCTTCTACTGGCCCAGTTGCTGAAAGAAAAAATTATTTACAGCCTATTTTATAAAAGAAATTTTTTTTCCTATAAAAATATAGCCTTTCTCGCACATTTATTAATTTGAGATATTATATTCCTTGCTTCTTCCCCCCCCCCATCACTTCCCTAGCTCCATTCACTTCTATAAATGCACCTCTCCTTCCACATGGTTTCCTCACTTTTCTCCTTTCAACCTTTCCTGGGCAGGCTTTCATTTGAAAAGCCTCTGTAAGTATAGAATCTCCTTCCTTTTAGACAAAGTCCTGAAGCCAGCCTTTAACATTCTCGCCTTGTTCTTTTGCAGGGAAATGGAGTCTCATACTTTCATTATCATCTCTGTTCTTTCAATCCTCAGAGCTGTTCATGGAGGAGGAGAAGGATGGATAAATGCTCATGCCACCTTCTATGGCGGTGGAGATGCCTCTGGAACTATGGGTAAGTAAGATCAGATAAGAACAGATATCTCACTGATATCAAAAATGGATTCTGAAATGAGAAATTGCTGTAATTGCAGGAGGAGCTTGTGGCTATGGAAATCTGTACAGTCAGGGTTATGGGACTAATACTGCAGCTCTTAGCACTGCCTTGTTTAATAATGGACTGAGCTGTGGATCTTGCTATGAAATTGTGTGCGCTAATGACGGACAATGGTGTCTTTCTGGTTCTATAATTGTTACTGCAACCAATTTATGCCCACCAAACTTTGCTCTTCCGAATAATAATGGTGGTTGGTGTAATCCTCCATTGGAGCATTTTGATCTCTCTCAGCCTGTTTTTCAGCGTATTGCTCATTATAAAGCTGGAATTGTTCCTGTTCAGTATAGAAGGTAAAGATAAAAAATCTAATTTGTTAAACGTTAATGATTCGGCTTTCCTTTGGACGAATTTTTAACTGTTTTTGAAAGCAGTTTTCTTATATAAAAATTGAAAATTTAAAATTAAAATAAATTGCTAAACAACAAAATAAAGATGAAAAAGAGGAAAAGTAGGAAGAGGATGATGAATAAAAAAATTTTTGGCCTTGGATTACATGCAGGATCATTATCAGTTTCTCTACGGATCCTAAATTAACAAGAGTCTTATTCAATTTGTCAGAAATTCAAGAAAATTTCCGCAACTCATTTGTAGGAATTTGAAGAAGAAAAATAAAAATTATATAATGAAAATGAAAATTACAAAGAAATATTTTTTCTTAATTTGTTGAAAAATTAAAATTTTATTTCTTCACATGAGTCATAATCCCTTTTTTATATTTTTAATTTAAGTTTGATAGAAAATTATCAATAAAAAATATATGTATTTGCTATTTTCATAATTCTTAAGTAAATACAAATAAATTGAAACTAAATATCTAAAATAAAATTATAAAGAAAATACATTTACCGTTATTCTCTCTTAGCTACTGAAAGTCTTTTTATTCTCTCTTAGCTACTGAAAGTCTTTTTATTCTAACCAAATGTTGGGTTTGCTTAAATCGCAGGGTCCCCTGTGTTAAGAAAGGAGGTATCCGGTTCACCATCAACGGTCACTCCTACTTCAACCTTGTTCTCATCACCAACGTCGCCGGCGCCGGTGATGTGGTGGCTGTGTCCATTAAAGGTTCGAACACCGGTTGGCAGTCAATGAGCAGAAACTGGGGTCAAAACTGGCAGAGCAACAGCTATCTTAACAGTCAATCTTTATCTTTCAAAGTCACGACAAGCGACGGCCGGTGTGTTACCTCCATGAACGTTGCTCCTTCCTCCTGGAGCTTCGGCCAGACTTTCTCAGGTGGCCAGTTCTGAGAAGCCAATATTCATTATTCTATCTTACTCTGTCTCTCTAACTCTACCATTACTAATAGTCTCAAGGATTTTTGTGTCATGATGAAATTGCCGCTTTGAAATGGCAATCGATCTATGACCTTTATCTTACTAAGTTAAGTCCTTCTTGTTCTCTCCATCTTGCCTTATATATAGTGGCAGAGGAGGGCGCCACATTATAGAGTGGTGAAAGAAGTCATTTTTATTAGGTTTTGATTTTAATGGCGTGGTGGTGAGGATTGGAATGGCTGAGGTGAACTGTTTGTCACCCGCCCATGACATCGATCTACTTCTGTTGTATGTACTGGTTATTTGTAATGTAATATGCGTTTTCTGGGATGATTAATATATTAAATTCTTAAGAGCTTCAAGATATTTGGTGGTTTTTTTTGTCATATTTAGCAGCAGAGGTCTTAATTAAAAAAAAAAAAAGAGGAGTTGTAGAGGTCTTTCCCTGCTCCTTCAAGACTTTGGGCAATCTGATGTGAAAAGACAAGCCACAAATAACCTGATGTGAAAAGATCTTGTTTTTTTTTTTTTTGGAAAATTAGAGTCAAAGCCCATTCATTAACCAAAGAATGAACAAGGAAAAAAATTACAGATAAGAGAAAGAAAGCAAAGGAGCAAATTAATGATGCTTAGAAAAAAATTGAGCAAAGGCTCAAAAGAAACACCCCAACGACTGTTTCACAAAATTACATCAAGAAATATGTGAGAAAATGGAGAAACAAAAGCAAAATAAAAAAGCCAGGACTTAGGTTCAAAGAGTGATCAACATCAGATAAAATTGACACCCTTGGTTGCTCGAAGACCGACTAAAGAGAGACCAGGATGGATAAACATCATCGTCCATAGCATCAAAAGACCTATCTATAAAGACGAAATTAAGACCGATATTAGCGAATCGAAGGCAACACAATCCATAGACAAAATCCCATTCAAAACATAAACTTGTAACCTCTGGGTAGTGAACCACACCAACAGCAGCAATAAGCAAACATGTCAATGGTAACCAAGCCCACCACCATAAAAACATCCAATAAACCAAATAGGCAGCAACAGAAAGTCAATAAACCATCCACTACTTGAAAGCAAACCGACAACACAACGGAGCAACTAGCAAACACACTAAGAGAGTAAGAGGAGCCATTAAGCATATCTTTAAATTTTCTCATTCTTCAAGCTAGCAATTTTAAGACTAATAGCCTTAATGATAAAAATATGAGCAGTGGCTTTTCTACTGAATTTGTTTCCAAATTTTTTTGCATTCCTCTCCCTCCATAAGTGATAGACATAACACCAAAGCATAAGCTGGTAGAAGGAAGACTTGTCCGACATTGAAATATTCACATCACCAAAAAAATTAGCTATATGATATAAATTTGGGTGCAAAAGAAATGATTTTAGGCAAGGGATAAGATCATTGATAATAGAGTAAGTGAAATCACATTAAAAAATAGGTGTGATGAATTTTCAAGTTTAGCATAACATAAGCAGCATATAGGGTCCATTGAAATGTTCCTCTTGATCAACACATTAGAAGTTTTGGGCCCACCAACCCAGCTCAGCAAACCATAAATAGAAAATCGAGTGGCTACATGCCTATGCTAAACAATTATGTGCTAAGAAACCTCTCTCTCATCGAATAGAAATCCTGCAAGAATTCACCAAAACAACCAATCCTCTTATTTTTTCATAACATACATGCAACATCAATATGAATGGGAACATAGAGAATAATGCTAAGGATGGGTTCTTGAACAATCACTAGAATCTTCCACCCATTAGAATCCAAAATAACAGAGAGGTGAGAATCAGAAGAGAAAGCATTAATGACAGAAGAGTTATGTGGGAGTTTAGATAAGCACACCCCATTACACCATTGATCCCACACAAGAGAGATAGGAGAATTATCATTCACATTAAAGACAAAACTCCCTTTCACATTGCTAGCAGTATCACATATACTTTTTCACATAGGTGAAGCCAAGGATTGAGCAGGTTTCTAAGGAGAGAAATACTTGTGGGAGAACTAGGTAAGAAGAGGGGAATGATAATTATACATCATAGAAATAATAGAACAATTAAAGGCAAATCAAATGGAATTAATAGAAGGTTGCCCCAACCCCCAGCCTTTTTTAGGTTTGCAAGAGTTTTTCCAAGACATGAGATATAATTTCCTTGACATAGTGTCTCTAGAATATAAAAACTTAGCAGCAAGTTCATCAATTTGCTTACAACAACTCTTAAGTATAATACTATAATTGCACCTTAAATCCAATAGGCTATGGTGTTCCATATAGTGTATCATGAAAATTGTAATATTCTTGTAAAAGAAGGTAATTTTGCTTTCTAGTCGGAAAGTTTGTTAGCAATAACATCCAAGAGAGGTGAGAAATTAGAAAGATAGGCTTTCTTGATAGATATATGAATCCCTAGATAAGTGATTTTGGTTTGGTTATAAGGGATGTCGAGAACAGAACATATATCATTGGAGCGAGAGACGTTAGGCTGAATGATAAGGGAGCTTTTCTCCATATTGACAACAAGGCTCGAAGAGTCAGCAAACTTGTTAAGCACATTTTTCAAGGCTTGCTATTCCGGATAGACACATTCCCGAAGACCAACACATCATCGTCATATAAGAGATGTGATAGTCTAAAGTCTTTAATATTGATTGGCTCAAAAACAACCCCATCCACATAAGAGTCAAGAAGGTTGAAGAAAGCATCCATAGCAAAAAAAGAATAGATAGGGACTCAAGGGGCAACCTTGTCTAAGGCTAGCAGAGGAGTGAAAGAAACCTTCCAAAAGTCCCATCCACACAAATGGAAAAGTAGACATTCATAATGCAAGACTTGACCCACCCAATAAACTAGGTGGAATCCCTTTTTGAGCCATTCTTCCAAGAATAAATTCCCTAGAAACATAATCAAAGGCTTTCTTGATGTCAAGCTTTGCACACATATAATTGGCTCGATTGCACTTTTTAAAAAGTCCCAAATTTTCAGTAGCAAGAATCACATTGTCCATTGATATCCTCTTGTTAATATAGCTAACTTGGGAGGGATTAATAATGATAGGCATAATGTGCCTAAGCCTAGTGGCTAAATTTTTTGCAATAATCTTATAAAGGGTGTTACATAAAAAGATCGGCCTCAAATCAAAGATAGATCCAGCATGACGACATTTAGGAATTAAAGCAATGACAATAAGCTTAACACTTCTAGTGATCTACCCTTTTTGAAAGAAAGATTGAATAGCTTTGCAAAAATGGGGCCCAATTATATGCCAACAAGACTTAAAGAAGTAAAATTTAACTCATCCGGCCATGGAGAGGAATTAGAAGAGCCAGAAAAAACAGCCATTTTAATTTCACCAGTAGTAATCGGGTCAAAGAGGATAGATAAGAGATGAGAAAGAACATTGGAGCCAAAGGCGAAGAAATTAAGATCCAAGGTTAAGATAGCATGAGGATTGTCGATGTTTTGGAAATGTTGAATTACATATCAGAATTTCTGCAAAAAGTTAATTAATATTTAGTTAACAAAGATCATAGATAAGATAAGACTCCAATATATGATTTCTGCCTTAAGAAATGAGAAGCGCATAATTTCATTCAGTGCTCATTAATTTGATAACAGAAAATTTGCAACAGATTACACCTTAATTCGGATGTTAAAACTTGAACTGATAGTTTCAACTTTGATGGCATAGATGCTTTTGCAGATGTGTTATAGCTTTGTCATAAACCTTTTGATCTAAGAGTTTCATCTGTTGTGAGAATTTGAAGGGAAATGAAAAATGTCTGTAAAAATTAGGGTGGATGCACCTTTTTAAGCGAGAGGAAGATGAATTTACATGCCTGGTGGAGGATTAATTATTCTGTGTCGACGCCGAACGCCGTCCAGAGACCAACCAGAATGCACCACATCATCACCCCTTCGCTCGATACGCTACGTGGCTGCACCTGATTGGTCTTCAGACATAGAGCCAGGAGAATAAGATCAGGAACTAAGAAAATTCAGGTAAATTCTTTGACAGTGTAGGGGAGACAATTAAGTGTCGTCTCCAGGATGCTTTTCACCAGTTAACTAAAATTCTTTTAGTGATTGATAATTACTGTACTGATAGCCTATTAAGACGAGAAAATATTAGGTGAGAGCATCATATTTGTGGAATTATTATAAATAACTTGAGCAACACTGAAATAATGACCACATTTCTATACAGAACTAGATCTAACATCTGTCTTTTAATATTCAGAACCATTGTGGTTTCCGTTGCCCCCTTGCCATATAAAATATAGAAGTTTTCACCTTCTCTTTGCATCTTTATCAACATGGGCTCCCATTTTTCATCACTTTTACTTAATTCCTTCACTGAATATCATGTAGATTTTCCCTTTTCAATTGATGTTTAATTATGAGTTAAATATGTATAAGTGAAGCTCAAGAATCGTTCTATTAGCTCTCATTTGTCGGCAGTTTTCTATTATTCTCTCAATCTTATGTAAGGTTTCAAATTTCTCTTGATTTGGTTTGTAAGTTCTGTGGGAGCTAATATGGCAAAATTGGTTTTGAAATATAGCTTTATACTGATAATACATTTAGCAGAATTCCTATACAGATAAATAGCTAGATATTGGATCTATGACTGATATGTGTAGATTTTTGTGAGTAATTTTTAAGATTGATGAAAGGTTTAGAAGAATTTGTAGATATGTATGTAGATTAATATATTTACAGTATTCTACAATCTTGATATAGGTTCTAGAATCATTTTCTTGTTTGCTATGTTCTTTAACTTTGGTCAATGACTTTAGTATTTTTTTTCTAATTCATTGCTATGGATCAATGGCTTGCATGTTCTTTCTATAATTCAAAAATGAGATATTTTTGATATTTAAATCAGTAAATTGACAACAAGTTGAAAAACTAACTTTGGAATATGAGGAGATTCTCACATGGTCGCTTTCATTGCCTCAGCACAATGTGTATTTTATTGCTTTATCAATGCTACAAACTCTACAATCAGATCTGCATCTGCTATGGAAGAAAGCAAGCTGTATAAAAGATCTAACAAACATATGAAATGAAAATGTAGTTTCCATACATAAATTGCATTGTCGTGTCTATAAAATTTTAAATTTTCATTTCTATGTGAGCCATAGTTTTATAAACAAATTAAGAAAATTATGTCATGAATAGTTAGAACTATGATATTAGGCTTGATATATAGAGGGCTGGATAAGTTTAAGGTTTCGTTTGGGACAGCTTTCTTATTGCTTCTTAAAACAGTAAGAAAGTCATCCCAAACGAAGCCTAAGATTCTAATTTTGTTATGTCGCATAGAAAATATTTGTTCAAGCCAAACAAAACATTGAACGAGAGGCAACATAGACATGTGATTGAGAATATAAAAGTATGATCTTCAAAAAGAACGAAGAAAATAATGATGCGGATGATGATATGTTGTATTCGAAGATTCATTACCTCTTTTTATTTATAATACAGAGTTTTTAAGAACAAATATATAAAGAGAATAAACATCAGACCATAGATTACTGATATAACTATGGTAGCTCAGTAAGGAGAAGAAAAATAAAGTAAATAAAATGTTTAAAGAAAAAAAACACTAGCGCCTTAGGGGAGTATGTAGGATGAAAAATTGCTTAAAGGAGATGATGAAGAAAGCATTCATCAAAATAGTATTAAAGAGATGTTTGAATCAAAGGTTCTAGCAATTGAGTATACATTAATAAAAAAGATTAAATGATTAAAATAGTCCTTAAATTTGTGTCCTTATTTTAATATCAAATTCTTTCAGATGTTCAATTTAGGTTCTCAACTAGATGTGGGCCAACTTGTTCATACCCAGGGGCAAACCAGACTTAATTTCCAAGGGGACAAATTTATAAATAATCGTTGGAGGTCTAAGGGGGCAGCACCCCTCTCGGGATTCGCCTTGCCCGGTTATGATGCGGGGTCAAGGGGCAGCTCCCCTGTGGGGGGTTTCAAGAATAAATTTTAGTTATAAGGATATTTTTTAAATTCAAATTAATAAATAAAGCGATGAATTCTCTTTACGATTTGTTGGAGCAATTGCTTAAAGATTATAGTATTTTAAAAGTTTTAGATGGGATAATTGTCTAAAAACTCTTACAAAAAAGACTAAATAATAGATAGAAGGGTATAAATAATGAAAAGAACTATATCATAAAGTTTTTTTTTTAATCCCCTCCAAGGGGTTCTGGCCCTAATCATACTCTTAAATTTGTGGTTTATTTAAATGAAAATTAGTGAAAAGAAGTTTTTGTGATGCTATTCCTGAGCTTATTAAGATTAATCTCAAGCTTATATTAAAGTGATTGACATGATCATAAAAAGTCCAAAATATCCCTATGAAAAATTTTACAATACTAATTTTCATTTAAAAACAAAACATCAAAGTTGATGATAAGATCAAATCAGTTCAAATTTGATCATTTAAGCTTCATTTTAGACGGTTTTTTACTACTTAAAATAGCTTTTTAATTAAAAAATTTATACTTAAAACTGCTTTAAGAAGCAGTAAAAAAGCTGTCCAATGAAACCTTACTCCAAGCTTCATTTAGGATGGTTTTTTTACTGCTTCTTAAAACAGTTTTCTCGTACAAAAGTTTAAATTTTTATGCTAAAAAATCGCTTTAAGTTTAAATTTTTATGCTAAAAAATCGCTTTAAGAAGCAGTAAGAAAACCATCCCAGACGAAGCCTTAATATAAACATGGAATTACATTGAAGTGTCGTATTGGGTGGATTGTTGGGTTTGAAGTAAAATATATTCTTAAAATTTAAAGCATGATAGTGATTTTTTTTTTAAAGATTCAGCACGTGAATTAGACCAAAACACAGTATTTTCTCTTCGTCTTCCTCTTTCTTCCAACAATAGAATCAAGTTATATCTTTTAGCTTTAAGCTATCATTTCATGATTCAGCATCTTCGTTGTATTTTTTGTCCATTTTTTCTGCTATTTTTTGTCCTCTTAGACAAAGAATAAAGAAACGATATCTTATTACATCGGTAAGTGCTAATGCTTTTAATAATTCAAAGTATTTATTTTTATTTATAGTCTTTCAAATTTCAATTGTTTTTATCAGTTCCTTCCATTTTTGACTGCTTATTTTTTGTCGGACGATTACAATTATTTGTCTCTTTGCATGCTTATGCTCTTTTTTGTCTTAGCAGTTAATACTATTTGATAAATTTTTATTTTTATTTTCTCTATTGATTGCTTTGCTATTTTATAATTTTCGCTGTTTTTAGCATTATCTGTAGTTAGATAATACTAAATTGTTACGGGTAGTGACTATTTCATGATTCCATCTACTTTTATTTTATATATTTTTTAATAAATTTGAAGGTTATTTGAAATTAGATTGGACTGATCTTATGCTAATGATATTTATGATAGAGTAAAAAATTTCTTCTAATTTTGAATATTGAGTGAGAAAATAATATATGGATTTATGATTTTTTCATATAATATGATTAAGGCAACATAAGGTTGGGATGGTTGCAATTTTGTGTAAAATGATTATAAAACTATGGGGGGATTTTTTTTTTTTTTAAAGCTCATGTAAAAAGTTATCATTGAGGTTTCATTTGGGATGATTTTTCTTACTGTTTTTTAGAGCAGCTTTTTATTACAAATATTTTTAAATAAAAAAATTTGTACTATAAAATTGCTTTAAAAAGCAGTAAGAAAGATGTCCCAAACGAAGCCAATTTTTTTTTCAAAGTAGAAAAAAAAATTTGTCAAATAAAAACTATTATTGCAGTCTGAATAACGAAATAGTAAGAAAGTTGTCCTAAATAGATCTTTAATTTCAATAGAAGTTATCTCCCTATCTATAAGACTATAATCACCTTTGATATATCAGTAAAAAATTATCTTGATCAGGCACGAATCTTGAAGCAAAATTGAGTTATAAGCTTCAACAATTAAATCAAAGATCATGGTTACTCGTCCTCGCGATTCTGGTTTCCTGTCCGGAAAGTCGGCTCCTATTTCTTTTAAGGATGCGGTTTCAGGTTTTTCTTCCTCTTCTTTTCCTGAACTGAGTTTTTCTTCTCATCGTGGCTTGCCGGCATTATTAATTTCTGAGGATGAGGTTAGGTCGCTCGCAAAGCCTTTTGAATTCTCTTTGGTGGGTCGTTTTCCGGGGCGGAGACCCTCCGTCGATGCCATTCGGAAATTTTGTTTTAGTCTAAAGTTGATTGGGAATTTTTCTGTTACTGTGCTAAATAATCGGAATGTTTTGATAAACTGGAGAATGATTCGATTATTGCAGAATCTTTTCTCATAGGTCCTTATTTTGTTCAAAAGTTGTTATAATGAAAGTGGTGAAGTGGACTCACCATTTGGACGTTGAGGTGGATTCTCCGATTGTACCGATTTGGGTCTGTTTCCCCCTTCTTAGGCCCCATTTTTTTTTTCTCCTAGGATCCTTTTTGGTTTAGGTTCCCTTTTCGGTCGCCCTCTCAAATCTGATTTGGCTACGACATCTGGTTCGCGGCCGTCGATGGCTCGTATTTTGGTAGAGCTGGATGTTACCAAGAAACATGCGGAGAAGGTTTGGGTTGGATCTGTGGAATCGGGATATGTTCCAGACTGTGATATTTGATGAAATTCCTAGTTTTTGTACACATTGTTTGTCTTTAGGTCATCTAAGGAAGCTTGTCCTATTTTACATCCTAAATCGGATTGTGTAAAAACTGGGATTTCTCAATGCGATTTGTCGGTGTTGATGGAGCAAGTGGCTGAAGGTGCTCCAAATGGAATTGTTTCGATTGAGTCGAATGAGAGGGAGACGGATGAGCCGGTTGTTGATACTGGTAGGATGCTGGATTTTAATCCTACGGCTGATGTTTTGTTGGATAACAATAGGGAGGATAATGTTTTGGGTGAAAAGGAGGTTTCGGTTGAGGCTGATGTTTCATTGTCTCCAAATGCTATGCCTTTTTTTCCTTCGTCTGTTGAAATAAATCAGTTGGCTGTGAATGAGGGTATTGAGATTAACAATCTGGTAACTGATTCCAATGAGGGATTGATTTCAAATGGTGTTATGCAAGAATCGGGTCCTACAGTGGGTGATGGGTCGGAACTGAGAGTCTCTCCAGATTCTCTCTAAACTTGGTTATGTGCATGTGAAATTTAGTGGAATCCAATATTGTTTTGGGTAGTAATTCTAAAATGGTTGTTGGGTCCCAATGTGACTGGTTAAATAATTCTTCTGAGGAGAATTCGGATTCTGATTCATTTTCAGATCCTGATTTTGAGTTTAGCATGGTTTCGGATAAACCTTTGAGGGTAGCTCAGCGTGAAAAATTTTGGAATCGAGGAGGTAAAAGAAGATGAGCTGTTTGATTTCTACTGGTTTTTGCGTTGGTTTCGATTTCTTGTTGCAGGGAAATGATGTGGCTGGGGCTCCCATCCTCGTCGTTTCCTTGTGGCAACCGTTGATGCTTCTTCTGGATGGTCCCTGCGAATACTCGAGGATGTTGGTAGTTCTGGCTTCCTACTGAACCCTTTTTTGGTTTTAGTTTTTCCAATTTTTGTTCTGGAAGTTATAAGCTCTTAAGTTTTATTTTAATTGTTGTTATTTTTAGAGAGCTTTTGTTTTGGGTTGATCTTGTATCCGTTCTTTTTTGCTATATTATATATATGGTCTGTTTGCGTTAAAAAAAAAAATTAAATCAAAGATCATATGATTTCCAATTTCAGTAAACTTATAGTCGAACTGAACGTCTCAAAAAGACGAGCCCAACGACACCAAATTTGACTCAATCCGAGTCAAATGAGTCCAAATCAAAGATCCAAAGCGCATTTTGAAAGTTCAAACCGCAATTTGGATTACCAAACGGCTTCCAAACATGGCATGCTTATAGACGAATCGAGCGGCTCGACGAGATGAATCCAACAAGCTCGAGATCATTTAATTCCGAGATCGTTAAGGCATCCAATTGACCAATAAACGCTCCATGATCAAAGGGATCGATATTAGCCGTCCATTCAAATCACTCCCATTTTGACCTTGATCCTCCATATATTTATAAGTCTTGCCACTCTAAAAAAATTATAAATAGTCCACACTCTTCTCATGAAGGAAGATGAAAAAGAGGAAGAAGATGAAGAAGAAGAAGGAAAGGAAGGGAGGAGTTTGAGAGCTCTCTTTCCATCGACCATCGACCATCGCCAGGACTCTGGAGTTCATGCCGACCACCGCTAGAGCTCTCTTGCTACCGACCACCAATAGGGGTTCCTGCCGACCACCGCCGGAGTTCCTGTCGACCATCGCCAGAGTTCCACCAGTTCGCCAACCGCCACCATATAACGACCCAAGATCCGTGTAGTGAAAGGATTCATCTGATCGATCATTCATTTTCTTTTTCTTTTCTTTTTCTCCATCCGTTATTCGTATCAATACACACATCGGACTTCCGCCAACCACAGCTGGACTTCCGCCAGTCCGCCTACCATCGCCAAACTTATGCTCATCCGCCAATCTGCTGAACACCGCAGAACTTCTACCAGTCCTCCAACTACAATCCTCCCAACCACTGTAATCCGACTACGGTCCTTCCAACCTCCGTCGTCTACCGACTAAGATCCTTCAGACCTCCATCAACTACCGACTACACTCCCCGCCGACTACGGTCCTTCGGACCTCCGTCACTTGTCGACTACACTCCCCGCTGACTATGGTCCTCCCTACCTTCGTCGCCCACCAACTCCGGTCCTTCTGACCTCCGTCGTCTGCCGTCAACGGTCCTACCGACTTTCATCACCCGCCAACTATGGTTCTTCCAACCTACATCGCTCGCCGACTATGATTCTGTCGCCCCAAACAAACATATCAACATTGATTCTTCCAACTCCCACCGTATAATATTAATATGTATGATGTATATTTGCAACATCGAGCCAAAAACTTCCTCTTAAGGAAGGGCCTCTTTTTGTAATGGACTGCAAACACTAATGGATTCATTTAGACTAAACCAGGCCCCGTGGTCTTTTCCCCTTTTCAGGGGATTCCACGTAAAAATTCTGGTGTCTCTTATGAACGTTACATCCTTTCCTTTTTCTGTTTGTGTTCTGGATCTTCGTACAAAGCTATGATCTTACATTTTATATTTCTCTACCACCGTGAATTTTCCAGGACGCAACAACCTTAGGTTTATATTTCTACTTTGATAATTCCTTAAATTAAATTTATTAAACATAACTTATTATTGTCTTTTGATATTATTTAAATTTAACACAATTAAAATTGATTTATGATCAACAAATTATAGTTAATCATATATTTTATTTGAAAAAATGAAATAACATATTTAACTTATTGATTTTTTTGAGTTATTTAATTATTATACTATCATTTGAATATTAATTCTCTTATTTAATATTTATATCAAAAACAGAAGTTGGGCCATCTTGTTTGAAGCTCTAATTGAGAAATAGATGAAACGTATATATAAACAAATGAATAAAATAATAAAAATAGAAAAGAAAATTAATATGTAAAAACACATAAAAAGTTTACAGTAGATTCTTTAAATTAATAGATATATTATATTGCTGTTATTGAATTTTTTTTAAAACCAAAATATATTACAACAAAAAAAGGGGGTTACAACATACTTAAAAAAGGGACGAGAAAAGAAAACTGCAGAGATACCAAAACAAGGGGGGTTTACAACCCAATAGGCTCAGTATTTGGCAAAGGCTTCTAACTGTTTCGAAGCCAGGCTTGGGCCATCTAATTTGGATTGAGAACAGAAACGCACCAAGGACCAAACAAGCAAGACACACACTACCAAAGGTTGCCACGAGCCATGGCATCAGATAAGTGAGCCATAGCCACATCATTGCCCATAAACCAACAATCGCATCCTTGAAATTTAAACCAAGCTCCAGCAAAACACCAACCACCACAATTAAAAAATAACTCATAACGGCTACCAAGTAAAGCAAGAGACCAATGAAAATCATCTCCGACCCCTACCATGTCTAACCCTCCCACGAGAGGAAACCGACATAACAAGTCCGTCAGGCTGCACAACAAATTCATCCACAGGTTTTTCATCTCCACTAGCCTCCGAACAGGAATCTGACGAACATTGAAGCCTGTCAATTTGCAATCTCACACTCTCCCCCGAATTGACACCCACTTGAGAAACCAATGCGTCCTATGAAATTAAATTAGCAGGAACATCAACAAAAAGGTCAGGCATAGGAACAGTAGGCGTCACAGGGTTAGAGACAGAGGGTGAGGAAAAATGTTCAACAGCCGGCAAAGTAGGAGGAACCGATGACCCAGAATGCACAAACACCACACTAGGTGAAGCAACGTCGGCCAAAATACATAGGGCATACACAATACCAACACGAGACAAAGGAATTGTGGAGTTAATACCACCACAAACTTCACTTGCACATTTATGGGATGCCAAGACAACTCGATCCAGAGTCCGACATAGGATACATAAATGCAGGAGAAACAACACCCACCACCTCACCAAAATGCACCAAATCCCCAGAACTAGCAGGGGATATAATAGGATTAGGATCACCCAGAACACCGACATTAGACATGGTGGAACAAACCAAACCAGCTTCCACATCGACCAAAATAGGGGATACCCCAACAGTATGCTCAAAAGACTGCCCCATAGGCTAGAAAAAAAACTAATTCATCCTAGATAAGCACAGACAGAACAGGAGCACAAATAGCATCGGCTAAACCAACATTATCATTAATCAAAATCGCAGGAGCCACAGGAGGCAAGGAAACAGGTAAATCACTAACCATACTAGCTGGAGCCACCTTAGCGACTGGAGAAATAACCACACGATTAGACGGGGGATGGAGAAGAGGGCATTCAAGCTTTGAGTGACCTAAAAATTTACAGTGAGCACAGTAGGATGGAAAAAGGGTCCATAACAACCGATTGTATATAGCCTAAGCCCTCAGAGCCAACCCAAATCTTATTAGGATACACCTTGGTTACGTCCAGTTCCACCAGCATGCGAGCAACCGACGGCCGCCTCCCAGAGAAAGTAGCCTGATCAATTTTAAGGGGTCTACCGAACATGGAACAAAGCCCCTATAGAATCCTCAGGGCAAAGAGGTGCAGTCTCAGATTAGGAAAATAAACCCAAATTTGGATAGAAGGAGATTCAATATCAACATCAAAGGTAGGGGACCATTTGAAAATTTTCATGAAACAGTTGTTCACAAAATAGGAGCGATGGGTAAAAACACGGCAGTAATCTATATCATTATCAAGCTTGATAAGAACATGCTTAAGGTTTAGAACAATGACCGAGAAGACACCATTGAGTTTGAGATTGAAAAGAAATTTGCGAATTGCTTCGAGCGAAGGTCTATGGGTTGGAAATTTACCAACTAGCGCAAACTCAAAGGGAGCTGCACTCATCCGAAATCTAAAGCGATGACAACCCCCGAAAAGACGAGATCTTAAGATCAGGGAAAGTAGAGTTCGAACAATGAGAGGAAACCACTAAAGCCTCACGAAAAGATCGAGAAGAGGGATTTCCCGTCAAAAATTCAAGATCCAGAAGTCGTTTACCCTCCATAAAAATAGAAAATCAACGGAAACTAAAAAAAAATAGGGCGGGAAACTTCCCTAAGAAGCCCAGAGAAGAACGCAGCGACGAAGGAGACGGCACGAACAAGAAACCCTAGAAGAGCTCATTTGCATTCAACTTTGAGGCTAACTATCTACCCCATATGAATTTCATAATTACAACATACATGAGAGACCATTTTGATTAATTTTTTTTTATAATCGAGGGACTAAGTTAGAGGAACATAAACTCCTAGGGATTATTTTGAGACTGTTATTGTAAATTTTATTATTGTTGATTAGGAAGAGAATTATAATTCTATTTTTAGAAAATACATAAAAAAATGCTCTCCTTTTTTTATAAGGAGAAAAATTGAGGATCCATGTTATAAGGTCAAAAGAATCAAAATTTACGGAGAAGTTGTTTTTAGACTTTATTTGAGATGTTTTTCTTACTTCTTCTTAAATTAGTTTTCAAATACAAAAACTTATATTTTTATATTAAAAAACTATTTTAAGAAGCATTAAGAAAGTCGTCCCAAACGAAACCTTAGTCTAACACCTTGCTTTCTCTGTGCTATATATGGGACAGCCAAATGCTAATTTCGATTATTTTGCTGGTTGCTTCCTTTCAATTTCAAGCGACAGCACCATTTTGCATTTTTGGGAAAAATATATGTGCACTACTTCTGCTAATGCACCTTTTTTTTTAATAATTCACCATTACACTTCAAGCCGTCCCAGACGAAACCTTAGTCTAACACCTTGCTTTCTTTGTGCTATATATGGGACAGCCAAATGCTAATTTCGATTATTTTGCTGGTTGCTTCCTTTCAATTTCAAGCGACAGCACCATTTTGCATTTTTGGGAAAAATATATGTGCACTACTTCTGCTAATGCACCTTTTTTTTTAATAATTCACCATTACACTTCTTTTTTAATAATGATTGATTAATTAGACTAAAAAAATGCTTTATTGGAACAAAAATGATCCGGGGATTAGCTATTTTGGGGGTGTCCATTTGAGCTTACAATTAGATTTTGTTGATTTGGAAATATTTTCAAATATAGATTAGCCTTAATTTGAAAAGTTTTGATGGCTCGTATTGTAATTGATTATAGAGTTGATTATTACTCTAAATAAGTAATTTGTTTGGAGATTAGATTAAGAAAACTTTTTTCTTATTTTGTTTGCCCCAAATCTATAAATAATGGAGTTTCAGAGCTGTTGTAAGCAAAAGAGAGAGCTAGAGATCTTATGTAATCCTATTTTCTCAAACATAGTGAAATCATCATATTCTCTCCGTGGATGTACGCATCTTCATCAAACCACATAAATCGTTGTGTTCTTTGTGTTGTTGGTTGTGTGATTTCTGATTTGATTTTTCGTTGTGTTTGCACACCATATTTGAATTTCATCCGAAAATGGCTCGACATAATATTTTAACATGAATCTATGCTATTTATTAAATGGGTTGAAAATCTCAGGTCAAATACATTTTATCAAATCCGAACATAGCCTGACATGATATGAAAAACACTCAAAAATTGTCAAATTAGTGTCAACACAGTTTGGCACGGACAAAATTACTCAATTTGAATACAATTATCTACTTTGGACACATCATCTAAAAATAATAAAATATTATAATTTAATAGTGGTTCTTATCAAAAAAAATATAAAAGAAGGATCAAATAGTTAAGTCATAACTTTTGAGTTAATCCAAAGCTTATAATGTATATATTTTTAATTTCTTATGTTGATCCAAATCTAACTCGAATCTTCTTTGAGTATAGTATATGTTCTTATAAGTTTAATATATGGTATGTGGGCCATCGGCCCACTATGATATTAAATTAATTTTTGTTAGAGAAGAGCCCATCTCAGTAGCTTGCTAATGGGGCTCTTAGGCGTCGCACTACTGCATGAGCCTGGCACACCCCTGCTTACTGATCCCTCTATCCCTTTATTTGCTCATTCATGAAGGATGCTCTTTGTTCTTGAACTTATCAATCATCACTTTTGCCATCATGTTTTCAAAATTTAGGCTTCGTTTGGAACAACTTTCTATCACAAAAATTTTATAAAATCAACAAAATAATAGTGACAAAAAATTATCCCAACGAATGAACATGAAAATAAGGCACTCACGTAAACAATTCAAAAATTAAAGCCAACTCAAACCACTTTATTGTCTTTTTACATATCTTATTTGATGTCTTTGTGTTCCTAAGACAAAAATGCTGAGAGGTACTTATTAAAACACATCAACTATATAATTGGATTGAATCAGTCTTAATTAGCAGCTCCAACGGGTTATGTGGTTTGTTAGCGCTAATGTTTCAATGATTCTCACGTAGTTTTCAATCGGTGTAATTCACAACATTTGGTTTAATTTCCACTGTTTTTTCCTTTTATTTTATTCTTAATGTTTGACTTCAAATTTTAATGAAATATATATTCTTAATCACTATATAAGCACCTTCTTATTTTGGCTAAACTCACAGACAAATGTAATCGCATCATTCTATGTCATTTTGTTGCCTAGCAAAGAATATTGCCGGGTAAACTTTTTTTTTGGTCAAACTCACAGAAGAGGCTGACACGTTGATAAAAAAAGAAGGTTACAAGTTCTTACAGAATCAATTGCCCTCTAAAATACAATAATTGAAATAAAATGTATAGACCGTTGATTCAAACTATACAAAACCAAGCAATTGAAAAGAAAAGCAAACTACGAAGAGTCTCTCCGGACGAAGTCAACGACCAATCCACCAGAAGCCAAGAGAGAGAAACTTTTAAAATTTAATTACTTATATGATAGGTTGGGTGGACATTATTGTAAAAATGAGATATAAAATGGCCGAGTCAAAAGAAAAAAAATGCTATTAGTTTAAGATTTTTTTAAATTAAATGACTTTAAAAAAAATAATAAAAGACAATATTAATAATATCTTATGGGAGAGGCAAAAATAAATTTAGTTAATTTGTGCATGTTTAACAAAGAGAAGAAAATGCATAAATAAAAAAGAGATTTAATGAAAAAGGATTAAAAAGTAAATAGTAAACATCAAATAATTTACAAAAATACAATATTATTAGTATATCTTATGTGGCATTTCTTAGTAAATTTTAATTAAAGAGGATTTATGAAGGTGATTAATTATTCTTATAAGTTTCATATAAGTTTATTTTACAAGTTTCAAAACAATAAAGAGATAAATAATAATATAAAGGTGATTAGTTATGCTTCTATTAAAAATAAATAATAATGATGATAATAATAATAATAATAATAACCCCCCTCTTGATGAAGTAGTATTGTTGAAAATATTAAATTAACTGATGATTTAGGTTTGTCATTAACAATTTTTTTAGTTAAACTTTCTTTGATTAGGCCAGTTTTAACTGAGGTGAATTCCCCTATTTTATTGTCAGATTAATTAATATTCTGAAGAAATGACGTTAAGTTTTTGTCTTCTTGGAATGTTGAGAACCTCAAGTTTGCATAAAAAATTAAAAATAATTATAATTATTGTTAAAGTTAAATCATAAATAAGATATATTTGGTGACTTAGCCTGATCCATTAGAAAACAAAGGTGTTACAACAGAGAGACTCTTATTGTAAAATAACAGGAGATCAAAAAACGAATCTGAGAGGATTTTGTCTTTTTGACTTTCTCTCTGATTGCATGAATTTTTTTTTTTGTGAAAATTAGAACTCTGCATTAATTATTTCTCAAAAAAGAATTCTATATTCTGATTGGTTTCAGTTGTGAAAGAAATATGTTGCTAATGTGTATACAATGAAATATGGGATGCCTAGGTATGATGGTTGTGAGTTTTGGCTATCAACTAAATTTTATTTGGAATTACTTTCTTACTGTTTCATAAAATAAATTTTTAGTACAAAAAATAAAATTTTTGTACTAAAAAGCTGTTTTAAGTAGCAGTAGAAAAGCCGTCCCAAACAAGGCCTAAGAGGTCTTGAATTTAAGTTTTGCGTATGTGATGTACGTGTGAATTTGTCTTAATTGGCCAAAATTATATATCTTCGCAAAAAAAAATGATAGGATCCTAAACATCTTAATCGATGTGATTAGTTTTAATCATTATTTCTAATGGTGATTAATTACATGATTTGGGTTGGTGTGACAAAGTGCCAATCTAGCTTGTGTAACAGGCCAAAATTTTAACTATCGAGATATTTTATGCTTTGGCTTAAGAGCCTCACGATTTTGTCTTGTTTGATATAACTTCCCAGTAGATCACCCATCCAAGAATTGCTCTCATACCCATCTCAGAATTGCTCTAGGATGAGCACGCTTAACTTTGGAGTTTTTTTACTGAAATTCATGCAATTACACCAAAAGGCTCCTCGATATTTAGAGTTTAACTTTCTTTTGCTTAAGGGGTTTCACAATCTCCCCCACATAAGAAATTGATGCCATTATCAACATATCTATCCCATAATCATCCACCAGGTAGATAGGACTTTAGAGGTGGCCCCTACAAGTTCAAGTGGTGGCTCACTTCATGTCGCACTTTATCTCATACAGGGTTAAAGAGGTGGCTCCCATGATATAACATATTGTCTTGCATGACATTTAGCTCCCATCTTCTGGCTGGTGTAATTCTCTGATACAATTTGTAACAGCCCAAATTCTTAACTATCAAGATATTAGCCGCTTTGGCTTAAGAGCCTCACGATTTTGTCCTGTTGGTGTAACTTCCTAAGGTCACTCATCCTAGAATTGCTCTGGGATGAGCATGCTTAACTGCAGAGTTTATTATGAAAATTCCAACCATTATACCAAAATACGCCTAAATGTTTAGTGTTTATAAGCTTTCTTTTACTTAAGGAGTTTCACAGCTTAACTTGTCCACGTACGGAGTACACGGCATTTGTATGAAAAAAGTAGGTCAAGGTATGCTAATGATTCAATTTTATTTATTTATATATACATATATTTTTAATTTTGAGTCAATTAAGCTAAATTTTAAACCAAATATGTCTTGATTATAGCTAAAGCTCCAACCAATTGACAAAGGTTAGTTGCATTAAATTTTAATTAGAATGTGCTCCATAAATATAAAACATGTAATTTGGGATATTTTGGGATATATATACATATATATATATATATATTAATATATCACGTTAATGTTAAATTATATCAAAATATATTTTTTATTTTAAATAAGTTAAAATTAATGATATTTTTAATATGATATATCAATTTAGGTTTTATTTTATTAAATAAAAAAAATAAGTGTTAGAGATATAAATAAATAAAAATTTTAGGCTATTTCTATAAATCTATCAATATATGTTTATGATTATGGGTATGAAAAGTTATATAATAACATTAGACATCTAAAAGAAATTTTTATTTTATAATATTTATTTTTCTATTATTTTAATTAAAAACTATCATTATGAATTTATATTTTATCGTAACATTTATCTTTCAATTCTATATTATCTATATATATATATATATTATTATATATATATATATATAAAGCTATCTTAATATTTATTATTTTATCACATATTTTAAGATGAAATATATTTATTATTATTATAATAATATAATCATAATATTTAAATAACAAAGGACCATAATTTTAAATTTAAAAAGCTATTCCTAAAGATTTAAGTCATATTCTAATATATTTCTTAAAAAACATTTAATTTAGAATATGCCGTATATAATTTTACTATTAAAATTAAATTTGTTTTAAGTCTTAACGTTATAATATAAATGTTTATATCAGCACTATTTTAAAAAATAAATTTAATATTCGAAAAACTTCACAATATAATTATATTATGTTATATCACATAATTTTTTCTTACATTTTTAATGCTTCTCCCATTTTATAGCTAAATCATTAATTATATATTTAAAAAAATCCTTAGAAGCCTAAATCCACACTACCCTTATCAAAAAACCACCTCATTTTTTTATTAATATATGATCAGCGTCGATCAATATTTTTTATATATACGACCCTTTTTTAGATTTTTTCATGCAGAAATGCTTCTTCGCTTTCTCTTTTTCTTGATAATGACAGTATACGCGTAGATTAATTAAAAATTAGCAATTTTTATTTAAATAACTTTTGAAAAATTTATATATATAAGACCTACATTTTAGGTTTCCGTTTGGCAACAACTTTTTTATTCTCTAATCGATTCTAGTACAAAATTTAACTGTTTATATAGAAAATCATCGTCAAATAAAGTTTCGTGTTTCATTTTGGTCGGGTATTTTTTATTGTTACTTGTTTCAAAGTAGATTTTTAAATCAAAAAATTTAAATTTTTTACTTAAAAATGTTTAAGAATATAGCCAAAAATCGGTTCCCGTAAGAAAAGCCAAGTTTTTCAAATGTTATTAAATTACTTAAAAAGGAAGAGCTTTCTTCGCATTCTTAATTAATGGGTGATATTTATCTAACCACGCATGATATTTTTTATAAATTATATCGTGCATTCTGTCTTATTTCATGAATAATCAAAAAAAAAAGGTCTTCACAAAAGCATATCAACGTAGCTTTGAAGTAAGATTGATGAGAGGATCTAATAGAAGCGTAACGCGCCAAACGGAGCGCATATTCAAACTGCTGGGGCTGATTAATGTTTATATAATGGATAATATTGTCTATATACCGGTAGGTATTCATCATTGTCTAGTAGATTTATTTATTTATATTATTTCTTAGTATGAAAATTTATGTATGCACCAACAATAGAAAATGGGCATTACGATGTTCATCTAAATCTTATGTGATGGTGAACACTATTATTGGTTGCAGGCTAGAATATATCGGCGGTAGATGTCATAATTTTATGTCTCAAAGCATGTTAGATATCCATCACCAAACATGTTAACATCAAGTTATTTTCTTTCCGTGGTAAAACCTATAAAAAGAAAAAGAAACACACTATTGGGTGCACGCCTGTTTGAAATGACTCCACTGTGTGTTTGAGTAGATTATGGTGACTGAAATAATCTTAGAGGCGATCTAGTAAATATCAACCGCTCTGGTTAAAATCTAGTGAACACAGAAGTCGGTGCAGGTCGATGCATGTTTGGCGGGTGGAAGCCCGGCGTTAGTTTGGGTGGCTCCTGCGGGAGTGGCTTCGGCGAAGTCCATGGTCAAGCGGTGGTCTAGGGAAGTCAGATGGTGGTCTAGGAGGAGCTAGGTGGACAGAGAGATCTCATATATATATTGCACTCCCTTTGCTGGGCCCCTTTTATGAAAAAATGAGGGATCTAATTTATAGATTTTTAGGTGGCATGTCCTAATAATACAAGGAAAATAAGGGAAATTGGAGTGGTTTTGTATGCACGGCTGATGTTGTTTCTGATTTGGATATTTTAGTTTGATTTTTGATGTTCTTTACATTATTAAGAATTTAGTGATCTGGGCTCATTGGATTTTCTGTGGAGACGCTCGATTTGAATATAAGCATGTCATGTTAGAAACGTTGTAATCCAAATTATAGTTTGAACCTTCCAAATGTGCTTCAGGTCTTGAATTTGGACTCATTTGTGCTTGGTTTGAGTCAAATTTGGTGTCATTGAGTTCGTATTTCCTAGACGTTCAGTTTGACTATAAATTTGTTGAAATCAAAGTTCAGATGATCTCAAATTTAATTTTTGAAGTTTCTAACTTGATTTTATCTCAAGATTCGTTCTTGATCAATCAAGATAATTTTTTGATGATATATCAATTATAATTGAGAAAAGATTTATATTTGATTCTCATGATTAATTAATTAGAATGTTTTTATTTTAAATTATTGAATTTATTTCAATAAAAATATAAAATTTTTATAATTAATTAAATTTTATATTACAGTCATCTTTAATATATTTGATATTTTTGAAATATATTCTAATTAAAAATTTGACCATATATATATATCATGCCAAGAAGATGTCATTTATCTCTTTGATAATGACCAATTAATATAAATAATAGAAGCCTAATCAAATATATTCCTTAGAATAGTAATATTTTTGTCCATAGGCTTGGCTATCTATATTTCTTTGACTTAATTATTTCATAATGGCAAAGTTGATGGCAATCTTTTCTTAAAATATTTTGTGCTCTTCTTCAAATCAATAACTGTTGATCTCTTACTTTCCTGATGACATCTAACTAACAAATGGAACCAAAGCTTATTCCTTTAGTATCAACTTTTTATTTGTGAGAATTTGATACATTTCAAGAAAAATGAGTAATTGAATTACAATAAGCTTTTAAATTAAGGCATTGGAGTCTATGCCTTTGAATATTAGATGATTACAATGTATGTTTTGAATATATATATATATATATATATATTGTGTACTAAACAATCAATTAAGTCAATTAAATCAATTTGTTGACTCAATGAGGAATAAAGATGAGCTATATGATTTAATTCCCTATGAATCAAATAGCTAGATGACAAGCATATTCCTCTTTGAATAATTGAAACAACTTTTTTTTTCAAAATATGTTGAGGGTGATATATCATAAAAAAATTTATCTTGATCGGGCATGAATTTTGAGATAAAATTTAATAATTGAAAACTTCCAAAATTAAATTAGGGACCATCCAAACTCTGGTTTAAGCAAACTTATAGTTGTATTAAACGCCTCGAAAAGACGAATCCAACGATACCAAAATTAATCAAATTCAAGCCCAAATGAGGCCAAATTAAGGGCCCAAAGTATATTTGGAGGGTTCAAAGCATAATTTCAATTACCAAACAAATTCCAAATGTGACATGCTTATAGTCAAATCGAGCGGCTCAACGAGACGAATCGAACGAGTTTAAGAACACCAAATTCAGATATCATTAAGACATTCAATTGATCAATAAACGGTCCACGATCAAGGGGATCAATTTCGACCGTCCATTCAAACCACTCCCATTTGACTTTGATCATCCCCATTTTACAAGCCATGCTACTCTAAAAAAATTATAAATAAACCCCCATTCTTCACATGAAGAGGAAGGGAGAGGAAGAGAAGGAAAGAATTTGGGAGCTTACTGCCGACCACCGTTAGAATTCTTCCGAACCACCCCAAGAGTTCTTCCCAACCACCGCCAGAGTTCTCCTTGACCAATGTCGGAGTTCTTCCAGACCAACGCCGAACTTCTACCTGTTCCTCAACTACCTATAGACTTTTGCTCGTTCATCGAACACCGTTGGAGTTCTTCCCAACCACCATTGGCCTTCCGCCTGTCCGTCGCCCTACTATGGTCCTTCCGACCACCATTGCCCAACTATGGTCATTCTGACCACCCAACTATGGTCCTTTTGACCACCGTCACCCAACTAT
Source organism: Dendrobium catenatum (assembly GCF_001605985.2). Taxonomy (NCBI): domain Eukaryota; kingdom Viridiplantae; phylum Streptophyta; class Magnoliopsida; order Asparagales; family Orchidaceae; genus Dendrobium; species Dendrobium catenatum. The sequence continues at coordinate 589,127 of NW_021320118.1, forward strand.
GGTCCTTTTTAATTCCTTCTCCCGTCGACTACGGTCTTTTCGATCACCTTTGATTACCAACTACAGTCCTTCCGACCACCATCTCCCAATTACGTTCTTCTCGACACCGTCGCATGACTAAGATCCTTCCGACCATAGATGACTAACTACGGTCCTCCCAACCTCTATCGCCGCCGACTACAGTCCTTATGACCTCTGTTTCCCACCGACTTAGGTCATTCCGACCTCCGTCATGCGACTATAGTTCTTCTAACCATCGTCACCCGCTGACTATGATCCTTTCGACCACCTTCACCCATCGACTATGGTCCTTCTGACCACCGTCACCGGCCTACTACTGTGAAAGCTGTTTTCCTTCTTGGATCGTCTAGGATGAAGTTGGATCGTCCTGGGACGATCGTTACAGGTTGTAGAGGAATTTCTGGACAGAGAAGTTCGTCCCAGGCGAACTGGGGTTCGTTCGTATGAAATTTTTCCAGAGAGCAACTGGTCTAGGAACGATAACTATTTCGTTTGAATGAAATTTGTCCAAAGGGGAAATCGTCCTGGGACGATTTTGGATCATTCGGGACGATCTGGTTGGATATATATGGAAATGAGATCTTTTTGAAAAGAGAGAAAAGTCAGTAGAGAGAAAATAGAAGGAAAAAAAGAAGAAAAATTATTTTTGGACGACTTCGGTCCGTTTCCGTCCGTCGTCGTAGTTGGAAAAGTTGACCGACTCGAGGTAAGGCACATTCCACCTTTCTCAATTTTAAAAAACGAGGATTTTGACGACTTTTCTATTTTGAATTTTGGTTCCGTTAGTGAAATTATGGTATTATTTTGTAATGATAAAAGTGTTACTGTGTAACTTTTGGTATGTTTATGAGATGATATTTGTGCACGTTTTGAGTATTTTCTGGAAGATTTTTATCTGGTATTTTAATTTCTATGGGGTTTTGATCGAATAATAATTTATCTGGACGTCTGAAATTATTACTTCAGTACAATGAAAGTCTTATAATGATGTTTTACACTATCTGTGGTAATTTGATGAATTTCTGAACCTGTGAATTTTGTGTAAATTCCGTATATTATCGTTATGCCGCTAACGATTTTTCTAATGAAATTTGATTTTCTGAATTGAATGTTCTGATGTGATGTGCTATCAGAAGGGAGTTTTAGGGGGCTAGAATCCTTTGAGATTCTGTACGTGTCAGGAAAATCTGAGAAATCTGAAAAATAAGTCTATTCTGAAAATTCTGTATATTTGTTCTGTTCTGGTGCTGTAAGCACAAATGGAGACATAAGGGGCCAGAATCCATCGAGATTCTGTTAGTGTCAGGGAAGGGAGGCATAAGGGGCCAGAATCCGTCGAGATTCTGTCAGGGTCAGGAATATGTGATATGTGAAATGTGATATCTGAAATGTGATTTTATCTGATTTGAATTCTGATTTGTACGATCCGATCTGTTCTGTGATTTGAAAGCTTTATAAGTTTTGTAAGATATGTTATGCACTCTGGTTTGAATTCATGTATATGTGATTTGATTCCTATTTGATCAAGTATCTGTTCTGTCTGTTAGACGATTTATGTACGGCTATGTAATATCAGTTCTGCTCCAGGTTCGTCCGGGACGAAGTTGGATCGTTTGGGACGATCGGTACAGGTTTGTTCAGAATTGTGAAAATTGGGCAATTCGTCCGGGACGAAATGTGGGATCGTCTGGACGAAAATTTTCCAGAGCCCAAGTCGTCCTGAGACGATAATTAATTTCGTCTGGACGAGAATTTTCCAGAGCCCAGATCGTACCGGGACGAAGTGCGATCGTCCAGGACGATCTGAGTATTTTAAAGAGGAAAGATCCTGGTTAGTTTGTTAAGCTGATCGGGATCCTTCTCGGGCGGGATCCGTCCCCGTCGGGTCGGGTCGTGACAGGCTATTTGAATAACTGCTTCTGATGTATTTTCTGAGGTGAATTTCTGGAGATTTTGATGGGCGATTATAGTCTTGCTGAGCTATTAGCTCATCCTTATTTTCTGTGTGGTTTTCAAGTTCTGGGAAAGGGAAGGAAGTCTTTGAGTAGCAGTTCTGTGTCTGATCAGTGATTAGGTATTTTTGTACTTTTGATTTTTATACAGTCATGAATTTTCTGTTATGTTCTTTCTGTCTGTAGCCATGCACTGTATTGTATATGATTATTTTGATGAAAAAAAGAAAAAAAAATAGTGGATGCATTTCTATATATGTATTTGAAGTTCATAACAGCTCTGTGTTTCTATTTGTTCGAATAATTGTAAGAGTTCTGAAGCAAATTCCAAAACTAGATCCTGAATTTTCTACATTTGTTGTGGCCCGACGCGAAGGGATTCGTTCCGGTCGGGTTGGGTCGTGACAACTACGGTCCTTCCAACCACCATCGCCCAACTACGGTCCTCACGACCTCCGTCGCTCGTCGACTACGGTCCTTCCGATCACCGTCATCTGACTACGGTTCTTCAGACATAAATTTCTCGCGGACTATGGTCCTACCGCCCAAACAAACATATCAATAATGATTCTTTTAATTATCATCATATAATGCACTTTATATGATGTATATTTACTACATCGAGCCAAGATCTTCCTCCTAAGAAAAGGCCTCATTTGTAATCAATTACAAACACTAGTGAATTTATTGAAAGTGGGCCATGCCCCGTTGCTTTTCTTTCTTTTAGGGGTTTTCATTTAAAAATTATGATGTCTCTTATAAACGCTATAATCATAATCTCTTATATGTTTGTATATTGGATATTCATACAAAACTAAGACGTTAAACTATATCACTCATATCGCTGCGAATATTTCGGATGCAACAAGGAGCTTTGAATACAATTATCCCTAAGCTTTAATTTTCAAAGCTAGTTGAGAGTACTTTGTATATCAAATAAGTTTTAAGGATATTGTCTCTTTGATGACCAAAATTTTATTAGTTCAAATTGTGGCAACTCATACGAATATAGAATTATTATTATGTATAGCAATTTTCATGATGTCTTATATTAATGAAAACCTCATATATTGAGTATTTATTTCCTTCACTAATTAAAATTTTACATTGGAGCTTAAATTAACCATATTAATTTGGGAGATTTACAAAAATATCGTAATTTTATTAGGTATTTACGGATCTAACATATAAAAAAAAGATAAAATTAATAATACTATATCAGATATTTAAAAGACTAAAACCACTAAAAACTGTTTTTTTGGGATTACTCGGTATTGCTCGGTATTTTGTCTTCACATAATGGTATTTCTCGTTATTGTTGGTATTGCTCGATATTTCTCGTTTTGTGCCTGCGATCTTAGTGACGGCCGAACGTAGCTCTACGTACGTTCACCGGACCAGATAAAAGTTAAAAAAAAAAAACGACCAAATAAAAGTGAGAGAGAGAGAGAGAGAACAAATCTAAGGTGCTTAAGAAGAATGTATTTGCGTTATTTTACGATTCTTCCAAAATTAAATATGACAATTTAAGAGTTCAACAAACTCAAAACTGAAAATTAATTGGTCAACTTAACGTCAACTGAAAAATAGTTTGGTAGGCATACTGCCATAGGCTTCTTTTACTAATTTATTTGTCAATATATTTTTTTTAAGAGATGATCGACTCTCTCTCTCTCTCTTTCTCTCTCTCTATATATATTCAAAAATTTTATTTGATTATTATTTTTTTGATTCTTTAAAAAAATTGTACGAGGAAATTATTCTCAAGAATAGTTTAAAAAGTTACGTTCACTATAGCTATTTTAAAAGCTGTAAAAAAGATGTCCCAATCGAAGTTTAAGATGCTTTGCAAGGTGAAAATTATAAAATGCTATAATAATTTGAAATAAGTTAAAAATTTTATTTCATTAAGAGATAATTCTATTTTGATATTTATAAATATGAGTTGATTTATTATTAGAAGATAGTAATTATGAATATTAATATGATAATGATTAAATTTTCTTTAATAGAGATTAGAATTATTTGATTCTAAAGTTATTTAATTATGAAAAATGATGAGTTTATGAATAGATAAGCATCATTATGATTAAAATTATAATTAATTTTTTTGCTTTAATTAAATCTTTTTACATTATAAAAATGATAAACTTGATCATTTATAAAAGTTGAACTTATAAAAAATTAGTGCTAAATTTAATGATGATTAAGTAGTATTTAAGTATTGTGATAAATGAGTTTAGTCGTTTAAGATTAAGCTCAGCATGCACTTAACTAATCTTTTGATTTGATTTTAGTCCTAAGTCGAGAAAAATTAGACATAAAAATTGCCTAGCTTAAGAGATGTCAAAACAAATTGTTTGATCACATAGAAAAGCTTAACATGACTGGAACTTACTGCCGTGTTCTAATGTATAAAGCCTACTGTAAAAGTGTAAAACTATACGGAAAAAGAAATTTTTTTGAGGAGGCCGCGCGCCCTAGAGCCCTTCATGAGCTCGATCAACAAAATTGAGGTATGTGTAAATAATACAACTCAATTGATCGATACGTACATTCATATTCAACACAGAACAATCTAATGAATTTGAAGATTATTAATAGACGTAAGGAATTAAGTTTCCAATAACTTGTAATGACCATTATGCAATCCCTAAACTTTTAAATTAAAGGTGTTTATATATCTATTGGGATTTGATACCGGGTTGCAATTAATCACACCTCTCGGTCAAACAACTCTGCCAAGGTTTTCCCATAGCTCTCCTCTCGATGGCGCTGGCCGCGCACTTTATGTCAGTGTCGCTTTTAGGGAAGCTTTCTCTATCCCTCCACACCTTTTTCGTAAAATTTGTGGGATTTTTCATCTTTTATTCGATTCGTCCATCTCTGGCCCTTCACGGTTGGAATGACAGTGAATAGTTTAAACGATCATAGATTTTTTGATGGATCGAAAAAATTGCGTTCATTTCTTGATGCCTTCTTTGGTAATTCTTCCGCTACGTACAAGTTTTCTTGAGCTGAAATTTACCACCTTATGTGGTTTACCTTCACAATGGATATCGGAAGAGGGGATCCTTGCTCTTGCAACACCTCTCGAATATGCATTGGTTGATAAATTTTCTGATCGCAGACCGGCCCTAAACTCTTTCCGAATTTTTTTTTTCAATCTCAAGCTCATTGGAGATTATTCAGTTACTTTTTTGAATCATTCACATGTATTGATTAAGTTAGTTAATTATTTGGACTATAGCAGAGTTTTTTCCCATTATTTGACATTGGGTTGGAATCTTCTGTTGTCCCCATTTGGATTTCATTCTCAAATTTGTGGCCACATCTCTTCTTCCACCGTTTCCTTCATGGTCTGGGATGTTTGTTTGGTCGTCCGTTAAAAATTTACAATCCTGCCTCTATAGGCTCACGACCCTCTGTTGCATGTGTTTTGGTTGAGCATGACATTACCAAAACACTATCATTGTAAATTTCTCAAGTTCGAAGGATGACTATCATATTCTTCATCCCCATTTTACTGTGGTTCTCTAGCCATCTTCTAACCCGATGACTATAACTGTCATTGATACTAATCCTGCTATCATTGATGGGAATGCATCTTGTGTTATGAAAACTTTGGATAATATAGCTATCACTATTTTGACTCTTATTATGCTGATTATTGAGTTGGTGATTCATGGGGATACTATCAATGCTACTATTGATGTTGTGTAAAACTTAAATATTGCGGTTGCAAATTCTTTGAATCCCATTTTACCGGCTGCTACCTCTGTGGAGTTGTTCTTTTTCTTGCATGTCATTAGTGGTTGTTCGGTCGCTGCAGTTATCCATCTTCAGTTGGATGCGCTAACTTCTTGGTGATATCTGTTTTTGATTTTTGTTGTCTTATATTTTCGATATAACTCTTTGAGCAGTAGTGGCTCTAGCTCCCGTTAAGGACTTGCATCCCTTTTTTTTTTTTTTTTTTTTTTAATTTGTAGGCTCGTTATAAATTTTATCATATTTATATATAAATAGGGATCAACATCCTCCTATCAAAATCTTCTCCAATGCAACGGAAGATAATAGCTTGACTCCTACCAACTATTTGTGCTGACATAGTGACTTGACAAGCAGCTGTAAGTATGCTCATTTGTCCCATATGTAACGTGTGGGTTATTGTGAGCTATTATTATTTCGTTGATGTCAACCTATTTAATCAAAAAATATTTCAGCGGGGAGCAATTAAAGAACTCTCGTCTTATATGCTGAGATTGCATGAATTTTTCGGCGACTTTCTCAGCCAAATAAACCTTTGGGTTTTGCCACTAAGGAGCTTTTTGGAATGATTTTTTTATTGCTTTTTAAGGTAAATTTTTAGTATAAAAATTTAAATTTTTATACTAAAAAATTGACTTAAAGAAGCAGTAAAAATGTCTTCCCAAATGAAGCCTACGGCTTCGTTTGGGACGGCTTTCTTTATGCTTCTTAAAGCAGCTTCTTTGTACAAAAATTTTAATTTTTATACTAGGAAGCTGCTTTAAAAAGCAATAAAAAAACCGTCCCAAACAAAACCTAAGTAATGATTCCGGAAGCTACTTTTGATGGGTGTTCTTTTGGCAGCTGCTTTTTCGTTGGCTTCAATAAATATTTATTTTAAAAAGTTATTATATAGCATATAAGGAAATTATTTCAAATAAAATTTAAAGTTTTATTTTAGAAAGCTTTCTTACTATTTTCTAAATTAATTTTTTAGTACAAATTATTTTTTGAGCAAAATTTTTTTATTAAAACAAAACTGGTTTAGAAAAAGTAAGAAAGTTGTCTCAAATAAAACAAATAAAATCTAAGTGAAACATATGAGCCTTGCAAAGTTTTCCTACCTAAGTCTACATAGGTATAAAAATTGTTTTTTATTTTAAAATTTTATAATTATATTCATAATTTATGAGGTAAGTTTAAAAGTTTTATAATTAAAATTAAAATTTTATAATCAAAACAAAATAATAAGTTTAAATGTTCATTGTCAAGAAATAAAAGTTAGATGATAGAAGTCTAACGATAGAGAATGTTGATGGTAGAGATCACTGAAAAATATAATAGAATTTCTTAGCTCTCTCAACTCATGAATCTCCCTCCCACAGAAAATGAGGCATTATTTATAAATTTTTAAGAGATACATTGTTGTGAATTTTGCTATAATCTACAATACTCAAACAAATTGCCATTTTGATCCCCTTTAACATATATTGCTTATTCAATATTTGAGTATCTTAATGATGTCTAAATCAAATAATCTTAGGCTAGTTGGATTCATTTCATTGAGTCACTCAATTTGATCATAAATACATAAGAAGGTTAATTGGTTGTAAAGATTTTTTTTTTTTTAAATTAAAACCCCACAGAAGAGGTCTACGCGTTAATAATAAAACATGGTTTCAAGTTCTTAAATGTTCCAAAGCCATGTAAAATACAACAATTTAATCAAAACCTATGAGCATCAGAAACCAACTAATTACAAAAAAAAAAAAAAATCAAAACCAATTAAAAAACATACAACAGAAGCTCCAAAGCCACCAAAAACTAGCCCCTGCATCCTACAAAGTAGTTCCTACAAAAAAATAAAAAGGAGGAAGAGAAAGACAAAAATGTGCAAGCATAATAAAAGTCTACAAGACATCTACCACACAACCAAAACCACCATAAATCCAACGGAGAACAAATTCCCTAAGTTGAGCAAAAAAAAAAAAACTCAGCACACATACAACCAACCAGAAGAAGATTACCTCTTCCTCGATTTTCGCCTACTTCGCTTACTTCCACAATGAGAAAAGCTTTTATGAATTTTACTACTCACATTTAAACTATTTAAGTCATGAAACTCCTCTGACGGCTCATCCAAACCCTCTCTAGCTTCCCCACAGAGCCCATCTAGCCAATCTGATTGGTCTACACTATTTTTAATCACATTTGAAGACAATTTGACCTTCAATTCATTAGAAGAAATAAGCTCAATTGGCACATCGATAAAAGGCACCTTATCCATCCCCCTCAAGTTACCAGTCAAACCCATTGCAACAACAACATTATCATCACATTCCACATGCACATCAGAAACCATAGCAGTCATAGAAACAACAAAGTTACAATCCACAGGATCATAAGAAAAACAATTACCACAAGAATTCATAATAGCAGCATATTCATTTCCAATATCACACAAAACGAGACTAGAACTGACGTTTATCAAACAATTATCAGCTTCTAATACCTCCGTAACACTCACCTGGATCACACAATTAGTAGTCACATACATGATCAATTGATCAGCCCCTACAACAGTCGACAAATCATCCCCCACAATAAGAACCACATCAATTCTAGAATGAGTAGAGACCGCACAATCCTCTCCACTAGTGCCTAACGGATCACCAATACCCCCCAAAAGTGAATCAGTCAGCAACTCATTAACATCATTAACATCTTCCACCACCAAATTATTAACAGACAAAGCAAGAGTAGAATTAGGAATAATAACAGTAAGCAAATTATCCTTCACAACAATAGCTTTCCCATCAGAATTATTAAGAGAATTAATAATAAGAGGAACATCAACCACATTTCCACCTAAGATATCCTTATTCAAAAGAACAAATGCATTCCCAACAACATTCTCCTCAATCTTAGAAGGATTAGAAGTAATAGACGGAACAATTGGTAGGACAATATACTGGGTACGACATTCATCCTTAATATGCCCAATACGTTTACAAGAATCACAAAAGGATGAAAACTCCTACATCTCAACCATTTGAACATTCTCCAAAATTTCTGATCTTAACCAGACTTTGTCGCTATACTTTTTGGTAATATCAACATCCACAAATTTTAGGGTTTTATATATTTAAGACATAAATTTTCCTATTTGCATCATCAAGCACTATATTAATGAAGTTAATAGATCTTACTAGACACTTGTTGGACATGAGGAGGGATCGAAGAGGTCGGTTACTTCCATTGGCCAAGTTCATGCCAGCGGTGGTTTGCCGGATCTAGTGGAGGCCGCGACTAGAGGCATGAACATGAACATGATTGAGGAATTGTGATAGGAGATTAGGGTGGCAGGACTGGAAAATATTCTTAATTAGCAGAATTATTAACTAAAAATTCCTTTAAATACCAAATTAATCAGTCAACTGGTTGAAACAGCAATGGATCAATTGATACAGAATCTGAACAAAATCTACGAACTTTGTATTGGTTCAAGGCTCATTCACTTGCCAGTTTACATAGAAAATATATTTAAAAAAAAAATGATGATTTGTTATTATATCCACATAAAATAACTTTGTGTTTAAATGCTTGAAATAAGATGAGTCAAGATGCTGAATATGAAGAGTAAGATATCATTTTAAATTGAAATTTTATTGAAGATACTTTTTTTTCCTCGAAAAAAAGCCAAAGGATCGATAGATTCCTGCAACAGGAACCTGTGAAAAAAGGACCCTTAAAAAGCTTGGATTATTGAAAGTTTCTTACAACTCGAACTTGCCTTACTCTCTCTCACATGAACAGAAAAAGCATCACACCTGTCTTTTGTTTGCTTTTGAAGCAACAAAGAACATTTTTCTATTTTGCTCCAACACCTAAGAAATCAATGAAGGGCAACTTAATCTTCTTCTTCTTATGATCTGTGTTCTTGAGGAAGAAGTTGTTTATATTCTGATTGATCATTGGCTCTGTTAACGAGGACTCAAATTCTGGATCAGAATTGTCAGAATGATCAGTTCTTCCAGCCACCAGTTTTCCATCAGAACCTACAAATGTTCAATGATAAAGCATTAAGATCAAATAAAGCCTTACAAATATAGTTCACTATCAACTATTAACGAAGCAAAACAAAGATCAGAGAGAAATACTTATAACGGGAGATCATACCAATGAGATATTCAATTGGGTTCTTATAACTGTACTGGTGGAAACTAGTACTGGTGAAAGAGGAACTGAGGGAGAGGTCAGTGCAAGCAGCGACAAACTCATCCTTATTACTGGTAATGGTTGAACCAGAAATGCAAGAGCTTTTTATACAGCTCGAATTTGACTGCTTTCTCCTTCTATAAGCATCAGATTTCACCCTTTGCCTCCTGGCCATAATAACATGCCAGTGATTCTTCACAGCGTTATCAGTCCTCCAAGGGAAAAGTCTAGCTATGAGAGCCCACTTGTTTCCATAGCATTTATGAGCTGAAAGAAGCCTTTGTTCTTCCTCTTTAGTAAAGGCGTTCCTGTTAATCCTCGGGTCTAATTGATTGTACCATCTCAGCCTGCAGCTCTTGCCTGCAATCAAAATGTTGGAAGCCATTAGAATTCATCTCAAAAGAGATAAAAAAAAGAGTTTTTTTTTTTGTTTGATAAAGACCTGATCTTCCTTCTAGCTTTTCAGCAATAAGATTCCAGTTTTGAGGGCCGTAAAGAGCGACAAGTTTCTTAAGCTCGGCATCCTCAGCTGGTCTCCAGTGTCCTCTGGAACATAGTTTGGAAAGTCTAGTTTCGTGTTCTCTACTTTCCAGCTCCGTACTGGGGAAGTTCTTCTTGCTAACAAAGGAGACTTCTCCACTAAAAAATCCATCTTGCTGCTCTAATGGCTCACAGGCCATCTTAATTCTACTATTCTTCTCAATAGAGGAAAAGAGAGGAGGGGGTGAAGCGAGAGAAAGTCCCATGGTTTTGAAAGGGGGAGAGGAAGGGGAGATCCAAGCATCACTATGGAGGAAGCTCTGATATTTATATTGAGAGTTCACACGGAAATATAGAGAATGTTTCAGAAAATATAATTATATAAAATTGATGCGATAAATTCAATTGCATATAATTTGCGTTCCATTAAATTATTTCAAGTTAAAATATATATTTTATTGAATAATATTCTTTTAGAATTTATTATTAAGCTATAGCCTATATGCAACTTAAAAAATTGATACATCATAAAAATGGGGCATGAATATCAATTACAGTGGAATTAAAAAAAAATTAAAATTAAATTTAGGCTTCATTTGAGACTTCTTTTTTATTGTTTTCTAAAACAGAGTTTTAGTACAATTTTTTTTTATTTTTGTCAAGGTTTTGAAAATCGGACCGGACAACGAACCGGAACAAGGAGAGGTTCACGGTTCGACCGGTTCGACCGGTCTAACCAAGGTCGAATCGGATGACGTAATAAATAATAAGTATTATTTAAATTTAATGCAATTAACATAAAAATAATGTTATCATTCAAAGCATGAGATAAAAAATTAAATTAAAAAAAACTATGAACATAAAAACTTATATAATTAAGTAAAATAATTATTTTAAATCTCACATAAAAGCAAAAAAAAAAATTAAATATCATAATTATAAGAATTTACACTCATAAAAAATGATAATTTTAAATTTGAATATTTTTCAAATTTTAAATTTAATTTATATATAACCATATAATTTAATATATATTATTATTAATTTATGTTACATATTTAATATAAATTTAATTCTAACATAAGTTTATAAATTTAATATAAACTATTCTTATTTTATATTATATGATTAAATATATTTTACATGTTTATGATATATTGTATACAAAAGGAAAAAATTACTTATTATATAAAATGTATTTAACTTTAATTAAATATTTTTAATATATATTAATTGGCTTGAGGTTGATTTGAGGTTAGAGGCTTGAATAGTTTCGAAGCCTCACAGGACATTAAATCATTACCTGATACCATCGTCGAACCACTGCATGTTTGCCTTTGTTAAACCATTGATTGATCGCAACCATCGGACCCTTTCTCTAGACTGCCATCATCAAGCCATTGCTTGGCTACTGCCAAACTGTCCACAAAACTATAGTTTTTCGTACCACCACCATACGACCACTATCATCAGATTGCCAACACGTGGCAGATATTATTGGACTATCACCTCCCGATCATTGATGTTAGACTTTCATTTAACCACCGCCTTTTGATCACAAACATTTAATAACTAAAGTTGGACCACCATTGTCCGAACATAATCATCGTATGGTTACCCCTCTACTAGAAGGACTCAGACTTGAAATTGGTTGGAGAACTAAAAACCTATAGAGTTCTGCCTATATTTTTAGGCTAACGATCACCATCCATAGTCATCATCATTTAATCATTATTATCTGATGCCATCACTTTTACACCCTTATTTGATCGCCATTTTCTGATCGTCATCACCAATACACAATTGTACAACAATCATTGTGTAATATCCGATGTTGCAAAATCTAGGTAATTAAGGCTAATCAAACTAAATGTTTATTCCATTTTGATAATAATATAATTATCATCCTTAGATCGAGTGCTTGAGGAGGCCTTAAGTACAAGAAGTGGGTTAGATAAGTGAAATACCAAAGAATCAAATTTTCTCTGTGAGCACCACAATGCTATGGGTAGCGCCATTGCATTGAGCTCTCGGGTGGATGGGGAAAATGACCATGCACTATGGCGCTAGATGATGCTGATGTGATGCTAAGTCTCAAATGAAGAGATTTTAGGAGAATCTGAAATATTCTTTGGGAGAACTATGGCGCTGCAGAGTTGAGCGTTGTGGCGTTAGGGACTCAAGTGCCGTGGTAGGCCAGATTAAAATAATAAAATATCTAAAATCATATGCTTAAATCATCTCACCCAATCATTGTCGGAGAAGAAGAGAATAAAAGAGGAAAGAGAAGGAAAGGGAAGGATTTTAGAGGTCAAAGCTTAAGATTCTCCTGTTATATATGTTCAAGATATTATAAAACACGAGATAGAATTATGAACCTTTGTCAGTTATTTCAATTCCAGTGATTTTATAAAAAAATATGAATAAAAATGTATTTTTCTAATGTTTCATGATGCTTTCACTGCATAAATTTTAAGATGTTATCGCACGCTTTATTCTGAACATTATGATTATATGAATTAAAATTTTATTGGTTGATTTTTTCTACGCAAATTTTTGAGTATATGACTGAATTTAAACTTTTATAGTAATTGCAATAGTTGTATTAAAAAAGTCTTAAAATATTCATATGAGTATCACTCGAAAGTTAGAAATTGAGCAAGAAAAGGTTATGTATTATCTAAGTACCGCATCAAAATTATAATTTAATTACTATTACATTTACATTTGCACTATTAATGTCATGGCATTAGAGATGTTTTGAGATGTGAAATAGTATACTCTCTAATATGCTACAATGGCCTTATATGTTTTATTTTTATCCCATTTGCCTAGTGTGGTGTGAAAGGGATTTATGCCTGAGTTACTAAAAGTGGGTATGGGAGGTCATGTGGCACTATTCTGTTTTGATTATGTCCCCATTTACTATAAGTGGATACGAGAGGTTAAAGAGAGGCATAAGTGGAAGTAGAGTTACAAGGAGATATCATAATATGTGTATTATAATCATTGCATTGCATGTGCAATGATTATAATATGGATATTGATATTTATGATAGGTTGGGGAAGGAAGTCTACTAAGTTGATTGTGCTCATTGCGTTCTTTCTAATAATTCAGAAAAAGGAAAGGGCCCAGTAGAAAAGAAAAGTATAGAAGCAGAATCTTATGAGTTCTAGTAACTTGAGGTATTATTATTTTTTGTAATCCAATTTTTTATTTACTATGATATATATGGATTTGGAATAATTGAAAGTGTAATATGTTTTGATGAAATGAAATGAAAAATATTCGTATTTCTTTGTTATTTGGATTTTATAGTAGCTTTGGTTGTCTCTTTTGGTGACTGAGTTGTATAATTATAGATTTAGGATTTTAATCATTCCATTAGATCCTAGGGCATCACACATTGCTTGAATATCGTATATCATTCTCCATCATTTCACCAAGATCATTTAATTAGCATAGTCCAATTACCCTCATCTAATCGCTGATTATCATCATCATCCTTCACTATTTCTTCAATATTCTCAACTACAACTATAAAAGACCAAGCTTGTATTTTCAACTTTGTATTTCTTCTCATGGGAAAGATCAGACCTTTACAATTTTTACTTACATACTGAATCACCTCATTTGGGCTAAGCCCATTGCTTTTCTCCCCAAAAATTTTTGATATCAAAATTTTGGTGCCTTTTGTGAATTTTATTTTTATTTTTATAAGTGTAGGATATTTATGTAATGCTAAGACATAAAGACTTTCCTTTTTTATCATTATACAATTTTATAACACAATAGCTTGACTATTCATTTATGAGAAATGCTTATAGGATATAAACAATCTGAGCTATAACCTTGAAGGTCATTCACATCAATATCCCAGATGCAACAAACTTGGGTTACCTTTTTCCCATTCCCCGGTTTATCCTAAAAGAAGTCAACATATTTGGGACCCTAAATGTAGCCTTGAAAGGATGCTTATGTTAACATCCTAGGCAGGGCTATAGTCAGCAAATTATTTTATCCATTAATTTTTTAAAGGAAAGCTCGTCGGCTCACCAACATGTACAGACTAATCAATCTCCAACCAATGGGTCAACCAGTCTTCATTTTTCTTTTACACACACATTATTATCACAATACTATAATAGTAATCACAATCATATATTCATATTTATTTTCAATGCATTGCAGCAAATAAAGCATAATTTAGAAAATGTCAAAATGTTATAATAGTAGATAAAAAATCATATTGATAAAAAATTCTCATTTTTTAGATTTTAACCAAATTATCAAATATTACCTAAAATAACATTCTAAGGCTTTAGTTGAACTAAATCAGTTTTTTTAGATATCAAAATAAATTTCTAGGTAGGAAAAAATCACTTTGTTTTTAAAATTACCTCGTGAAAAATCTCAAATAAATACTCAGAACATTCATAATCTCAATCTCTATAACATACAAAAATTGCGCAGTGAAAGTTTTACAAATATAAAATTTTTCAAGTATTTCGGTAATGAAAACAAAAATTTAATCAGAAAAATATCAATAACATAAAATCTTTGAAATAAAAAATAATGTAAATGACCTTACAACAACGAGCAATTCTCTCAACTGGGTCGATTGAAAAAAATCACTATGCGGCCTTTAAATCCAAGATTTTCTTCTCTCTACTAACATTTTCTTCTAAATTTCCTTAAATTGTCTCTGTTGCCGAAAATTAAAAGGAAAAAGGTTTTTAAAAACTTTATGAAGTAGGATATTTTTATTAAAATAATAATTTAATATTATATTATATTATTTAATCAATTTATTTTAGTATAAATTCAAATAAATCATTTCAAGACTTATATAAAATATTCACAAAATAAATCATTTTATTTAAAAAAATATTAGTGAAATCGATTTGCAAGACGGACACCTGATGGTCCCAAAATCCTCACTTGTACTGACAGGTACCAATTTCTTAAGGATTTTCACCTTTGCCCAAAAAATACGAAAAATTTCATGTAAGTAAAATACTACAATAACAACACTATGGTTGATACGTACTCCAAAAATTATCTAACGAGTCGAGTCTAACCCGAAAATTTCGGGTCGCGTCCAGGTCGGGTTTTCGTGTCGTGTCAAATATTGACACCCCTAGTTATTAGTTATTATAGAATAAACCCTAGAAGATACATATATTTATTCATTTAAAAATTTTAGAAGGCGCCATATTTCATTCATTTAAAAATCTTATAAGGCATAAGCCTTAATTATACAAAATCATTATTCATATTAAGAATATATGCTGATCTTTATTACAAATTCTTCTATACCCAAAATATAGAAATATTTGATTTGAATTAAAATGGGCGTAAATTATTTCAAAAGCAGCGGTTTCAAAAATATTAATATTTGGTTTGAAGTCAAATAAATAGAGAGTAAAAAAATTAAGTATTTGGAACTCACATTATAGTTCAATTTTTAGTATTTGAAAATCATTAGATTTAACCTGTTTTCAAATACACTATAACTTCTTTGATATTGCCTCCATGACCTGTCACAGTTGCCCACTGCTGCTTATCGCCGCCACCATCGCCCACTGGCTACCACTATTATTGAGCTCTGCACTGCATTCATTTTATTTTAAGCTAGATAAAAAAGTAATTAATTCCATTTATTTTACACTCATTCAAAATTTTTTAAAATATTTCAGTGCATTACATTTATTTTTTAAGCAAACCACAAGGCTTTTTAGACATATTATAAAGTCTAAGAGATATCTATAGGGCATACTTTCCTTTAAATTAAAGATTAAGCTCACAAAAATCTTGATCGCTTTTGCATGCAAATTGAGAGTTTATGAATCATCAACATCACTTCTAATAATTTAGGCTTCGCTTGGGATGGTTTTCTTACTACTTTTTGAAGCAACTTTTTATTATAAAAATTAAAATTTTTGAACTAAAAAGCTATTTTAAGAAGCAATAAGAAAGTCATTCCAAACAAAGCCTTAAGCTCCATCTTTAGGCTTCGTTTGAAATGACTTTATTATTGCTTTTTAAAGCAATTTTCTACAAAAAAAATTAATTTTTATACTAAACAGTTGCTTTAAGAAGCAATAAGAAAGCTGTCACAAATGAAATCTTATTGATACTAGAAATTTAAAAAAAAAACATATAAAATTAGCTTAACGATTATGAGAAAAGAAGATAGAAAAATATTTAACAAAAAAATTATGAATGCATGCAGATCATTGATAGAATTGTTTTTTCAAAGAAAAAAAAAAGCTTGAAAATACACTCGTCTAATATCTCAAAGAAAATTTTGCAATGATTATGTAGTGCAAGAATTTGCAAGAAAAACCGCACCATGAAAAATTTTAAACCTTTCGTGAAGAAATTAAATATAAAGGGGTTTAGAGACCTTGACTTGAAATTAGAGATATGAAAAACTCTTGAGCATTACTTACTATTCGATGTTAATGATCATTGCTAGCTAGCAAATAGCATCACCCAACTATCATTATTCGTTTTTTGTCACCAATTTGCCATTGCTCGTTATCATCACTTGATTGTTATTGTCATAATTTTATCGCCAAATTGCCAACATCTAATCATTATCATCTGATTATGATCTCCTAACCACCATTACTAGGCAATGGTCTCCTGACCACCTTCTTGTATTGACTTTATTGCTCATAATGTTGACGCATACTATCATTTATATGATAAATACATGTTGTTCAAACAAACATCAATGACCACCAACTTTAGTTACCACCATCAATAATGTCAATGTATGTGATAACATATAAGACTAACACCTATTAATACAAATGTTGATACACATCAACTTCGTTGCCCACCGTCATGAACAGTGTCGATATATATATCTCATTACCTGTGAGACTGATGCAAGCCTTCAACACAAATTTTGAAATCCACCGACTTTATTGCATATCATAACCAACATCATCAAATTGCTTTGATGTGCAATATCAACACAAAATAGTACTAATGCCTATGTCGTCGTTGAAATTGATGCACATCATCGATGCAAATGTCAATGTATGCCTACTTCATTACTCGTCGCACCATTAACATCAGCGCCTTTATAATTGATTTGATGCATATCATCGATACAAATGCTAATACTCTTTGACTATGTTGCCTGCCATTAAACGTTGGCTCCTGCCATCACTTATAAGTTCAATGAACGTTGTTTACACCATCATTAACACACATCATACCTTATCACTAGCTGTCACCAACAATGTTGATGGAAGCCATCCCCATTTTTTAAATTTCATAATCAAAATTTGAATAAAATTATTTTGAAACAATATGAGATAATCACAAACTCTGCCACACACCATAATATATCATAACTTGAATTCATAAATCATAACCTTATGGGCTAAGGTGGGCTACATATTTGAATTAAAGTTGACCTATTTGCTAATACTATAATACTCAAACAATTTTATATTTTTAAAAAGCGAATTTTTTGACTCATTTTTAGATTTCTCAATGTAAATATTTTCCTTGAAATCATCTTTCATTATTTAAAGTACTAATCATTAAATATGAAGGGAAATCATAAAATCATATTAGTAGCTGGTCAACTCTGACTTAGTGCAGCAAAAGACAATTGAATTCCTCCATTGAATTCGCTCTCCTCCATTTCAATTTTGCATCGTATTCATTAGTCCTTCTCCAACGAAAAAACTCATTTTACACTCCAAAATACAATACTATTTTAAAATACAGCAAATCATTTCGAACCGAATTCTATTTCATAACATACAAAAGAATATACCAAATATATTCTTTATACATCCAACCGAAAAAAATGACAAAAAAACTTGGTTGGTGAACAATCACCTCGCCCAAAATTTCACAGAATCTGGCATTCCGTTGGAGCTCGTGGCAACTACAAATATTTATTTGACGTTCGGCTGGAGATGCTCTTACCATTACGTAAAATGTTTTCCATTTTGTTCTTTGGTCTTATTTACAATAGTCTCTTAATTATTTTAATTAAATTTTATAACCTTTCAAAATGTTAGATTCATAATTATATTTCTCTCTCTCTCTCTCGCCTGATTACGTGTGGGGGCTCAGTCAATTTATAACAGTTAATACTTTACAGACTCATTCACAAGCCATGCAATGTCATCTAAGAATTTTTTAATAATATTTATATCTCTTTGTGAGATAATAATATAAAATTTAATAAACAATTGTAAAATTTAATATAAATTTATTAGAAATGTACAAATTCGAGGACAGTGGACCTACGCATTTTTGTTTTATTTTCACCTTTTTTATGGGTGATATTTTAAGTATATATCAGAAAATATTTTTATAGTACAACCCATAGCTATCATGGAAGGTTCTTTCAGATGCATTTGACCGGAATGTTGAATAGCAATTAGTTAAGCCATGTTGGGAATCGTTTTCTATTTTTATTTTTTTCCTAATTAGTTTTTAAAATTGACAAAGAAGAATTTTTTTAACTATTTTTGTGTTTATTTTTAAAAATAAATTAGTTTTCTTAGAACAATACTATATAAGTGTTAGATTTATTTTAATTATCGAAACTAATTCGGCCTTACTCCACTTTAGAGTACCACTGCTTTTTGGCTTCCGATTATGATTAGGGCTCTATAGCTATTGTCTTAATATAAATGTTAGGCCTTGTTTGAAATGACTTTTTTATTGCTTATTAAAACGGATTTTGTTTCAAGAAGTAATAAAAAATCGTCCCAAATGAAGTCTTAGATTTATTTTATTACTTTCTATAGTATCTTTTTTGCACAAATATTTTTTGAAATTAATAAAAAAAACAGTCTTAAATGATGATTTAACATTATCTTAAGAAAATAATTTATTTTCTTATTGTTAAATACTTATATATAAACCAATCTATCATTAATTAAAGCCTTAATCAAGAAACAATATTTGTCTAGCTTAACTTTTTCTTTTTCTGTTGTTACTTATAACTTATAAGTAAACCAAATTATTCTTAACTTAAGCCTTGTAAGTAGCTTAAAAAAAACCCTTAATATTCTGACCACCGTTAATTTTGATGCGATTATAAGGTTATAGTTGAGACATTTTGTTAATATGAAATCTTTGTCAAGTTTTTGTTTTCTTTAAATAAAGATTAGGTAAATAATATGAATTATAAATTAAGCTTAGTATTTAAATAGCTTGACTTGTATTTATAATGAATTACAATAATAATATAATTGAAATTGATGGAGAGTTGTTATGGTGGGGGAAAAATGATTAAATTTTATCCAATTTATGAAAATTAAAGTTAGTGATGGCATTAATTAAAAAACAGATTTTAAGCCTAAAAATATTAATTATTACCTTTAATAAAAGATCTTAAGTTGCAACAAAAAAATTATTAGCATAATCAATTGGTGTAAAAATTCAATAGAATATAGAATCGAATGAGAAGGTTTATAATTGGTTTTCACTATAAGAACACATTGATCTACTTGATAAATTACAATGAGTTTTATTATTATTCCGGTGCTATTCATATTCTTGGAAAATAGCTGGCAAGAATTTGTTATTTGATAGGCAGAACTTTTGGCTTTCAGGTTATTTTAAAGGATTACATATCAAATTTTGTGGAATCTTTTCACCTGGAGAAACCATGCAGTTTTTCCTTCTTCGAATTTTTCACGTAAAAAAGATTGGATGTTTTACTTCTATTTATTTGTCGGATATCCGTGTATCGCTAAGACAAAAAATTTATTCAGTTTACCGTCGCGAATATTCTAGGACGCAACAATATTATTGGAAAATAACTGGCAAGGATTTGTTATTTGATAGGCAGAACTTTTGGCTTTCAGGTTGTTTTAAAGCTAGAAGTTTGCTTGTCATTGTAATCTGATATGTGATCATTAGTAGAATTTTTTACTATTATTATTTATCTTATAGATTATAATGGTATTATAAAGCTTGTTACTTTTCAATATTTTGATGCTTTTCCCAACCATAAAACAAAAATCCATTATGCTGTAGCCTGAATCAGCTTGCTGAATATTTCATTCCTGCCGTTATAGTAGTCATCTTGTTGAATAATGCATTCCTCAACTCCAATACTACATGAACTTGTTGAAAATCTGTATGACTGTATTGCGCTTACATTATTCACCTCGTCGATTACTGAAAAGTGGACCATATGCATTTTGAATTGAATTCTTACTAGATATTTTGCATCAGTAGCTTGGAATGATGGTTTGTTAACCATCTCCGAAAGTGCGTTTGGCGGCCTGGCTAATCCTCAGTTGATCTAGAAGAGGCACCTACTCTAAGAACTATCTGGCTCGCACTTGATTGGGCCTCACTTAAGAGGCGCTGTCGCTCGAGGGAAATCGAGCACCGGTTGCGGGGTTCCCAACCGTACTCGCCCACCAACCAAGCTAAGCATTGGTGGGTGTTTGGAATAGTTTTAGACAATGGCGGAGCCAGAAATTTTATTGAGGGGGGGCCTAAATTAAAATAATTTTTTTTGCTGTTTCATTACCATGGGGTCTGTCTTTGGAGGCAAGAGAGGAGCGAAAGATATTTAAATGAGTTTTATTTAACATTCTTTAAAATATTTTTATTTCAGCTAATTTAAGTGAGTTTCAATTTCAGCTAAAATTTACCTGAGATTCTGTAAAATAAAGTTTTAAATAAAAGTCAAAGATTTTTACTAAAACGTGTATATATATATATATATATATATATATATATATGTATATATATAT